>NW_026571207.1:10694666-11274666 GCF_026225935.1 Boleophthalmus pectinirostris | reverse complement strand
ACAACATTCTTCAAATCACCACATTTGAACCCGTTACTCTTTCTCTTTACTTTACTTTATTTTCTCTTTACTTTACTCTTTTATTTCATTTGTACCAAAATGATTACAAGACGTTGCCAAATCCTAAGTGTATCACCAATTCAGAAAATAAAATTTAAGTACAGAGCAACAGGAAAACAGGGGCTGATCTGCAAAATGATGTCTTGAAAATAAGCAATTAAACATTACTCAGACATATAGGTCTGCCTTAAGATGTAGTTGTAAGAAACTACAAGCAACAAATTTACATTTCTTTCCCGTAATACATTGGCTTACCGGAATCAATATCTAAAAATCACCTCTATATCATTTCCATATCTACAAAATGAACCAAATTAATTTAAAACATTGCTTTATCCACTATTCAAACTTGAGTATGTACAATTTCAGACATACACCTTAACACAACTCCCTCTCCAACAAGTAAAGACCAACCATAAGTAATATTACAGCAGTGTGTGGATGTTATTTCTGTAGCAGCTTCAGTGCTTTATCTTCACCTCAGGCTACATCATAAGCACTCCTCCCTCAAAGGCAGTGTCTCCGTCGGTGTAAAGTGCATGTAGTCCACCGGCCATTACAGCTCCAAACCCAATCACCACTAAAACGTGCTCCTTGCCCTCCGGCCCTCCTCCCTCTCCTCGCCGTATCAAATGTATGTGGTCAGAGCTGGAGGAGTGCACCAGTCTAACCTGAACATTTGGTATCCAGCGGAGACGGAGATGGGTTCAGCTGCAGTGGTCAACAGCTAAAGATAAGGTATAGCTGGAAAGGTAGTCTATAAAGTTCAACAGTAAATATAACCATGCAGGTGCTATAAAGTGTTCAGAGTTGAAATTGTACAAGTTTAAAATGATGTATGTTCAACACACAAAGCCTGCATATTATGTGTTATGTATTGATTTCTCTTCTATAAAGTTTTACTTTGGTGTAGAGGTTGGTACTATCATCTCCGCTCCATTCCAGCTTGAACTGACCAAAAAATCTATTCTTGTGCAGATAAACTATAACCCCGCGCTCAGACTGTATGCAGTGCTGGTGGTGTCGGTGGAGGTACCGCAACTCTCTGGAATAATTCAGTTGGATTCTATTTTTCCGTTCATAGATGGAGCTATCGTGTGGTCTCTGTGCAGCCTGTGCGAGGAGTAATATTTTCATGGTTAGAATGATTAGAAAACTGCTTTTTTATATATATATATACAGGGTGTCAATTTCCCAGGACAATAATTTTGGCAATTCTTGTTGAAATAACCTCAAATTTTCACAGAATGTATAGAAACAGATCAAGATTTTATATTTAATGTTTGATTTTGGTTCTGTTTTCAGGTTGAGCCATGCCGTTCACTCCCAAAGAGAAGGTTTTTTTTTTTTATATGCTTGCACACATATGTAATCCTTTACTCCCGCATAAGCAGCCTTCCTCTTTAAATTTTTGGCCTTCAAGTTTTTGGAGTTCAAGAGAGTACAAGTTTGTTTGCCAGTTGGTGAAGTTTTTCCACATTTTGCACCGAAGGCACGCTGCACAGTCTTGGGTGACTGTGTGCGAGCAAATTCCAAGATGCAAAATGACTTCTTTTTCGGGGTGAACAGCATGGCTCAATCTGAAAACAGAACAAAAATAAAACATTAAATCATCATCTGTTTCAATCTGTGAAAACTTGAGGTTGACTTAAGTCAGGAAGTATCTTGCATGTGGGCCCCATCAAAGCTAAAAACATCCCTTCCTGCAACTGTACATTTCTGCTAATGAATAGGGTCATACAAATGGTAACATAAGCAGTGTACCTTTTGGACCATGAAGGTAAAATCTCTAGTCACTGATTGAACTTTCTTTCAGCTGCAACAGTTTAAAAGCGCTTTTCACACAAATAAGCAAAATCCAACTTAACTGCATTAACACAAGCAATTTTGATGCTAATCCAGTGGGTAGAATACAAAAACTAGCTGGTTTATTTTCAGTTTTTATTCAGTTCTTGGCCTTACAACTCAGAACAAATCCTGCCTGCAGCACAACTTCAATGGAACAGTTAAAGGTTAGTTATTCTCTGCTTTTAATTAGTCAAATGGAAAATAAAAGCCTGCAGGCCATTGTAAGAGCTAAGGCAATATTTCCATTAGAGAAGATTAACCCAGGTCACCAATTCATCTTTCGGAAAAACAAGTTAAGACCAGTTCATTTCGGTGAGGATGTTTATACACTCTGTGGATTTAAAGGTCGTGTTATTTAACCTTGTATGAATCGCTGCTATATTTTTCTTTGGCGTTCCACAAAGACTATGCTTCACTATGTATTCCGCTGGGCACAGAGGCTGACGTAAATGTCAAAAACGCAAAAACTGTGCAAACACGAATTACCTCCAAGTTTTATTGGAAGTGTCAGAGCAAGTGTGACAGCAGTTAAGTTTATCTCACTTCTGCTAAACAATGGGACCGTAGTGTAAAATGAGACCGGCCAGAGCAAAAATGTGATCGTATTAAGGTGCTTGGAGTAGAGCCACCTCTCCAATTTGACAATATCGAATATGCTTTGATGCTATCACCTGAAACGATCACCTGTCCCTCTCATAGGCTTATAGACGATATATAGGGAGACGTAGACGGCCTGCTAGCCTCGTTCCAAATAAAAGTGAGCATGGCAACAGAAGTCTGTGTCCACTGATCTGAAGACAGTAGGTCTGAGTCCCACTCTTGCCATAAGCATCATTGGTTGAGCAGTTAGATTCACTAATCTACAGGTTGGTGGAGCGATTCCAGCTTCCACATGTGAAGGCTGTCATTGTGACAAGAAACTTAAAATGACAGTCCAAAATTTTGGACATAGAACCTGATTTCCTAGTGAGCCAGGGTGTTGGAGACATGTGGAGACACTTTTTTTTAAAATATTCCATCCAGTCCTTGTATTTGCAGAGGTCAGTGGTGCTAGGTTAGTACATGTCAATGGCCATAGTTATCCTGCCACTAAAAACACAAGTGCTCCACAAAGCACTCGAAGCAAATCTATTATTACATCAGACTGTCGATGTAAATGTCTTTGTTTATAGAATAATGTTTGAAATAAAACTAACCTTGCATTGCATGAATCGTTTCATGTTGAGGGACTTTTATCTCAGCAGCAGCGGAATGTTACTTTGCCAGTTAGATAAGTGCTAGGTGATATCAGTCTGCCGAAGTACAACTTGCTGCTGCGGCTCAGACATAAATCCTTCAAATGCAAGGTTGGCTTTACTTCTACATCGACAGTCTGGAGTAATAATAGATTTGCTTCGGGTGTTTTGTGGAGTGAGTAAGACTGTTTTTAGTGCCAGGCTAACTACCCATATGGAAAAGGTATAGACAAATCATACACCATTTTAACATGTTTTATCTGAATCTTAAAAGATTTGTATATGACAGTGAAAAATCTTTGGTAAATATGTGCAGCATGAAACATATAAAACTTTGTAACCTGCAAGCGCTGAATATGACACTAATCCCACATACAACATCCTCACAAGTGTTGGACAAAGGTCATTTTTACCACAGAAACATAGAAAAACAAGTGAATGATGATTGTTTCTTTAAACTCGATTGCTGTGTTGAGTGTGTATGAGAGTGAGAAACAAAATTACCACAGTGTGTGTGTGCGTGTGTGCGTCTGTGCATGTGTGTGTGCTGGGCAGCATGGGGGTAAACACAGTAATGCAAATATTGAATTACAGCCTTAAAAAACATAAGACATACCCCTCTTCCACTGATATCACATTGAACACACATGCTGTGAAAAGAGTTTTACTCTGCAAAATCCTAATTATATTACAAAGGTGTATATTGACTTATTATCTCAATTGGTAAGTCACTGGGCTTTCACATGGATAACCTTGGTTCAAATCCCCACTGTAACTGGGCTTTTTTTAAACTGCAACATATAATTAAAGAATACAAACATTACATGGAACATACAAAGAAAATGTAGTTTATCATGCACATTACCTGTAAATGTCATGCATAATGTTCACTTTATCTTTACTAGTTTTTCATAATATACTTGTATGAGAAAAATGCAAAAGGGGCGACTTTCAGGAGTAAACCACACATGACACATATTAACCTCATATAAAGATTTACTACCAAGACAGTGATAAATTCTTATATTTTTTTCAATTTTTTTTCCATATGGGTATGGTCATTGACATGCACTAGCCTAGCACCAGTGACCTCTGCAAATACAAGGACTGGATGTAATATTTTATAAAGTGCCTTACATGTCTCCAAAACTGTGGCTCACTAGGAAATGAGGTCCTATGTCCAAGATTCCAGACTGTCCCTTTAACCCATCTCACCGTCAGTGTCTGCGTACACGGGTGTATGAATGTGTGTGTGAAAGGGTGAATGGTTTATTGATGTAAAGTGTTTTGAGAGTCTTGAAGGTGGAAAAGTGCTTTAAAAAATGTGATCATTACAATTTACCATTGGTTATATTGTGGTCTGGTTCCAGTTGACTTCTATTGGCCTCTGTCTCTGATGCTGTCAAACTCATCATTTTGACCTTAAAATGTTGGAAAAGCACGGGTGACCTCACATTCCCTCAGTCCACTTTTATGTACACTATCTGGGCCCTTCTGGTTGTCCTGCTCAGCCCTTTAGGCCCCTGTTCTTCGTTCCATTTTTTAGTTTATGTCCCCCTTTTTCGATGACACATATATTGTCTAAAAAGAAACATTTACCCCAGCGGCAGCAGTGATGCAAACTTAGGTGTTGTTACAATCTCTGTATCGATAAAACTCCCCTTTGCTCGCAGAAAGTTGTGAAACATTCTTTCCATTTCATTTAATTTAGGAAATATGATAATAAAAGACAATAAAAGAGTGCAGTATATAATTTAAGGGCCTTCTATCAGTGCATTTTTTTTATTTTTTTTTTGGTTTAGCCTTTGTCAATTTCAAGCCCAGTTTTCTGTATTTTAGAAATGACAATGTAATCCCTCCTTTACTGTTGGCGAGTATCAAATAGGTCAAAATAAGGACACCAGGGACAAATCAATAGTATAAATCTGCTGGGAAAGGGGACACAAGGCTATACAAAACTGGGACTGTCCCAACTAAAAAAGAGACATCTAGTCACCCTAATATATGAGGAATGAGTTTGGACAGGAGATAACAGGAACAGAAACAGAAAACAGAAAGTTAAACCCATATTTTGGAACATTCTCCATGGAGATAGATGCATTTATGCCAGAGGAATAATATAGTCAAATAAACAATTTTTCCACAGAGACAAGCAGGACGAGGCTCTCCACCAGGCCAGGTTAGAGTCAGGTTTGTGGAGATGCAAGCACGCTCACAGTTAGGACCATAAAGAAGTGGACTAACAGGCAAATGAAGCTTGCGATGCTAGCAGATAGGAATTTATTAATGGACAAAATGACAAAAGTGAAATAAAAACACCAGGATCATGTAGAGGGGGTTAATATGAACATTTGAAGACCAACATGGTGAGGCTCACCGCAACAGTTACAGAAAGAGGGGTGATAATATTCCAATGTAAGACAATGGGAGCCAGGTTATGGTTAGGACACATTTTTCTATATTTTCAGTAATAATGTGCAATAGAAAATCTGTCCAAAATCAGTCTATTTTAAACCATAAACACAAACACACAAAAGATTTCAACACAACTTACTCATCTGACTTTAATCGAACGCGAACATTCTCACACTTAAAATTCCAAAGCTAAGACAACAAACTAAGCCCAGAATGTCTTAAATAATCCATCACGCTGACTGGAGCTCGTCTTTAGAATTGAGAAGTGGTCCCTGGGCATTCGAAAATCACCTGTCCATTATAGCTGGTCGGCAGGTACTAAGTAAAGGTCAACCTTGGACCCCATCCATCACTTTTCCAGGGCTTCCCCTCTTCTGCTCCTGTCTCTGTCCTTTCAGCTCCACGTGAGTCCAGTTGTCACTTTGGAACATTCTCCACAGAGATAGACATGTTTTATGTATATGAATACTGTGGCCAAATGAGCAATATTTCCATAGAAACAAGCAGGAAGAAGGTTAGAGTTAGTTTTGTGGAAGTGCAAGCTCACTTCTAGTTAGGGCACATGCTTTTCTATATTTTTCCATGATAATTTGCAATAAAAATATAAAAAATGTTTTTTATATTAGTCTATTTTTAACCACAAACTTAAGAAGTGGGCCATATTTCCATAATGGCGGGTCGAAAGGTAGTAAGTAAAGGTCATCTTCGGCCCCCATCCATCACTCTCCCTGGGCTTCCCCTTTTCCGCTCCTGTCTTCTATCCTTTCCTCTCCGTGGTGGTCCAATTGTCGCAGGAGGACACGTCAATGTTATCGGCGTGGTACAGATGACAGGTGGGAGGAGGGCGGGCTTTGGGAGGCTGCCCCAGTGGCTAATTACCTTCAGTTATCGTCATCCCTTGGACGTTCCCTTTCCACACAAACAAATGGGTGAGAGTTGGACAGCTTTTTGCAGCAAAACAGGTCGAAATGTAATAATTAGAGGCTTTAAAGAGGAAGGACGGAAATTAGAATTGAGTTAGTGAAATAAGAAGGGATATGTGTTAAATTAGTCATCAAATATTGCATCTCTTACATTAATACACCTTTTCTTGACTGTCTGCCCCACAATATAGAGGCATTTCTGTGACCAGTTTTATGCATTTAAACTTTCTGATTTTCTTTCGTGGATATGAAATTGTTGTGTGGCATTATTTTTATCAGTGTTGCTATTTAAATTAGATAACTTTGTTGGAAAATGTGTGAATTTTAATGGCAAGGACATCAACAGATTTATTATGAGGCTCTTTTTCAAACCAAGAGTTTGTTTTTATACCTGAAAGTTTCGACAGTTTCGTCTTCCTCAGGACAGTATCACAGGAGAATGAGAGTAAAAAGTCCCCTCGTTACGGTTTATAGTCCCATGGGCATGTTTCCATATTTCGATTGCCTTTTTAATCCAAAAATGATGTTTGTTGTCCTGTATCCCAATGATGTTCATCGTTCGGAAGACCAAATGAACCTCAGTGGCCTATCAACAGGCTGGTTTTTGATTTGACAGAATATTGTAGATTCTTTACAATTTGTGTAATATGATAATAGTGTCGGCTGCAAATAAATAAACTAATGACTGAAAATGGCTGGACATGACTGGAAAGACTTATATCTTTCAGAACGTGGCAGCTCACCTGTATTAATAGAAATACAAAGTTAAAACCATACTTTGGAACATTCTTCATGGACATAGATATGTATTATGCCACACTGTAGAAGATTATAGCCAAAGCAACAACATTTCCAGGGAAACAAGCAGGAGGAGAGTCTCATTCAGGCCAAACACTGTAAGTGCCAGGTTTGTGGAGATGTAAGCCCGCTCACAAAAGGACACATGATTTTCTGTGTAATTATCACAACCAATGTCTGTTTTTTGTTTCTTTTGTCTTAAAAGTTACAAAATGAGGCTTTATATTAATGATAGTTTAGAAATGTATTTCCTTTCCTTTTCCTTTTCCAAAGTCAATGTGCTTTTCTTTTCTACATGAAGTGTGAAAATGACACAGCATGGTAACTCTGTATTAGAGCTAGGTCTCTAGAAGTTCCTTGAACCTCTACCTATCTTCGTTTGAGTAGCAATGTATTTGTATTTCTTGTATGTACATGTTTTTGTACTGACAAATTCAAGTTAAGTTCATCAGACTGGAGTTGTGGTCATTCACAGTATGTGCCAGCTAGACAGACAGAGCAAAGGTGAGCCTTGAACAAACAACAAAATTAGAAAATTGGTCTGTTGCATGGTAACTGTGCCTCCCAAATGTACATATAAAGCTCTTGCAATTACGTACTTACAAACTTTAAAATAAAATAATGAACCTCCTCAGCTTAGATTAAATAGTATGTTTAAATTCATATTCAGTCTCTGCACTCTGGCGCTGATCATTGCCTTAACTACAGTGCATTGATATGTTGCCTTAATTAGCCATGTAACTTTAAAGTGGGAATAAACACCTAAACTCTGCCCAAAACCACATTTCAAGCAGAGCTGATAAACTGAGCAGTACCTGGAGGAGTAAAGAAAGAGTGAGGCTGGAGGAGGTTTAGTTCCACTCTAAAGGGTCCATATTATGTCATTTTTAAATCTGTGTTATGATGTTGCTTCCTCATCACAAACATACCTGGAGTTGTGTTCTGTTTCATTTACAGATATTTAAATCACAAACCCTCCATATTTCAACTGAGTTCTTCACTCAAACACCCTCCACCTTGTGAAGTCATGTAGTAATACAGGAAGTGCTCCACTGTGCTTTTAAACTCCATACTTCTTCAGTAGAACCATTTGGATGCTTTCAGTCCAGGAACTGACTGACTGATTAATTTTTGTGCCAAGAGAGAAACAATAATCATACTACATATACATTGTAAACAACAGAAAAGCACATTTCTCGAAAAAAGGTATATGAACCCACCCCGTTCATGACATAGTTTCAAAAATGATGATGATCGTATCAAAATAAACAAAATGAGAATGAGAAACATGCACTACTATAAACGAAAACAAAAAAATCCTTACAAACTAATAATAATGTCAAAGAAGGCACAACATTTTTTTGTTTTGATCATATCAAAAGAAAAGGTAAAGATAAAGGTTAAAGAGAAGCTTGTGTTTAGTTAATAGTCGTGGTTGTATCTATGTTGATATTGCCAATATTTACTGAACTAAAGATAAAAGTAAAAGTGTTAACTTGAAAACTACCACTGTGTGTAGCAACCAGTCAAATTGAGAAGGCCAGAAATGATGGTTAAATGACTTTTAATCGTTTCCTTGCCATATCATAGAACCAAAGTAAGAGTAGACAAGAACAAAATAACAGAAATTACCATATGATCTCCGTATCACTAGCTCATTACACAGTTTAACCAGTATCTATATTTTAACATTAATCCAATACAAATTACAAGAAGCTCAAATATACATTCACAAATAAAACAAACCTTGTTCCCCTGTCGACTGTTGCCATCTTTAGGTTTTTATATAACTTTTCACCATTGTTTTTGTTTTTCACCGTTAACGTTGCTGTGTTTACTTTGCGTCTTTTCTGTATACCAGCTAACGTTTTTATCATAACTTCCACTCACACAGGAAGTCACCAAAATAAAAGCGTAACCTTACTATTAAATGCCATGGACTGTATGTTAATGTATATAAGAGTTAACTTGACCTTTACAATGTGACATCACAAGGTGGACCAGACCATTTTGAGCTTTGGAGATGTAGACAAACTAAACACAACTTCAGGTCTGTTTTTGATGAGGTAACAACAATTATAACATGGCTTAAAGCTCACAAGAGTTAATTTTGTGTAATATAGGACACTGATCAACATGTCCTACTATCTCATTAGCTCACCATTCCCTCACAACAATCCCATCTATAATCATATTTTCTCCAGGGCTGCAAGCGCATTCATATTGAACTAAATAAATGTGATGCAGCGAACAGTCAAAAAAATAAAAAAATCTATTTATGTATTCATCTCACCTGGTACGACCTGATTCATTATTTGTGTTTACAACATATTAAAGGACAGGTGCTATATAATTAATGTCAGGTACAGCCTATAGTTATGTGGAGGCGGAAATGGCTAGGGACGCGACGTCAATACCAAACAGTTTCCTACCTCTAATAAAAGGCTTGGCAAATGTAGCTGCAATTCTTTGCAATGTGAAAAATATAGTAATAAAGTTATCAAATACTATATGTTTTGGGTTTATGCAACACCGCATCTATTGAAAATCTTTATATCTTGTTTTTGAGGTGTCAATCAAAAAGCAATATATCAAGTATAAAAGTTCACAGTCCCAGATGTCTGTCGACTGTTTGAAGTGGTTACTTTGAACTGAAAGATCAAATTGCATTAGAATCAATAGCGTGATTGACAACCAGGGAGTTTGTGTGAGAAACGATGAAGCAATGGAAGTTCAAGATAGTATTAGTATTAATTAACTGAGAATCAATAACAAGTCAAAGACTGTAATTATTCGTTTAGTCTAATTTCCTTTAATATCAATTTTGTACAGGCTTAGAGCTATCATTACATTATTGTAGTTCTATCATTTCAATCAGGCGTCTGGGATGAAAATCAGTAGTTTAAGAGCCTGTACCCATGTATTTCAACCATTTTTTTAAGCTGCAGTACAGATATATTTTATAAATAGCTCTTGAGGTAACCATACGTCCACTTTGTACTGTCTGCACCTAATTATTAAGTGTTTAATTGTCTGAGAATCAGGAAGTGCACCACTAGTATGCTAACAGTTGCTAAGGTTATCGTATCAGAATAATTAGGATGATCAAAATGCTAAAGGTGACATTTCTTCAATACTTTATAAAGATGTGAGTCTGGTCATCAGTGAATATCTTTATTTTCACATGGGTTTGATTTACAGGTGGATTAGTTAATCAGGGACATGCATGGTCCATACATATCAAAATAAATATGTCTGTTTATAAGGAAAAAAGGAAAAATTCATCAATCTCATGAGAGTGAAAAATACAAATCTGATTGCGTGATCATATTTGGGGATCAGACGGACATCCACCTGTTTAAAGGTCCTATACTCAGGGTATCCCCAGGTTTCACTACCCCAAATTTAAGACTTTAAGGCCTTTTTAAGACGAATGAATGAAAATTAAGACCAACATCGCACCAATAATAAAAACAGCAGATCCAATTCTAATAATGACCATTACTCACTGCTTTAAGTAACAAAAAATACCTTTATTATAAAATCTCATTCTAAACTCATTTATAGTTGTATGCATTGCTTGTAAAATGGCCAAAAATAATTTGTAACATTCTAACAAGACAAACTAACCTTTCACACTGTGTTGTCTCACATTGTCTTTCAAAGTGCTTCAACCATTTAACATTTTCAGCAACCAACAAACTGTTGTTCACTGATTGTTTACTCATTGCCATCAATGCCAAAAACCAAAGTATTGTTTGCACATATTCCAAATTAGACAGTTCATTCACATTACGTGATTTCACATTGTTGTTGTTTTATTTTTTTCCTCCCTCCATTTAACATTGCACTGCAGCCCAGTTGAGTAAACAAAATATAGGCTAATAAAATTCAAGACCTTTGTGAAAAAAAAAGACTTGGGCCACATAATTTAAGACTTTTTAAGGCCTTAATTTAGGAACATGAAATTTAAGACCTTTTAATACTTTTAAGACCCCGCAGCTACCCCGTATACTACACAAAATTGATTCTTGTGAGCTTTAAGTCATGTTATAATACTGTTACCGCATCCAAAACAGACCTGGAGTGGTGTTTTGTTTCATTCACATGTTTGAGTAATCTTTTATTATTACTCTGTCTACATTTGTAAAGCTCAAAATGCTCTGTTCCACCTTGTGATGTTATGAAGCAGTAGTTTTTAAGTTAACAGCAACTTTTTACCTTTTGTTCAATAGTGCTTGGCAATTCTAGGTTTTAAATTATTCAAATCATTGTAGTGAAGGTGCGCCAAGTGTAAAAACAGAGATGACACTTCCTGTATTATTACAAGGCATCACAAGGTGGAACAGAGTGTTTCTGTTTGAGAGAACAGCTCAACTTATTATGCAGGGTTTGTGTTTAACATGTATGAATGAAACAAAACTGCAGGTCTGTTTGTGATGAGTAAACAACGTTGTAACATAGAGCAGAAATCGTGTAATATGAGCTCTATCAGAGATATCAGTCTGGATTTGCCAGGCAACAAAGAATCTGCTCTCTGTTAACAAAACTACAAGCATTTTTCTGAGAAGTCTCCCAAGATGATGCTCATTATCAACAGCAGTCATACTTTTAGGTCTGAATTCATGGAAATACCTCCCATTTAAAAAGTTTACTACAACAGACGGTTTTCATTGTGTTGACTTTTACCAACTTTCAGCTCGTATTTATTTTTACTTCACTATAAGAATCTATGGAGAGCTTTCCTGACTTTGTTCTAATGAAGCATGATTTTTTTTTTTTTTTTTTGTCTTTATCCAAAAATGGAGAATATGGAAAAACAAGGCGGTGTGGGCGTGGAGCTGTCAGGCGGTCAGACTGAGGTACATGCATTTAAGGAGAACTAATGGGCTGCTGTACTAGTACAGACTGTACTGGTGTGCGTAATGTACTGTAGTAGAATGGTCACAGCTGACAACCGCACTTCAGATTAGACATGCATTTTACACTAGCTTCAGTCTCCATCTCAACCATGCTACTGTATTTGTACATTGTTAGCAGCACAACTTCAAATTATTATGGTTATTCAAAGCTCTATGCAAACTATACGATTTTATATTTTACAGTGTCTTCACCTAATATCATCATTTCAGGTAGAAAGGAATGCTGGAATAAATGCATTTAATGTTTAACCATTTTGAGTTCTACATCTGGAAGAAACAGTAAGAATGCATGTTTTGTTTTTGTTTTGATGTCTAGATATTGCAGAGTTAAGATGAAATCTATACACTATAAATCACACTTGTGCCAGGTAAGGGTCACTCATGTTTAATCGGATTAGTTTTACAAAAATTATTGCCTATGATTTCCTTCAATAACAAAAACAACCTCCAAAAGTGAACTCGGTGCCATTCATTACCGCTGATCCACTGCTGCCAACATGGCGTGTCTGTCAGATTTAGTTAGGTGGGTGCACGGAGTCGATGCTGCAGAATCCTATGTACATCACTGCATAAGAAAAGAATTACAGAACAGTGAGCTTGTAACAGCATTTTTTCTGAGAATTAGTGTCTTGAATGCAGAACTGCAGCTTTGACTGAGCAGCTTTGACTGAATGAGAAAGGAAACAATTGTGTGTTTCCTACAAATCCTCCATTGTCATCATATAACTCTTTAATAATACACTGAAACAATTACGGTTGTGGATTAGATCCACTTTTCTGCCAGACATTTTATATTTTCTAATCTATTTTATAACATTTCGTCATTACAAACGTATTTGGAGTTGTGTTTTGTGTCAGTCACAAATATTTTACATATAAATACAGCATATGTAAGCTAGACGTTTTTCTCTCAAAAGGAAAACACCCTGTTCCACCTTGTGATAATACAGGAAGAGCTCCATTGTGTTTTTAAACTCCATACCAAAAATCATTTGTATAATTTCAGCCCTGAAACTGATCATCTTTACTGAACATAATTTTCGAAAACTACCTCTACATGACATCACAAGTTGGCACAGAACATTCTGAGCTTTTAGACAGACTAATAACGCAGGGACATTCAAACACGCGTGAATGAAACAGAACACAACTCCAGGGATGTTTTTGAGGAGGTCACATCAATAAAGCTCACAAGAGTCCATTTTGTGTAATGTAGGACCTTTAAAAAGAATCTAAGTTGCTTATCGCCTTATAGCATCTTGAATATTTTGAGAGAGTATGAGAATGGAAAACTATTTTAATATCTTAAAAGTATTTTACATATATCTCTTTTACAACTACTCCATTGCTTTATAACTTAACCATAATAGTCACAATTAAACTTGTGTATTAAACCTCCTTTTCTCTCAGCCCTTTTAATCTAAAATAAAACGGCAACTTCAAACTTCAAATATGTTTCTTCTGGCTCGGGGGTATTAGTTTTTAGTTTTTTCCTTATCTCCATAATGTGATGCAGCAGCTATCACTAGTGGCCGGCTCTTCTCTCCTCTTCAATATTTCTCCGTCTCTCATCAAGGCAAATCAGAAATGCGTACTCCTAATCATGCGGCGAAAGTGAAATGTGCCCAGTCTGACTTAATGTTGTGTGAAAGCAGCCGGCGAGCTCGTAAAATCTCAAGATAACTCAAGTGGACACCATTCAAATGCGCGCGTCGCCTCAAATATGCACCGGGCAGATGGCCAAAACAACACCGCCGGGCAGGGTAACGGAATGCTAATATGCGCGAGCTGATTGGACGATAAAACGGACAGGCTCGGGATGGGAATATGAGCAGAATTGGTTGTGGGCCCTCCCCCTGCTGTACGGGAGATCACATGACATCTGGTTGGCAATTAGCGCAGGATACACATATGGAGGAGCACTAAACCTCCCAGGAGTGATACATGTTTACAAGCTGAACAGAAAAGGTGGGGGTCTAATGGAAAAACGCTGAAGAATTGAAGTGTCTCAGTGTGTAGTGCAATCCAGTATTGAAGGTCCCATCTTATACAAAATTGACCCTTGTGAGTGGCAAACCATGGTAGAATGTTGTTACTGCCTCAAAAACATAGCTGGAGTTGTGTTTTGCTTCATTCACACGTTTGGGTAACCCTTTATTATTAGTGTGTTTACATCTCCAAAGCTCAAAATGCTCTATTCCATTCTTTCCCAAATACTGGCTCACGACGCTCAAGTGGGTCACAAGAAGATTTTTTTTTGGGATCGCCTTGTCACGATCTGCAAGTAGGTCTTCAATATACAGTTCTACAGACTATTTTACTAGTTCCAATATTGTAGGTTCAGTTGAATGTTGAAAAAAAAAGGGGGCTACATTTAACGTCCAACTTACGGATCCTTTTATTGTTGGTTCAGTTACTGTTTTTCATTGTTTAAAACTTGAGTAATACTCAGTCAACAATAAAATATCCTCATTAATGTTCAATAATGATAAAATCCACCTTTAATTTGTGATTTACGAATCTATTGACTTGGGTCGTGAAGGTTTGTGACTTTTAAAATATGGGTCCCCAGAGAAAACACTGCTCTATTCCACCTTGTGATGTCATGAAGCGATAGTTTTCAAGTTAAGAGCAATTTTTTATGTTTTTTTCAATAGAAATGGGCAATCCCAGGGCTGAAATCATCCAAATTATTCTAGTGTGTCTACAATGGAACATAGATCATAAAATACAGTAATGTGGGCTCTTTAAAAGGACATATATTTGGCATTATTTTTATTGTTATTGGCCCTTACGCATGCTTTTGAGTATTTGCCTTGGAGTTTCAGTGTGTTAGAACATAATATAATGCCTATGTATAGAACAACAGCAGTGAACACTGAGCAACGTGACTGGCATGCTAATACAAGCACGTAGTCGTAATGAATGCTAGTTGGCATCAGAAATCCCAAGACAAGACAGGGACAACTGAAACTGACTGATTTTTGAGACTGAGAGCAAGACAAACTTGTAAACAGTACTACTGAAACTGTGTGGAAAGTGTGATTGATCCTAAAAAACAAATACAGGTATGTTTCAATTCTGAATAATATGGGTGTTTTAGAAACGTAGTCTTGCACGGTAAAGATTAGATGTTATAGATGTTAACTGTGTGTGTCCCCTGTGTATTCTTTAATACACAAAGCTATTAAGTGCTTAGTTGGACAAAGTTGCTTACAACAATTCAAGGTTATTCTGAAACAAGATAAGGTCACCACGCCATGCTCTTATAGACAATGTGGGGTCTGTAACATAAACCACTAGTAATTACAATGGTGACTTAAAAGGGTCCTTATTATGCCATTTTCTGATTTATGTTATAATGTTTCCTCATCCTATGTGTAATACAGAATTTTTAACAAACAAATAACAGTTGTCTAGACGCTATAATGGTCCATGTACCATTTGTTCTTTTGAATTTCAAAAACAATAAAATGGGAAAACAGTTAGTTATTTCATTATTCCGTTTTATTGTCAAAAAAAAAAAAAAGATTTTGACCTCTATTTCCAGAATTTAATTTAAGATTATTTGAAAAAACACCAGTCATGTGTGAATTCAGTGTCAAATGAACAAAGGAGTTTATGACCTCACCTCTTTCGTTTCTCGTCATGGAGTTCAACAATTACTTTCTAAGACGCGAAAGTAAACACGTCGCTATAAAAGACGAGAACATGTTTGTCCACAAAATTAAAACAATTTTTCAGGTAAGTTCTTCCATAGCACATGAATCTATTAAAATAAGCAAGTAAGTTCTAATAATAATAAAGTAATAAGTTCTAGCATCATAACCTCTGGGGCATATAAACCAGAAAGAATACACAATCATGTATCTGTTTTTTGATTGGTGTTATCTGAAATAACCTTTAAATTAATATTGAAAGTAGAGGTTGAAATATGTTTTGTTGTTTGACACTAAAACGGAATAATGAATAAAAACAACATTCTCATTTTATTGTGTTTCATTCTTTCAAAATTCAAAAGAATGAAAGGTTTTCTTTTGAACTATAAGCATTTATATTTCAAGATGTGCATGATGAACCAAACAGAAATGGCAACGTACATTTCACATTAATTAGGCAGAGAGCACCAGGGGCAAGTTTTTCTTAAGGAAACTGAGCAGCTCTGCATTTTGTGGTGACAGTTTTGTTTTGTTTATCATCAAGAATATTCCCCGCTGTACCAAAAAGCCTTTAGCTGTCGACACTATGCAGGAAGGTCTATGCAGCTCGAGTGAGAGAAAAGTAAGGAAATGTGTCTCGTATTCTCCTGCCAATAAGCGAGCGTCTGTGTGTTTGGATCAGTAACTGTCCCTGCCAAGTAAAGGTCCTTCTGAGATAATGCAGGACTGTGTGTGTTCTATTGTGACAAATCTTCCTCCAATATTTACGTGTCTCAACATGGACTACTTTTGCCGGGGATGCAGAGCTGTCGGCGTCTTCAGCCTCCATTCACGGATCAGGTTCTACAAAAATAAAGTCAGGAAAGATGGCCAGAATTTGGGACTTGAGTATCTTGGTGAAATAGCCGGCCTTATACATGAAAATAAAAGCAACAAATAAAATAAAAATAACCCTTTTTGTGTAAAGAAATACTTGGTGGAGGTGGAGATGTTTTACTGTTATGATATGGCTTAGGGTAACACTGACAACACACACGAGGAGCACAGCGGCTTCAAAATCGCACATGACAAGACACAAACTCGGGTTATGCCTCTCTGAAGTTGGGGAGAAGCAAATTTCAACCTAAATCGGGCAAATGATCCTGCAGAGTGTGGTAGGCTTAACTCCCCCTTCAGAGCACTATCACAACACAACAGAAGCATCAAGAATTTCGGACTTCCGGTCACTGCGCAATGCATACTGGGAAGGATTTTCCAAAAAGGTGAACATCAAATTGCCATGGTTGTTTTCCCAGTGGGATGCGTCTAATGACAAAGCCAGTCTTTTCTAGTCTTTTGAACCAAATCCCTTTTGTTTCTGGTTCTGATATTGTCATATTTTTGTTTTGGGATTCGGACATCGTAATTGTGTAGTTGTTGGATGTCCTAACAGCGGAAAACGGCTCGAGAAATTTGTTTGCAAACTGCATAACTACAAAAGGGAATCAGATCTGTGTGACTGCAAACCTCTGTTCAAATTGTTTCCCTTCACAACGGAATTGAAAAATAGTGAAAGGCGAAGGCGATGGGCAGTATTGATACACAGGAAGGATGAAAAAGGAAACCTTTGACTGTCTAAATCATCCGGAGTTTGCAGCTAACGTTTTGTATATGGAGCGCCATCAAAGTGGGATCCCATTTGTTAAGTGAGAGGTACAGAAGAAAAACAGGCTGAGCTCACACTTTCTTCTTCTTGTGGCCTTACAGCAACATCACGTCTTCGTCGCTTTGCAGTGGAAGTTGTTTCTTGGCGAACAGCTGGTGCCTTTCACTTTGGCATTGACTTTTTAAATTCATAACCAAGACTGAGTGAGGGATCAGGATTTTGCTTTGATGGTGCTCCACATACAAAATGTTCGCTGCAAACTCAGGATGATTTAAGCAGTAAAAGGTTTCCTTTTTCGTCCTTCCTGTGGATCAGTACTGCCCATCGCCTTCGCCTTTCACTATTTTTCAATTCTGTTGGGAAGGGAAACAGTTTGAACAGAGGTTTGCAGTCACACACATCTGATTCCCTTTTCTGGAGTTCGCAAACAAATTTCTCAAGCCGTTTTCTAGGGTTAGGACAAACAACAACTACACAATTACAATGTCCAAATCCCCAAACTAAACTATCAGAACCAGAAACAAAAGTGATATGGTTCAAAAGACTAGAAAAGACTGGCTTTGTCAATAGACGCATCCCACTGGGAAAACAAACATGGCGGTTTGATGCTCACTTTTTCGGAAAATCCTTCCCAGTATGGATTGTGCAATGAGTGGAAGTCCGAAATTCTTGATGCATCTATTAGAGTGCATCCTGCTAATGAAACTACTGCACATCACATCAAGTTTGTCAAGTTGTAGAGTATCGTTTCTTGTATTCCTCTTTTGTATATTTATGGAAAATAATCGCACTTCAGGAGCAGACCACTAACCGTAAGGAGGGTTCAAATAGTAATAGAGAGATCACTAGATTACTCAAACATACATGACATATAAAACTCCTTCAGGAATGTAGACAGTTCCGAAAAGTAGATTTTGCATAATACCCCATCTTTAAAATAAACTTATTCTACAGCATTGCCATAGAGATTAACAAAACAAACAAAAACTAAAACTATATGTTTTGTAAATAATTGTCTGTAATCATCGGGTTGAGCAGTTTAAAAGTACTGCCTATGGGTTCGGTATAGATATTTTTGAGCACAAATAAAACTCTCTCTGAGACTGAGCATTTAACTCCCAAAATAGATGTTTACTTCGTAGATGCCAAAATGTACATAAAATAACCAACGTTTTAGAAGATAATGAACCATCATTATCTTGCAGCATTTTCAACCCTTCACTTTTACACAAAACGTTACTCTGTCCCTCATAAGAGTAACACACCCAGCCAATGTTGGGAAGTACCTTGATACATGTACAGAAAATATGTAATCTGAATACTAATTTTAAGCAACTGCTCTGGTTCTGTTATGTTTTCTTTTGTTGGTATTCAGGTACTTTTCTGAATTAAAAGAAATACATGGTGGTACTTTATCATGTGATTTTGGCTTTGAATTGCATGGTTTTGGTGAGATTCATCAGGGTGTACATGCATGTTTTTTTTTTTCCTCAAATTAGACATAAATTACAGATGCATTGTGTAACTTTTCTGGTGGAAAGTCCATCAAATTCTTTTCTTCATGGAGATGCTATTCATTGTCCAGAATGTTTCACAATAATTATCATCAGAACGATTGCAAAAAAAAGTTTGTATCATGTTTGTGTTCATGGCGTAATAACAAACCGAGATGACAAAAAAGCCGGTAGCAGCTGAAGCGTGTTTTCTTCTGGTAGATTTAAATACGTTTGTGCGCCCTCTGTCCAATCAGAACCGTTCCCGACCCCCAGATGTTGAGTGGAATTAAATAAAGGCGATTTAACGTGTTTTCCATGTGAACCTCAATACAGAATTATTATTTCCATGTAAACTCAAAGGAGAATATTTTAATTCAGAACTATTTAATTCAGGACAATTAATTCAGAATTTTAAAAAATCATGTAAACGTGGTCAGTATGGCATTAAAACTTTGTATCATCATGAAGACAAAACCTGACCAAGTTTCAGGTCAGATCTATGGAGAGGCAACCCTGCTCATAATGACTGTTTTTCCAGGTATTTTTGAGCTGTAAAACTACTTTTAATTGAATAAATGTGAGGTAGAGCTTTTTAATGTCATACTGTGGAACATTCCAGGCAGAGCAACGACTTATCTACAGAAACCAGCAAGTAAAAAGTTATAAAGTTTAGGTTTTATGCATGACAGGCAAGAGAAATAAAGCAGTCTGTAATACTATGTAGGTTTTGTTTTTGTTTTTTACTATAATATAATGCAACTCATGAAAAGTATTTCAAATATTCAGAATACAGTACTCTATTGGATCATGTATCAGAATATATTACAAAATACATTTGAATGCATGTATTCAGTATTCTGTAACTAAATACACGTTCAAAGTATTCTTCCCAGCACTGCCCATAGCAACACTGAAGCCCGCCCCTGTGGCTAGCCTTTGTACGTGTCCCCTCTCCACAGTGACACTACATGTGGTTCAAGTATTGTCAAAACCCTCTCCCGCTGGTTGCAATTTATCTGTCTGAAATTACACACGAATGTACCATTGTGAACCCAGCCAGACATACAGGCTCAAACATAATGGAGCTTTGTCAACAAAAAAACGCACCCGAGAAGGAATCTTGAATGACAAAGTTGCAGTAACCTTGAATCATTCAAGGTTACTGCAACATTAATCTTGTCGCATATATACATTCAAGTTGAATGTATATATGCGACAAGATTAATGGGGAAAATGCTAATTTGGCTGTATTTAAATGCAAATATTTAAAATAAACAGAGCATAATACACCGGGCAGAACTCCAAGCAGACAATGAGTTAAGCTGGAGCAACAAAAGATTCATAAATTGGCACGAACACAAATACACCTTGTTGGCGGAATTCGAAATGGAGCCTAATTACAAAACTATTTATTTAAATGGTCTGAAGCTGTCAAAACATTTGCAAAGGAACAGATGATGAAATAATGTACATTTTTGTTGTGTATTTGTGCTATCTATCTCTAACTGCGAAGGAATACCAACTTTTGAGCAATCGCATCCATAATACTGTCTGATTGATAAGCCTGTTGCTATTGATGCAAATTCTAAATGTAATAATAAATCAAATATGTTGTAGCATTTAGACCCATTGTTGGCAAAAGTACAAATTAGGTTAGCTCTATCATTTCTATAATTTTTCTACTTTTATCTTTGACCAAAGATATCCAAAGTTATTCTTCACTTATCCTATGCATTCCTAACATCCTAACTATTCACCACAATGAGTTTATTTCGACCGGAAAAAGGTGGCTTGCCCTCTCCGACGGTGGAGAGTCACTTGCTCAAGAGGAGGATTTCAAGTATCTCGGTCTTATCTTAGTATAAGGGGAGGATGGAGTGTGAAATTTATAGGCGGAATGGGGCAGCATCGACAGTGATACGGTCGCTGTATTGAACAGGTTGTGGTGAAGAGGGAGATGAATCCAAAAGCAAAGCTCTCGATTTACTGGTCAGTCAACGTTGCTACCCTCACTTATGGTCAGGAGCTTTGGGTAATGACCGAAAGAACAAGATTGCAGATACAAGCAGCCAAAATGATTTTCCTCCGCAGGGTGGCTGGGCGCTCCCTTAGAGATAGGGTGAGGAGCTAAGTCACAAGGGAAGAGCTTGGAGTAGAGCCGCTGCTCGGCCACATCGAGAGGAGCCAATTGAGGTGGCTCGGGCATCTGCTCCTGCCTCCAGGGCGCCTCCATCGGGAGGTGTTCTGGGCATGTCCCACTGGGAGGAGGCCCCAAGGAAAACCCAGGACATGCTGGAAGGACTAAGACTCAGATAGCCTGGCAACACCTTGGGGTCCCCCTGGAGGAGCTGGAGGAAGTGTCCGGGGTGAAGGAAGCCTGGGAGTCCCTGCTTAGACTGCTGCCCCTGCAACCCGGATGTACGAGTTTATAAGCACTTTTCTCACATTTCAGGGGTCAGACAGTAATGCTGACAACTAGCATGCTAACAGCGCAATTTCTGACTTATTTAAGAGCTGCATATACAGTTCTTTATATGCTTCAAAATGCTATGGCACTCAGATGTCTATAGGGAAAAAAGTTTGAGTTAGAGTTTGACAGACAGTAGCAGCTGGTGGGTCGAGGAGCTGAAGTTGGCTGATTAATTACTGGATCTGCCCTGAGCAAAACTAGATCTATTCATATTGGAATAGATACCAACCCACGTGTATGTTAGGTTAGGGATTTACATATTTTTATTAGATTTTGTTCATCTGTATCAGCCAGATATAGGTAAGAGATGATGTATTACCTTGACATGTTTCGATGGCAACTTCTGCCTCCGTCAAAAACGTCATGCGTCATGTCTTGACAAATCCACCAAGCTGACCACACCTAGAAAGAACAGTAGATAAGACATTTCACACCAGCCGTTGTTTGTCAAATTATTTGTCTGAAATAGAGTTGCCATAATATTAAAAGTTCAAACTCAATTTCATTCAAACTCAATTTTCGAATCAGAATGCCTGTTTTTCCAGGTGTTGAGCTGTAAAGCCACATGTAATTGAATAAATGTGAGGTAGACCTGTTTAATGTCATACTGTGGAACATTCCAGGCAGTGCAATGACATACCTACAGAAACCAGCAGGTGACGAACTCCCAACCAAAAAGTTACAGTCTACTTTTCATGCATGACAGAGAAAAGAAATAGAAAAATAATTTTGGTACTTAAGAATAGACTCAACATATGATCATTTTAAGTTTTTTTTAAAGACAATATTGTAATTATTAATACTAAATAACAGTTTTATCGTATTATTATATGATGTGGCCTTACACGAGTTCCGGTAAACCAAAATACTTGTGTGTGTGTTTACTCTACTTTTTGTGCGTGTATTCTTTATGCCTCTCTTTCATCTGCACTGCTCTGCTCTGCCTCTGTTACACAAGCCTGACCGTGCTCCTCACTGTCCTGCCCCATGTGAAGATGAAGAGTATGTGAGGGCCCACCACAGAGGCGTAGGAGGGGAGGGGGAGGGAAGCGCACTGGTGAAGATAGGCTTTGGCGTGGACTGCATCCTGCCTGGGGTCTGTCCCGAGTGTCTGTTTATCCCCCCCTCTCCTGCCCCGCTGTGCTGCTGCTGCTGCTTCTGCTCTGCACTGTACACAGCACAGACGAAACACTCCAGACTGAAGACCAGGTATTTCAGTCACTTTAAGAGAAGAACTTCTATTCACCTTATTCCGTGTGCGCCTCCATCATCATTCGAGTTGTATTATTTTGTATGGGGCTGCCGATCCTAAAAGCAAATAAGTTCAGTAGAGACTAGGGATGGGCATGATTAGTCCATTAATCGATAATTGATCATTAAGAATTTCATCGATTACGTTCATTTTAATCGACAAACTGAATGTAGGCTGCTGTGCGTAGCGTGACCAAACAGGGGTCCGTACATGTAGCTCTCTGCACTCAGAAGGAGCGAGCAGACAGTCGGTCAGCCTGCAACGTGCAAATGTGTATTTAACGATGACTTGTACAAGAAATTCCACACTTTCCGTTCCGGTCGAGACAAGTGTGAGTCCATGTGCGCAGTGTACAAAGAAGCACATATGTTTCGGTGTCCAGTGGGAAAAAGCTCACCAGGACACAGAAAACATGAAAAAGCTTTGCCAGGTGAGAGTAGAGCAATGTCGATGACAAGGCCCCACCTCCCATCCCCCCCTACGGTGTCCTGGTTTTGACAAACGCAAATATGGTCACACTAACCTGTATTCCACTGAGTCGAGCCGCATCAGCGCACAAGAGCTGTTTTTTTTTTCCTTCGCTTTGTTTATGCAAATTAGCCATGCGGTTTTAAGTTTCGTTTCTGTGAGAGTTGCGCAAAGCTGCATTAAACACATTATAATCTCAAACAGGCTGATGTGGCTCTAGAGTGGTTATGGTTTATATGTCATAAAGTTGAATTTATTTTTGCTGATTAGTAGTGCAGATAATAATAATAATGATGATAAATTTTAATATAAAAAACGTTAATGATTAATCGATAAGAAAATTTAATCGAATGCCCATCACTAGTCCAGACTACAAAACCCTTTTAAAGCCCACCAGAGAATTGGTGCAGTGTTGACTTGTTGGTCACATGAACATTGAAAGTTTAACACAAATGAAGCTAATTTGTGTCATATTTAATCGGCAAAACTTATCAGATTCGGCATCGATATGAATGAGATTCCCGTTTAACAGGAGGTGCCACCACAAGAAAGCGCAGTTTAGGATCATTTAGAGACAAAAGTGGACGGAATAAGGTGGATAATATTTAGTTTGTATTGTTTTATAGAGTAAAGATAGGCCTGTCATGAGAACAAGCACGATATATTCCTGAAACTACTTTATGCAACAAGTTTTTACAAGTTTTTTCCCTGACAAAACTCACAATGTTGATGAAACATTCTGCACCGATAAAGTCGCACCCAAAAGGCAGAGGAAGATGCTAACCATCCCACACAAATAGTTGGACTTCTGGACACGCTGAAGGAAGGTACAAGTTACGTGCTGTAGCAGAGTCTTGCAATGGGTCGGGTACCCGCAAAAAGTGTCTGAAACCAGGACTTAAAGAGACAGAACCCCAAGCCCTCGCAGCAGGTTGTCCGCAAAGTGCAATCGGGCGACGGCCAAGCTTACCTTCGTGAGGTGCGGAGCTGAGCTGGTCCTTTCTCCTGCGGTCACCTCCAAGCCTGTCCCGACAGTGAGTCCTGGTTCAGTTGTGGTTTAGTCCTGGTTTACTGCTGTTTTAGTCCTGGTTTAGTCCTCCTCTTCAGTCCTGGAATCAGTCCTAGGTTAGTCCTGTGTTAGTCCTCGTGTAGTCTTGGTTCAGTTCGTGGTGTATGCAGCGCAAAGTTTGATATAATCTCGGGTTAACGGGCGGGTGCAGTGCTGTATTGTGTGGGTTGCCAAAAATGGACAGGTGCAGGACTCTGCACTGTAGGGCTCCATTAAGGAATAAATGGAAAAGAAGGAGGAAAATAACATCAGGACGACAGCAGCTATAAGTTTTAAGAAGGATGCAAAAAAGGTTAACTGTCCTGTCTGAGAAAAGTGTAAAAAGGTGTGTGGTGAGGGGTTTTACTGTCTTAAAATATTAATAATAATAATAATTGTAAAATATAAAGTTGACTTCTTCACGGATTTCACCTATCGCGGGTTATTTTTAGAACGTAACCCCCCCGATAAACAAAGGACCATTGAAATGGGGCCTTGTGGTAGCATGGTTGTCATGGCTTGTGGGCTGAGCATTAAACAGAATCATACTGCTAAATGTAAGGAGACTCAAATAGAGGCTGGGAGAGGTCACTAGATTACTCATACATTAAAAACACAAAACTGCAGCTTATTAAACATCTTAATACAATGTTTCCCTGATTACAGCATTTTCAAAACAATTCCCCATAGAAGTTTAATATTATGTTCTATTTTCTTTTCCATCTTCACCACCTAATTTTGGAGACTGTCAGAAATTTGAACAAAAAAATTGTGGTTTATAATAATACAAAACATAGGTCAAGGATAGAAATGAAAACATACACTCAACAAGTCAGGTTTGCCAGCTACCTCAACTCAACTTCTCACTTTTAAGATGCATTTTCACTTTCATTTTGTTCTTCATTGTGGCTGTTACTGCTGCGTATGGCTCTCCAACTTCTTTCTTATATTATTTATGACAGTAAAAAGTTATATATATATATTTGACAGCTGACAGATCTAAAACAAGCAATCATCATAAACAAGTCATTTGGAAAACAGAACAGACATGTCAAAACAATAAATATCAAACTTTTTAATTATTCTTATACAGTTATAAATTGAAACGATGTCTTCTGAGCAAAGTTACAGTGATATATTAATTATTGTAATGGACTGGAGACTATTTAAAATGCAGTGGATGTTGTATTGTCACAAACTGTCAGACAGCTCAATGCGTGTGAGAACAAAACAATCTTGACTTTTACCAATCTCGTGCCATTTCAAAGACTCACTGTAATCACTATGCAACATGTCTTAAAGGGGTCGTGTTACGCTATTTTCTGATCTGTGTTATAATGTTGTTTCCTTGTCAAAAACATTGCTGGAGCTGTGTTTTGTTTCATTTACACATGTTTAACACACAAACCCTGCATGTTTAGGCTCAGTTCATCTCTCAAACAGAAAACACTCTGTTCCACCTTGTGATGCCAGAGTAGGAGGTAGGGAGCTAGGGAGGTAGGAAGGGAGGGAAGTAGGGAGAGACGGAGGGATAGAAGTAGGAAGGGCGGGAAGTTGGGAGGGAAGTAGGGAGGTAGGGAAGTAGGTAGGGAGGGAGGGAAATAGGGAGGGTGGTAGGGAAGTATGGAAGTAGGGAGGAAGGGAATTAGGAAGGGAGGGAACGAGGGAGCGAGGGAGGGAAGTAGGGAGGTAGGTAGATAGGCAGGGAAGGAGGGAGCTAGGTAAGTAATAGGGAGGGAGGGAAGTATGGAAGTAGGTAGGTAGGGAAGTAGGTAGGGAGGTAGGTAGGGAGGGAAGTATGGAGGTAAGGAGGGAGGCAGGGAAGTGGGGGAGGGACAGACAGATGGAGGGAGGTAGATAGGTAGATAGATCACATTTTATTAAAACAATATTTACACTGGGCTTCTCTGCCGCCTTTGTATCTCAGTCAAAGATAGTTCTCCGCTGTGTTTTTAAACTCCATAAAAAACTCCACTGAACAAAAAATAAAAGGTAGCTGTTAACTTGAAAACTACCACTTCATGACTTCACAAGGTGAAGCAAAGCATTTTGAGTTTTGGAGATGTAGACAGACTAATAAAGGATTACTTTTATGAATGAAACAAAACACAACTTCAGTTTTTTTGAGGAGGTAACAACATTCTAACTTGGCTTAAAGCTCACATGAGTAAGTTTTGCATGATATACGACCTATAACAATAACTGGTTGAGGTGGTGATAAAAATGGCTATAGAAATGCAGAAAAGTCTTATAATACGGCGATTTTATACTCGAGGAAGTTCACATACCAATGGTCAATAATTCATCATTACTGCGCGCGGTGACGTTAGAATTTTCATAAACTGGACGCATTTGCATAATACACGTTAGCTTGAAAAGTGCAGAGTCACTGCACAGCCCAGGGAGCAAAAGTTTTCAGTAAAGGTCAGGCCTGCAGCTGCTTTGGTGCAAAAGACTAAAGACTGCGAGGCCATACAGTCTAAATATTATTAACATACCAGAATATAAAAGAACACATATTATGCTAAATTGACTTTCTTTGATGTTTCAACAATGTCATAATGTCCCCTAGGCTTCATTAAAGAAGATGTATATATAAAATTGTGGTGTACTTTGCCCCAAGGACCATCAAGCACTGTTTTAATCAAGCAAATATTTTATATATTTTCTCAACAACAAAAAAAAAGGTATATGAACAAGAGAAAACCCAACTGTTAAAATACATATTTGCATATTTGCAGGGAATTCACGGTTGCCATGGTTTTGCACATCCTGTTTGATGTGTACATGTAACTACTGCTGAAAATTCAACACTCATTTCTAACTTGTTGTCTGTCCGGAGCCGTCGCAGAGGGAAGCTGCTGACACTATTGTATCAAAGTCCCAAAAAATCACAAGTTCAAGTCCTTCTCAGGATTGTTCTGCAATGCCATGCTATTTTTAAGCAGCAATAACCACTCAAAGCGTTGAAACAGGTGAGTGATCTTTGCAAACAGATTAAGATGTTTTGTAATCCTTTTAGTAATATTTTAACCCTGAACCCCGCTCTTCATTACAGACACAGCAGGATATGAGACAAACTTTTTTTTTTATGTAGATGAGGTTTCCGATGCACTCATGTGGAGATGCTGTTTTTGAAATCACAGTCCAAATAACATCAGAAATCTTCTTTATGTTGGACCACTCCTGGATGAATGAGGGATTACACTGATTACAATGACGTTATGTTTATTGTCAGAGTGTGGTGTTTTGGCTGGCTAGACCAGTACCACAGGAGAAACTGAAAAAGGTGGAGAGGATGTCAGGGAATTCTGTCTTGAGATGCTCGAGAGTCCTACACTGTCTGCACAAAGTCCAGCTCCCAAGTCCAGTGGCAGCCAGAGAGATTTTCTGTTTTGAGCCATTGTCTGATCTGATTGTAGAGAAGTAGAGTGGAGGCAAAGTGAAGGCCATGTGGTTTCCTGTGGGGTTGCAGGGAAGAAGGCCATCAAATGATAACACTGTACTAGTATAAAAGGTCATCCGAGCAGGCCGGAGTTCGCAAATCAAGATTTTGATGAGCAGGAGAATCCTACTGCACTCTTTGGACTTGCTGTAAGAGTTTATGTTAAACTCACAGTGGTGGAACCTGCTGACCCTCCTGCCACAGCTATGGTGGCAGAGCTGAGCGGAGGAGAGGACAGAGCATGCGGTGAATCAAAGGTTTAAAAAGTAATTAGTTAAGTAAATAATGTGGTACAACAGAAAGGTATAGGAGCGAAGGACACAGAAATTCACTTTAAAATCATGCATTACAAAAGCAGAGCTGATTTCAGAAAGCAAAAAAGAAAACTCCTGAACTTTTTGCCCAGTGATCCCAAAACAAGTCTAACACAGCTGCCAATGGACAAAAGCAGAACTGGTTAGTCCATACACACAAGTGACATGTTTGATGACGGCGTAATGGACGACATATTCTCCAAACTGTGCTGATGACCTGGAGAACTATAAGACCTATAAGAAAAATAAAAAAGCAAGTAAGTACAGCTGTATACAACAAAGTACAGCTGTATACAGAGGAACTTAAGTGAAAAATACACAAAAACACACAACCCCATTAACACCAAGATAAGTCAGTACCTAGATTAAAACTGATTGGCCTTAAATCAGTCAGATGAAAGGCAAAGCACAGCAACAGATGCAAAGTAGAACTGACAATCTTAAAGACGTCAAGGTCAGAGCAACCAGAAGACAGTACATCTTCATTATACTACCACCTTGGAGAGCAAATCAGAAACACTAAAATGATTAAAAAAGTATATCACTACACAACAAAAAAGCAGAACAGATTTTAGAGAAAACTAAAACTAATGGAGGATTTGGAGCAGATAAAAATCCAAACTTGTCACCTCTGAATAATGGAAGGAAATTTAAGTCTATTCTTACAAAAATGGCTTACTGGGTGTTAATTTCCCAGAGGATTTGGGGTACTAAGGGTAGCAAGATGCAAAGTCAAACCCTAAAACACAAGCTAAGCAACTCAATGCAGACACAGAATAAGGTTACATAAATAGAAACAAAGAACACTAAGAACAAAAGCAAAGCAAATACAACAACGACGCAACACTGAATAAATTACAATTAAGAAGAAAAACCAAAAAGCAAGAATGAACAAAGTACAGCTGCATATAGAAGAACTTGGGTGAAAAAATACAAAAAGACCCAACTCCACAAACACTAAGAAACGGTCAAGTCAGCACCTAGATTAAAACTGATTGGCCTTATGAGTCAGATGAAAGGCAAAGCACAACAGCAGATGCAAAGTAGAACTGACAATCTTAAAGACGTCAAGGTCAGAGCAACCAGAGGACAGTGCATTTTCATGATATCTCCACCACGGACAGTACGTCAGAAATGCTTAAATGACTACAAAAAAGTATACCACTACTCAACAAAAGAGCAGAACAGATTTTAGAGACCAAAAAAAAACTAAAACTTGTCAAGGATTTGGAGCAGAACTACTAGTCACCTGTGGACAATGGCAGGAAAAGTAATGTTGTAATGTTGGTAAAGAAATGGCTTGTTGGATATTATCTTACCTGAGGACTTGAGGTAGTAAGGCTGGCAAGGTGCAAAGGCATAAACACAGAATACAGCTGCACAAAGAGAAACTAAGAATGCAACATCCAACTGGACAACACACAAAAAAACAAAGCAAACTGCATAAGCAAAATACAGCAGCACAGAGAAGGTCAAAGCATTGTGGTGTACTGGGACACTTCATCCAAACAATACTCCGGTCACAGAGTGAAGGAGAACACAGGATTAAATTGGTAGCGATTTAATGTCTTTTCTTGTTTCTTTTTGTCTGGAAATCTATAAGAAGATTTGAATCATATTTCTAACTGAGATGACACACATATAATCAGCCTATTAATAACAAAACCCTAAAATATGTACATTCAGAATAAAGATAAGCTCTAGGTCAGGGGTGTCAAACTCAAATTGACAGAGGGCCAAAATAAAAACTGGGACTAAGTTGTTGGCCAAACTAAATATTTACTGAAAAATTTCAACAACATCTGCATGTTTTCTCTTCTTTCAAAATGTGTAATGTTAACCTCTTTTCATATAAAATAAATACATTAAATTAATTAAATTAATAAATGTTTAATAATAATTTTGCTTAAACATTGAATCAAGAACAAGCGTAATATAAAATAATAAATAATGTCTCTATAGCCTATCTGTAGCCAGTGGGCCAGCTCTAATACACATTTGATATAATCTCACTGGCCAAATATAATTATTTCACAGGCCAAATTTTGCCCCTAGGCCTGAGTTTGACATTTCTGCTCTAGGTCATTATGTACGTGATGGCTTAAATTGACCTAATGATTTTCTTGTGGGTAAAACAACAACAGAAGCAACAGAAGAATGCTCCTACAGTGGAAATTATGGGGGAATATAAGGAACCTAGGCAGGCACTTGACAAAGACAAAGGGTAAGCAATACTCTAAACAGAAGGAGAATACAGTTTCACAAAGATAAATGGGTGACTATAAAGGTATAGCATAAAAATCACTTGTTTGAAATGTTTTGTTTTTTGTTGTTGTTGTTGTTGTTTTTTGTCAGACTTTTTTGACAGAATATTTAAAAGTTAATCCCCACACACACCACTGTTGTCAATCTTTCATTATTCAGTATATTCACTTTTTGTTACAGTTTGAGTTTTTAAGTGTTTGATCAACTGAGTTAGGCGCCGTAAAAGTTGATCAAAAGTGGAAGTTTTACTGTGAGAATATTTAACACTGTGTTCTCGGCAAAAATGCACAAAATAAGAGGAGAAATTGCATGACATTTAGTGTTGCTTGATTTATCAAGACAAGAGCAAAAACTTTGGGAAAGTCTAGCCTGAGTGTAAAGGTCACGCAGAGGATAGACAGATGCAGTTTGTGATCCAACAGTGACGAAATATTAAAGTGCACTGAATTTACAAGTTCATAAAGCTAAAATAATAAAACTCTATTTTAAAGGCACGCAATAGGATAATAAAAACTTTACCTGCGACAGTCTGTTCCTAGTAATCCAATTATGTATCCTTATCACTGAGCACAGAATGGCCAATAGAGTTTTGGGTGAAACAAATAATGAAGAATTAAGGCCGATGTAAGACATAAAAATCAATATAAACTATAAAAACATAAGCCCCATTTGCACATAGCTCCCAGAAAACACAGTTACAAAATGCCAGAATGCTTAAAGGTCTCATATTACATAATTTTCTGATCTATGTTATAATGTTGTTTCCTCATAACCAACGTATCTAGGGTTGTGTTTTGTTTAATTCAAACATGTTCAACACACAAAGCCTGCATATTTAGGAGTTCTTCTCTCAAACTAAAAACACACTGTTCCATCTTGTGATGTCATGTGGTAATACAGGAAGCATAAAGTCCATACATCTTCACTAGAATCATTTGGATGATTTCATTCCTGGAATTGCTAATCTCTACCGAACTAAAAGTAAAAAAGTAAGTAAAAGTAAAAAGTAAAACACGGCGGTTAACATGAAAATTACAACTACATGACATCACAAGGTGAAACCGAGAATTTGAGAGGTAAAGACTGAAAAGAATGAAAAAGAAAAGTACATTATTTAGAACATTATAATATGGCTTAAAGCTCACAAGGGTCAATTTTGCTTAATATAAGACCTTAAAACGTGCATTGTGTAACTTTTCTAGTGGAAGGTTCGTGAAATGCTGTTATTGCTTTGTCTGGAATTTTTCATAGTGATGATATTAAAGCTTCCTATCTTCCAGACCAAGTTATAGGTCAGATCTGTGGAGAGGCATCCCTGCTCAGTCAGAATGCCTATTAAACCACCGGTGAATGAATAAATGTAAGGTAGGGCTGTTTAAAGGGCTCATCTCATGCAAAATAACTCTTTTCACATTGTATCTTCTGCACATATACAAGTACAGTTTTTGTTTTGGAACATCCATTACACAATAGTTATGAAATCCTTACTGATTTCTTGAAGGCAGTCACAGACCAGGAACTATGAAAGGCCGACTATTGCTCATCCCCCCGCCCATCCTGAGAAAGCACAGGCTCCGCCCCCCAAACGTGACGTAGGCTCTGAGTGAGTCGCCCTTCCTTCGCCCATCTCAGGGAGGGAGGGGGAGACAGAAGGCATAATTGGCAAAACTTGAATCCTATAATAATGTCAGATTAAATTAGGTCTTCATAATCTGTACAGGCTACCACTATACATCAGTGGTCATAATGAGTGAGATGTAAGGTGTAATCACCATTTTATTATTGTGCAGAAGCACTGAAGACAACTCACTAGAATAAAATGATGCCCAGAGTATGTTGTTAGTATCAATGTAATACCGTAGAACTACATAACGTCTGTCAAACTAAAACAGGCATGCGAAGCGCTTTCTTCTACATCAGCTGCGTCATCGTTGTAACAGACTTTAGTTCGTTGTCATGTGGGAAGGTGACAGAAAAAAAAAGGCAAATCAATTTAAAAACCACTTCGGCGACATATACAAGGACCACATATCACTCTTAGAAGGTAGAAAGCTCTGAAAAGTTGATTTTGCAAGAGATGGGCCCTTTAATGTCATGCTGTGGAACATTCCAGGCAAAGCAATGACATATTCATAGAAACAAGCAGGTGACAGACCCTCCACTAGAAAAGTAACACAGAAAAGTACCTTTAATGACACCCAGGTTGCAGCAAAGTCCCATCAAAACCCCAATCTGTTATATTGTTTGGACAGCCATGTAAGAAAGGGTTAACCTAATTTTTGCTCCAGTTAGCTCCCAAAAGCGTCGTAAGTGTCAAGTGAAAATGCCTCTAATATGACCTGCCGTTATTATGAAGCCATCAGCCTGTATATATCTATCATGTGTAAATATTTGATGGGCTGATTTATCATTTTGCTCATTAGCTGTTCCATCTCTTTATCCTCGCTGTGTTCCTCGGAGGGCTCCACTATAATAAGGCCGTAATTAAAGCAGGCTTCAGTGGTGGTAGTGTCCGCCGAGACCAGCCAGAATAGAAGAAGAACTAATACGGGTTTATGTGGTCAGGGGAAGAGAGAAGACAGAGCGTCCCTGTGAAATCTCTCTCAATGAAAATATTAAGGTGATGTGACTAAAATAAGTGTGTTGACTCGAGGGATACAGTTTGGGAGGATTCCTAATAGGTTGTGTTCGTAACGTTCAATATTTCACGTCACAAATTTAGAGCAGGGGCTTATAAACTCTAGGGAAACAGTTTTTGAAAGAAATGTCTCACCAGAATATCTACTTTGTAATTTTGTTAGGGAGTGGCTTTTAAAATTTACCACAACAAGTTCATTTTAAATGGTTTGCAGTGGTCCAACACTATTCCTCACTTACTTTATTTTTTTTCTGCGCATCCTAAAGAGCACTCCCCCTAGCGTCTCTCTCTCTCTCTGACCTTGGTGAACTTCCGGTATAGGTTGCCTCCTTGTCACTTCAGCTGCACAATTTACAAGTTTATAATTTAATGTTTGACTTTGTTATAATGCCAACTAAAGTCCCGATGCGCCTGATATGAGTTATGGCTCGTCGTGTAAATCTCCTGCGTGTATCTGATGTTGATCACTGCGAGCACCACTGTTACCCGCCACTCACTGCAGTCAGATGCCCCGGCTGCTCAGCATCGAGTCTCAAGGATTGAGTAGTGTGTGTTCTGTGGCATGTTCGCTGGTCACTGTATTCTAAAATGTAATATCTGTTTTAGGGTTCAGGGTGTTCCTCGGCACGTCATGTGGTGGAGCGGTGGCCCTGTGAACGAGCTGCTGCTTTGTTGCTGCTATGATTTTGTGTATTTTAATCCTTTTTTGTGAAGTCCTCAGTTGGTAGTTATTTATGAATGTCCTATAGCCTACTCTTCAAATTAATCCGATAAAAGAAATGAATTAATAATAGTAGTAATAAATTATTCCAAGCTTTGTAGATGACTTGTCTCTGTCAATTAACGAACCTGTGAGCCTTATTTTAGTCAAGCATAGTTATGCCCAGTGGCGTTGTTGGTTCATTTAAATTTATATTATATTCAGTTACCCCACCACCCTTGCCACATAATTATTCACAGTGATGAGGTTATGAGTGCTGTTCACAACTTTATGAGACCAGAGGGGAGTTTAAAGTCATGGTAAAGCAAATAACAACCAGCATGCTAACGTGCATTTCTTAAATTATGGGACAATAAATCGCTTTCTAATTTGATGCAGACAGCATGCAGCAGACTTAGTTTTACACAATCATCTGTCCTGGGTGCAATACAGACTTTGCTCAAATCCATGGGTAAAATCAGGTACATGTGTTTTAAGGTAAAAAGTAAAGTGTCTAAAATAAGCCTGTTGAGTCAAGGGATACTGTTTGGGAGGGTTCCCAATAGGTAGTGTTCATTATGTTCAATATTTTATGTCACAAATTGAGAGCAGGGGTCATAAACTCCTGGGGAATGAAAGAAAGTGTTGAAAGAAAGTGAGTTTTTGAAAGAAATACTTCGCGACAAAATCCACTTTATAATTTTGTTAGGAAGTGGGTTTGAAAATTTACCATAACTGGCTCAATTTTAGATGGTTTGCAGTGGTCCAGCATGGTAACGTGCACTTCCTCATTATTGAACAATAAAAGAAAGAGTCTAAAATGAAAGCATTGATTTGAGGGATACTATTTGGGAGGGTTCCTAATTGGTTGCGTTCATTCATATTTCATGTCACAAATTGAGCGGAAAGGCCTAAGAACTTTTGAATCATTTTTGAAGAAATGTCTCAACAGAAAATCCTTTTTAAAACTTTGTTATGGAGTGAGTTTGAAAATGTACCAGAACTAGTTCATTTTAAACAGTTTGCAGTGCTCCAAAGTTATTGCTCACTTACCTTATGCATTCTGAGAATCCTAATTATTCACCATGATGAGTTTTTTTAGAGCGTTTCACAACTTTCAGAGACCAGTGGAGAGTTTAAAGTCATGGTAAAGCTAACAATAACTAGCATGGCAATGTGCACTAACTGATTACTGAACAGTAGTTAGATGCAGACAGTACTGGGGCAGGTCCTTTAAGGTGAAAAGTGTCTAAAATAAAATCCCTGAGTTGAGGGATATTGTTTGGGAGAGTTCCCAATAGGTAGTGTTCATTATGTTCAATATTTTATGTCACAAATTGAGAGCAGGGGCCTATAAACTCTTTGGGGAATGAATAGTTTTTGAAAGTAATATCTCACCAGAAAATCCACTTTATCATTATGTTAGGAAGGGTTTGAGCATTAAAACGGTCTGCAGTGGTCCAAAGTTATTCCTCACTTACCTTATACATTCTCAGCATCCTAATAATTTATGGCGATGAGTTTATAAGTATAACTTTCAGCATAACTTTGTTGGATACAATATATCTGTCCTAGGTGCAAGAGATTTTGCTCAAATCCATTGGTGAAAATCAGATACACATTTTAAGGTGAAAAGTAAAGTGTCTAAAATTAGCCAGTTGAGTCAAGGGATATTGTTTGGGAGGGTCCCTAATATGTTGTGTTCATTATGTTCAATATTTCGTGGCACAAATTGAGAGCAGGGGCTTATAAATTCTTGGGGAACAAACAGTGTTAGACAGAAATCCAAAAAATCCACTTTATCATTTTGTTAGGGTTCGAAATGTACCCGTACTAGTTCAGTTTTAGATGGTTTACAGTTGTCCAAAGCTATTCCTCACTTGCTTCACTTAACTTTCCCAGGAATATGAAATGCAATACCAATATTCGATACTGACATTTTTTTCCTAGTTCCTAGTTTGCTCTCAGTGCTCAGTGATCAGTCTTTTTGAACAGACTAAGTAAAAATATAATTTACAATAGTGTTATATGGCTATATGTTTACACAAACATTTAACATTAACATGAATTATCATTTTATTACTAATTTTACAAAAGTGAAAAGTTAATTCCTGTCATGGCCACAATCAATGGATATCTCTGGAGCATACTTCTAGCGACAGGAAAAAAGGCCATTACAAAAAAATGGATGACACAAACTGCACCATCAATCAAATTTGGATTTAATTTGAAAATGGACCTCTTTGACAAACTCTGGACTAAATGGGACTCATACGCTGGAAATAATGTGCCGTAACATTATTTAAATTTAAATGTGATCTATAACACAGGATGCAATTTGTCTAATTTGTTCTCTCTCTATGTCGTGTTCAATGTTGTGTGTTAATTGTTTGTCTTTTCAGAAATGCTGAAAAAAATTAATACATAAAAATAAAAAAGTTAATTTGTGATCTTAAGATGGAATTGTGAGTCTCGCTATGGATTCTAAAAGCTAATTATTGGTAACTACAGCAATAATGAAAAATATTGGATATCGTATCAGCTCAAAAAATCGATCAGCCCTAAATTTTACTGAAGGAAATGTACTAATACCCAAAATATTCATTCACTTTCAATCAAAATCCTTGTGCCATATACATTTCAGACTTGGGGTGATGTACCTGTTTGATGGGCTCAGATGTTCAGCAGGTCTGCAAAGTGGTCCCACAGAGTCCATCAGGTCCTCCACCAGCTTCAGAGGACATGAAAGCCGCATCTGAAGACTTTGCTCGTGCTTCATGGGGATGTGAGCGTGAAAAGCACCGCTCTTGCTCTTTGATATCCACATTTTGATCTTTATTTGTGTCCTGTTCTGAGAAGCACTGGGTGGAGAGTATCATGCCATTGGATGCCTTTAAAATAATAATAATAAAAAAAAGTTTAAATAGTTTTGCATGCACCAGATAATTTTTTTTGTTTGTTTGTTGATTTAAGTTATTAAAGGTGGAACGAAACACTGAATCTGAACTTTTTTTGTCACTAAATTGTGTAAATGGTGTAACATTATTATTGCTTTACTCTGATTTCATTTTTGGCAATTTTAGTGCAAATTTGATAAATTTGCAGCTTTGTGTTTTAGTGTGCCATTTTAAGTACTACATGACATCAACTATGACTCTTTTCTCTCTATTTGAAATGTACATTGTGACGCTGTAGGTGGAGTTTCTTTGTTTAGTCCAATTTTAAGACTTGGAAATTATCATTTTTTTTAGAATTTGGTAGCTGTTTTAATTCAGTAGTAAAATCACTGAGTAAAATATAGTGAAGAACTGATGAAATGCCAGTTCAGGGTCATCTGAACACCTTTACTGACACATGTTATTAATGGAGTTGTTTTTAATTGGCTGCAGTGGGGAATACAGACAAAAGGTTGATAGGAGTTTACAGCAGTTGTAATTTTACCTTTAACCTGTATCCATCAACTTATCAGCAGCGCTTCAGGCACAACTTTTAATGACTTTATCAGTCTGTACACTTTAGTGGCTTCAAATTAGGTTAATCCTCAGGTGGTATTGTTTTTTTGTCTTTCCTAGGATTCTTCACACTCTCTAGAGGCAAGAAGCTTTTAATCATGTTATAATCTTGTTCCCTTGTTAAAAACATGCCTGAGATCTATCTTGCTTCATTTACATTTGATTCATAAACTGTAAATGATTTCAATATTCCCCCATTAGTGACATGACAGAATATCTTAACCTGTTTTGAGCATTTCTGTGGTCAAACTATGTCCATAGCAAATGCCTGCCCTATTAGCATACCAGACAAGTTGCATAATGTGCTTCTTTTACAGTTTTTACTAATTAAGGCACAGTATATATTTCTTCATTTCATTTTTCATTGTTCATTCTCACTGCAGACAGTAGAGGGCGCTTTAATGCCTAAACAGTGAACTGGAAATGCACAAGTATGATTATAAATGGCCTCGCGAGATGCTGCACTTGCTAAACATGGACCCAGAAAAAACTTCACAGTGGACGACTTTAGTGAAATTTACTGATTCCAACTTTGTGAAAGTGCAACAATAAACACATACAGAAATGGCTTTTAATATCAGGTCTAGACAATGTTTACAAATTATAAATAGCGTCAACAATTAAAGTTACAGTCAATGAATTTAAGGAGTTAGCGTGACGATTAGCATTGCTAAATTAGCAGTGTTGGGAAGGTTACTTTTAAAATGTATTCCCCTACAGATTACAGATTACATACACCAAAATGTAACGTAATCCATTAAATTACTTAAAGTGAGTAACGTAATCTGAATACTTTGGATTACTTGATTTGCTGTAGAGAAGCAAAGACTAGGAAATTGTAACATGAAATATTTTGTTTGTTAAAAGGAAATAAAAAGCCCAAACTTTACTGAACCAAATTAAAAATATTATTGATAAAGGAGGAGGAGACACGTCCGCACAGCATGGTTTAGTCCTGTTCAGTCCTGGTTTAGTCCTGCTTTAGTCCTGGTTTAGACCTGGATTTAGACCTGGTTTATTCCTGGTTTAGACTTGGTTTATACCTGCTTTAGACCTGCTTTAGTTCTGGTTTAGTCCTGGGTTATAGTGTCCGGCAATGAGTGGAATTACCAGAAAATATAAAAATAAAAAAATATAGCTGGGATATAGCCCAAAATGTGAAAACAGGAAAATACCGCCATGTAATCCATTTATTTCAACAAAGTAACTGTAATCTAATTACCACTCACTGAAACAGTAACTGTAACTGAATACAGTTACTCATAATGTGTACTCTGATTACGTAACTCCGGTACATGTAATCTGTTACTCCCCAACACTGTAAATTAGCATATGAATGACGGGGTGATTTACATAACAATGGCACACCAAAAACGAGCTGACTCATACATCTCAATCATAAAAGGCAATATCACGGGTGTGTAATTACGTTTTACCGTGTAATACTTACAGACAATGCTTAAACAAACACCACAAGAGAAACACCAGAATAAAAGAGCAGCCATTTTGCTGAAGTTGAAGCCTGAACAACAACTTCCTGTCTAACGTTCTTCTTCTACTATTACTAAAAAAGTAAATTAAAGCAGCCACTAGATGGCATAATTTAGCAAGTAATAAACATAACATTAAATTAATCAAATACAGTAAACATGACAGTGATATGCAAACATGGATGCTAATTTAAATTAGAAAATTGAAAATACTAATGCCAAGTAGGGCTGGGTATGATTAAGAAGTTTCCTATATGATACATACCTTGATACGTAGGCCACGATTTATTTCAAAATGATTCGATAAGGTTCAATAAAAAATAAAGCCTGAATAATGGCTGTGATACTAAAAGTCTTTGTTAAAACACTTCTTGTGTTAAATTAATTTGAAAAATGTCCATTTTACTCATCTAAACAGTCAAATGTGTTGCATAAAGGAGTTCCCTTCCTCTAAATAAGCTAAAAACTGTAGCACTGAAATGAAATCATTTAGCAAAATACACCAAAAAATACTCTTAGCAATATATCGATACAGCAGCCCAAGATATCAATACTGTATCATCACATTAAACTATACAATCGAGATTTCAATATTTTTGCACACCCCAATGCCAAGGTTACCAAAAGCATGTTTTTAAGCCACAATGATGTGTATGTCCAATTTAAAGATGCTGTTCCAAATTTTTACTATCTTAAATATGTAAAAAAAAAAAAAAAAATGTATTAATTAAAATAAAAATTAAACTGCAGTGGTCCAAAATGATTCCTCATTTACTTTATGCATTCTGAGCATCCTAATTATTCACCACAATGAGTTTATAAGTGCTTTTCACAGCTTTCAGAGGTCAGAGCTGCAACAACTAGCATGCTAACAGCACACTTCTCAATAAACCACTTTATAATTAGATGCAGACAGCAGACAACAATCTTATTTTCACCTCAAGATCTGCTTATACAATATATCTGTACTGGGCCAAGACAAAGTTTGCTCAAATAGATGGAAACAAATCAGGTCCAGCCACTTAAAGACTTATACAACATAAACTAGCAAGACTAAAGTATCCAAAAGCTCTAAAAAAAACCCTTATGAATAATACATCACCTGCACCTTGTTTGGGTCCGTACACAGTGCTCCTCTGTTTTCTCTATCCCCATCCATTTTGTGACACTGGTCCCCCATTAACCGAACCAGCGCCAACCAAACTCCACGAAAACACTCCAGCTCCATGCTTTTTGTTGTGATTGAAATGTTGAACTGTCTAAACCTGGAAACACACACACACTGGAGTCAATCTTTATTTGAGTTCACGTCTTGGTCCGGCTGCCAACACCATCTCTTCTCGACACTTCGAAACAATCCCAACAATTATCCTCAAAACTCCCGCCCTCGAAGGTTGACCCACAGGTTGACCTCCCTGTACGCGGCCGGTCGGAAAACACTGACACTGGCGCGGAGGTGAGCGGGACCTAATGGAACGGCGGAGAGCAGGGAGATGGAAGCTTGCGAGAACCTCTACACCCAACCGAGGGCCCTAATAGCCAATTAGCGCTACAGAGGAGAGGAGAGCTTCAGCCTATCGCGTTGATGACTGTCACCGAGGCCGGATAATGCCGTGTCCTAGCCCGCGGCGAGACTGTGAACGCCCCGTGGATGTTGTTATAGCACCAAGGCGGTGGGGTACAGTCAAATGGGGTGGAATACCAAAATGACTGTCACTTATCACAATTTCGGAGAGATCGGTGAAGTTAAAGACCACGCTGTGCTGTTCTGTTCCGTGTTAGGATGTCTTTTGACTGTTTGGTGTCCAATTTGGAAACTGTTTCAATCGCCAATTAGCCAGTGTAGGAATCCTAGTAGAAGGTAATTTGCATCAGAAATGGGTGATTTGTAACGAGTCCAGAGTTAGAGGTTTTGCAAGGTTTCAAAGTAGAGTTGGGTTTGATGGTATTATGCAAAATTGTTAAACGTTAGCGATTGAGCTGACAGTGCCTGACTTTTCTGCGAATTCATTATGTCTTTTACTTCATGCAGTTAAAGGTCCGGTATTACACAAAATGGATTCTTGTGAAGTTTAAGCCATGTTATAATGCTGTTATATCACAAACATACATGGTTTTGTGTTTAAATAATCATTATATACAATTATTAGTCTGTTTACATCTCCACAGTTCAAAATGTTCTGTTACACCTTGTGATGTCATGAAGCAGTAGTTTTAAATTCCAGGGCTGAAATGATCCAAACAATTCTAGAGAAGGTGTATAGTGTATGCTCCACTGTGCTTAACCTCCTCGGACCCAAACTCTTGCATGGCATGCTTTATTGATTTTGGGACCTGATGAGTGCAAACACAAATAAATATATATTTTTATATGAAATCATTTTGATGGAACACAATAAAGTCACAATTGAATAATGATTTGCAAAAACTATTGTTTTCTAACTAAGTGCCTGAACAACCTAAAATGTGCTGAACATACAGGTCCCAGGTCCTAGGAGGCTACAAACACAGTGGAGCACTTCCTGTATTAGCACATGACATCACAAGGTGGAACAGAGTATTTTCTGTTTGAGAGAAGAACACAGCAGAGTTTGTGTGTTAAACATGTGTGAATGAAAAAAAAAACCAACTTCAGGTATGTTTTTGATGAGGAAACCACATTATAACATGGATCAAACATTGTTGTGATATAGACCCTTTAAATAATTCATTTGTAGAAAACAATTAGATGGAATGATATTGCCTAAATATTTTAAAAGGTATTTTGTTGGATAAGTATCATAAAGAAGCAACTGCCAGGGACAGACGATTATATGTCAAAGACAATAAAAGTTTTGGACAAGTATCATGTGGAAAGAACCCAGACTGTTGTTGGTTTAACATCAGAACAAGAGAAGGGGCTAAGTGGGTGGAGCTAACTGTGTTCTTCACATATAAAATTCTATTGCATATTCAGTATTTACACATTTATCAGTGAATAAATCAGCATCCTAGCAACGGGTGACTTAAAATCCAAATAACCTTCAAAATCTGACTCTTCTCCACAACTTGCAGGCCTTGACTCTGATTGTATTACATTCATTTCCATATCTATTCACATCTGTCTGTCACGAGGAGCCTTCGTGACCCACGAGAGAGACTCACTTCATATGTAAAATTACATAGTGGTCCATTGTACTAGGTCTCCCTCCCTCGGTACAAGGGAAGGCTATATTCAACACATCAAGGTGAATCTCTGAATGAGTGTACAGTATGGAGGTAGTCAGTTTGAATATGTAATATTAATGTAATAATATAATAATTCCCCAGACATTATAAGAACACAGGTTTGCTGACTGAATATGACATGAGACAGAAATATACTTTACATTGCTATTTATTATCCATTGTAACAAGGAGTTAATAAACACAAATCCTCGACCTGTCCAGTATGTTGATTGATTGTCCATTTGGTCATGTGGCCCCGTTTACTTGGGATTACCTTAAGACCATTCCAACAGTCGCGTCTTGCAATAGCGCTTCCCACAAGATGAAGATTCCAGAGAGTGAGTCCATTCACCGAGGGCCACGACCAGAGAACAGACCAGGTACACAGAAAAAGGGGAGGCTTGGTAAATGCTCACATTTTTCTATAGCGCTTTTCCACCTTCAAGGCACTCAAAGCGCTTTACAACAAGGAACAACTCACACATTTACACACCAGTGTACGCAGACACTGTGGGCAAGGTGGGTTAAGTGTCTTGCCCAAGGTTACAACAGCATTCACCTGTGGGAGCTGGAATCACACCGGCCAACCTGTGGGTCAGTGGATCTCAACCTGTGATTTTTTTTATGTAGAGAGCTGGAATCAAACCATCAACCTTCAGATCAGTGGGCGAAATGCTCTACCAACTGAGCTACTGCTGCCCCTTGCCCCCGGCTTCCCGCCAGCAGGAGCCTAGATACATAAAGTTACATTAAACATACAATACACATTTGACAAAAGGGACACAAAATAAACCACACTGAGGACCGGCCATCACCCTTTTCTATAGGCGGGTTTGTGACCAATAAACCCAATACTATTACACTAGTAACAGCGACCCAAACCTTCAATTGTTTATAATGTGTCATACTTGTGTACTGTTAAAAACACTGCTCTTTGAGAGGGACATTGTACTGCTGCGGTGTTCCAGCCCAACACTGCCAGCTCAGAAGTATGCCGGGCTTGAATGGACAATACCACAATATACTGAGTGTGCAAATCTTAGACATTTTTGGCAAAGGAGAAATTCAGTTTGTCGACTGGACAAAAGTTTATTTGGTCGAATACATTTTTGCAGCTCATCCAAACTGCTTCAGTTCTGGTCAGAATGCGGGTGGACATTCTCAGACATTTTTCTTAAAAATCACTAATGCAAGGTAAACATGTTCAAAATAAATATAGCTTTTACTGATAACAATTGCAATGCTGATTTATTCTTAATTACAAAAACACTGGACATTATTTATTTACATTATAATTTGTTTGTTTTTTTCTCAAGATGATTATCCAATCAGAAAGCAGAATGAGCCTGATGTGCCTCATTTGTTGGTTTAAACCTCAAATGTCTCTCTCTGACCTGAATCCTCACTACTAAACCCCAGAATATGCAGCCAATCATGATTCAGTGCTAATGCAGCCTCTGCAGCTCAGTGAGGGGATTCTGTAGGTTGTGAGCTTTCACATGAGGTATGGTTTGTCCATATACTGAGAAAAAAAGGTTAAAACGGTGGCAAGGTCTGTCACGATAATTACCATGTCGACTTATTGTTCAGTATATGAAAGCTGAGACAATAGATTTTGGAGCTCAGTATTAATTATGGGTGCATTTTGTGGAGAGTTTTGTTATTTTTGATGTAATACAATAACATTTGAGCTATAGAGGTTTGAATAAATCACTTATATGATGGTTTACTGGGATTATTCAGCTTTATTATAATTGTGTCATTGGCATAAAGTAGTTTAAACGTGACCATTTATCAACACTATATTTATTGTGACAGTACTGGCAGCCCAGGTTGAGTTGTGATTGTTGTATCTTTTTGTAAACCATAAGAGCGCGGGCTACACACACTTCCTTTAAGCTACAAAAAGTGCAACTCCAGTGCAACATTTTATTATCACCTAGTCTCAAAACAGAAGGGACTATTTCAGTGTGAAAAATGACAAAAAAGGATCCAGTGGTACAAAAGGGGTACAGTGGGAGGAGGATGTCAAGTTCACAGCGGATTATCATAGAATGTATTAATAAATGCATGGCTGTAATATTTCAAAAGAGGATAATAGAATTTGGCTAATCCGTACGGAGAGATGAGATAATATGACATTAGCGGTTTTACTTTGACAGGCTCCACAATGAATTATAATAAGGCCTGTAATATAAATGAATCCTCCCTGTTGAGCACCATCAAATGAATCAAACACATACACGCCGCTGAAATTGTTTTTATTATGAACCAATTATGTAACATATTTAATTAGCAAATGACATTCAGATAAATTGATTAGACTTTTTCTCTTTATTAAAACTCCAAACATTAAACCATTATTATCCTATGTGACAGTTCAAAACATGGCTTAAAGGCGCTGTACCCAATTTTTACTGTTTTAAAAAAAACATAATAATAGTTCACTTGAATTAATTATTTATTCATTAAATATTTTTTATCAACCTTGTAATCGAGTTTTTGCCATTTATTTTAGCTAAATGTACTTGCCCCGGTAAACACACATATGTTGTATAAGCAGCAAAACAAGTCTGCTGCGTGCTGTTGGAATCAAATTATTCAGGAAGTATGACTTAGCATGCTAGTTGTTCTCAGCTTTACCGCCATGGCAAAACTCCACACTGGTCTCTGAGAATTGTGAGAAGCGCTTACAAATGAATAATTAGGAAAAACTGTACTAAAGTAAGAGTAACATTAATAAAAATAATGTTACTCAAGTAGAAGTACAAAGTAGTAATCCAAGAAATTACACAAGTAAAAGTAAAAATATTTAGGAAAAAGAACTCCTCAAGTACGAGTAACTTTCTTAGCATAACGTTTGATTCAGAATTTGAAGTTAATGTGATTTAAGGGACAAAATATCAAATAATGCACAGAATCTGGTGTTTTCCAAATGATAGATATAAAAATGAAAAAAACTAAATCATATCTGAAGGAGCAGTGCAGGAAACAAATGTTCAAATCATTTCATATTGTCAACATAAAGTTTTTGTCACTTGTAGATTTACTCACAGTAGGTAGAGGAACCAAAACTTGTACTTAAGAAAGAGTATTGTTACTTCAATAAAAATATTACTGAAGTAGACAAAAAAGTATGTTGGTAGAAAAATTCTTCAAAGTTAAAAGTTACTTGAGTAAATGTAACTGAGTAGTACCCACCTTTACGGTTAGCACAAAAATATTGAAATATTCATATATCGTATCGTTTAATCTGATGATATAGTATCGATATCATGGGCTGCTGTATCAATATATCGGCAAGAGTATTTTTTTACTAAATTATTTTGTTATAGCGCGACATTTTTGTTCATTTTTGTTCATACATTTTTGTGTAGTGGGTGTGGTACGTGGGGGTACGCTGTCCACCCACTTCTCCCAACGTGAGATATAAAAAAATTATAAAAATAAAATAGCTACAACTTAAATGTTAAACCGGAGCTACTGGCGATGGTCCCAGGACTGTACCAGGAGAACTAAACCAGGACTAAACCAGGACTAAACCAGGACTGAACCAGGACTGAGTGTCAGGACGGGCCCGGAGGTGCGTTGTCCGTCGGGTGATCGCAGGAGAAAGGACCGACACAGAGCTCTGCACCCCACGGGGCTAAAAGTGCAGCCGTCACCTGATCACACTTTGCGGACACCCTGCTCCACGGACTCTGGGTTCTCTCGTCACTCTCTCAGGTCCAAGATTAGTCCTGGTTTAGTCCTAATTTAGTCCTGGTTTAGACTTGGTTTAGTCCTTTATCACACTGATGACGTCACAAATCGTGTACCCAAACTTTAAAAATCCCCACTACACCACTGGTTTTGTTACTTGTTTAGTGGATGGAAACTCATTAAAGTGACACATTTAACATTTTCAGTTCATGTTTTGATGATTAAAATGTTTGTGTTTCATATTAATTTTGCACAAGAAGTGGTTTAACAAAGACTTTTAGTATCACAGCCTTTATTTTTTATGGAATCTTATCGAATCGAAAGTGCAGTGTATTGAGATATGTATCGTATCGTGGGCTATGTATCGAGGTATGTATCGTATCGGCAACTTCATAATGACACCCAGTCTTAGTAGGCACATGTATAGCTCCTTTCCTAGGATTCCACATGTTCTGAGGAGACACCAAATTATGGACAAAACATTGGACTGAAGCCTCGATGTGTGTCCGTAGAGCATAAATGAGCCTTTAGGTGGACATTTCTTCACAACTTTCAAATCACATCACATCTATCATTTCTACCAGCTATGTATTTTTGTCTTCATACTTTGACCCATCTCACAATAGCACTTCTTCTCTCACATTCGCTCCCTTGATTTACTCCTCTACCTTGAACGCAACCTGGCATTTTAACTGGATCGTAAACATGCAATACATCCACGGCAGCCAGCTTCACGCGCTGTCATAAATTACCACTTATTAGCTTATAATAGATCGCATAAACCATTCTATGACCTGTGCGCATGAAGGCAGCCTGGATATGCATACTAACTAGCTTTTCTGAACAATTCCACGCATGGTTAGAGGATCTGACATGTCTTAATATAGGCGAGGCATTTAAAGCTTCTAATCAAATGGTTCTATATTATGCAAAATTGACTCTTGTGAACTTTAAGTCATGTTATAATACTGTTATCCTCAAAAACACACTCAGATTTGTGTTTTGTTTCATTCACGCATGTTTGACTAATCCTTTATTATTAGTCTGTCTATAGCTCCAAAGCTCAAAATGCTCTGTTCAACCTTGTGATGTCAGCTCCTTTTAGCTTTTGTTCAGAAGTGATTGGCAATTCCAAGACTGAAATAATCCAAACGATTCTACTGTATGGAGTTTAAAGATCATATTACTATTTTCTGATCCGTTATAATGTTGTTTCCTCATCACAAACTTACCTGGAGTTGTGTTTTGTTTCATTCACACATGTTTAACACACAAATCCTGCATATTTAGAGTGATGTCATGTCATACAGGAAGGGCTCCACTATGTTTTTAAACTCCATGCACCTTCACTAGAATCATTTGAATCGTTTCAGCCCTGGAATTGCAAATCTGAACCGAATAAAAGGTAAAAGTAGCTCTTAACTTGAAAACTAACACTCTGGAGTGTAGAGCAGAGGTGGGACCAAGTTGTTGTTTTGCAAGTTTCAAATAAATCTCAAATCTTTGACCTCAAGTCTGAGTCAAGTCCCAAGTCAAATAGAGGCAAGTCCAAGTCGATTCTCGAGTTACTGGCCTATAAGTCCAAGTCAAGTCCAAGTCGTCTCCTTTGAGCTTCAAGTCATTTCAAGTCTTTAAATCAAAGTACCAAATTTAGCTTGGATTTTTGCAGTTTATATGAATTTTAAGATAAATTGTACTTTAAAATCATGATAAATTTATATCTGAGTATTTATAGAGTATGTAAGAGTGGCAGAAATTTTCATTTTTCCTTTTTAAATGTCTTGTCTAGATCTTAGTGTGAATCATTACAGTCAGAATAGAAAGAATTCAGATTTAAGAGTGCTTCTCAAGTCTTCTCAAGTCACAGGCCTCAAGTCCGAGTCTAGTCCCAAGTCACTGACCTTCAACTCCAAGCTGAGTCCCAAGTCTTAGTCCATTTTATCAAGTCAAGTCTCAAGTCCTAAAAATAGTGACTCGAGTCTGAGTCTGACTCGAGTCCAAGTCACGACTTGCAAGACCCCGCCTCTGGTGTAGAGTATTTATTATTGAAACATGTGTGAATGAAACAAAACACAACTCTAGGTTTGTTTTTGAGGAGGTTACATTCTAACATGGTCAAAAGCTCACTAGAGTCAAATTTGCACAATACAGGACCACAGTGGGGTACTTCCTGTATTACCACATGACATCACAAGGAGATCTCAGCCTAAATATGCAGGATTTGTGCATTTAATATGTGTGAATGAAACAAAACACAACTTTGGGTATGCTTGTGATAAGGAAACAACATTATAACTTATACTGTAGATCAGAAATGGCGAAATATAGGCCCTTTAAAGGAGCAGTTGCAAAGGTGGGATGAGTCACAAATTGACTTTCGTACATCCTACACAGTGCTATTCCGGTGCCAAAAACGCAGAAGATAAGACAGAGGAGGCTGAAGCAGGTAGGCAGAGAGTTGGTAAAGAGAGAGAAGACAACAGCAGGGCGCAGAGGATTGTGGGTAATTGAGTAGAAAGAGTGGAGGCTAATGGGATTGGACAGCTGCTGCTTCAGGTGAATGAGACTTAAACACAAAAGGGTGTTAATGTGTTGTGGAGGCCAGTGTTGGACCACGCTGGTGAGAATATCTAAGGATCTATGTGAAATATGTCATGGATTTTAGATTTTGGAGAGACGACTTTGCATAATACCCTCTCTTTAAAATGAACTGTTGCCACCTACACTGCAATTTTGTGTTTTTTCTTCTGTTAGGGATTTCTTTTTTTATGCATTTTTTTGGTTATTTAATAAGGAAATAAAATGTGCAGTGTCTGTATTATAAGTTACTACACAAACTTTACTCTTGTGAGCTTTTAGCCAGGTTATAATGTCAAAGTGAAACTCAACCTGCTCCCAGATAACATTGAGTTTGGTACAAATGAATTTAAATACAACCTGAGAAGTCAAATCAATTTTGAAAAACAATTCTCTTGAACCACTCTCAAAAGCATGTGTGTTACAGACGTGGACTAATCTTATGGAATAGTTTAGAAGATCATATCAAAGCTTGTACTAAATTGGTGCACTTCAAAAAATGATATAAAAATCTAATCTTACAGAAATACATAGAAGACTAGATACATTATCTTCACAAGTAAACCATGACTATTATCTATTAACACATGCTTTTCTTTAACATCACCTTTTATTTTGATACAATCATAAACTATAAATTTTGTGCCTTCTTTGTTATTATTATTAGTTTGTATGACCATAAACGAAAACAAACCTGGCATCTTTAAAAAAAAATGAAGATAAGAACTTAAACTAAAAAAAAGTTATTGTATTTCTGTTCGATGGATTAGTATATGGAACAAAATGAGTGATGATTTTTTTTTAAAAGTCTAACACTGTAGAAGCCTTTAAAAAAAGAGTATAAAGTGTTATGTTTGGAAAGATATAGAACTCTGGAATGAATGAATTATGCATTAAATTTAGTTTGTTTTAATTTAGATTTTGTCTCTTGCAAACTTGCTGTTCATACGCTGCTTTTCTTTTTTCGAATTCTGTCATTAATTAAAAGGCTTTGACATTATAAGTACTTTTTACTTCAGCCTAAACCCTTTCAGTCATGATCCATGGGGTTGTAGTCTATGTTTTGTTTAGTTTTGTTTTGTAGTGCTGCAAAATGACCGAATAAAACTACTACTACTGTTACCTCCTCAAAATCATACCTGGAGATGTGTTTTGTTTCATTCACACATATTTGAGTCACCCTTTATTATCAGGCTGACTATATCTCCAAAGCTCAAAATGCTCTGTTCTACCTTGTGATGTCATGAAGAGGTACCTTTTATCGTTAGTTTAGTGGAGACTGGAACATACAGAGTTAAAAATCATCCAAATGTTTCAAGTTTGAGATTAAAAGAGTGTTTTCCATTTGAACAAAGAACTCAAATGAACTAAATATAAATGTTAAATGTGTAAATGAAACAAAATATAACTCCAGGTATGTTTTTGATGAGGAAACAACATTATAACATAGATCAGAAAACAGTGTAATATATGCCCTTTTATAAATCCTATATACAGTAACAAATGTAACGCAAAAAGACAACAAAAAAGGACTTCACTATAAATAATTCCATGTCTTTTCAGAGTGAAAAGACATGGAGCTACTGGATATTTACTGTAGAGAAAACCTGTGAATAGATGGTCAGATACTAGTATTTCCACATTGTGTTTAAAAGCGCCAGCCGCTGAGAGGGGAGCACGGAGCTACAGTGGGTCCTGGCTCTTATCTGGTCACATTTGTCAGAACACAACTCTCCATCTGATAACAGCACGGAGGTACAGCACTGGAAAAGGACTTGTTCCAACAGAAAAAACATGGAGATATTTAGACCTTTTGCTCAGGTAAACTCGGGATTTAACTGCAAACTGGACTCAGCAGTTGCTTCTAACACTGAAGTCAGATACAGTATATCTATAAAGTACAAAAAATACACTAAAATCCGCTGATTCAGTACAGCCCCACTCTTGGCACTTGACTTCGTGCACTTTTACCCTGTTATCAGCCATTTCCAGTGGTGGAACGTAACAAAGTCAAAGCAGTAGGTATCTGTACTTTACTTAAAGGTTGTATGGAGGATTTTTTTTTGTTTCAAATTGTCAATGAAAGTTTAAAATACCATTACAGAGACGCAGCAGATGAAAATCTATCAACTATGGAGGTAGTGAGGACAGATAAACATCAGCCAATAGAAAACGAGGTGCCTCATTTTCTATTGGCTGTTAGGTTGTCAATCAAACTCCCTAGTGTAACTGAGTCGTCGGCGCGCGGGGATTATGTGGTTTATGCAGCGGTTCTTAGAGGCTTTTTCAAACTGTAGTTTCCTCGCATTTCGCACAAAGTTTGTCGCGATGGCGGAACGAGAATCCACGACCGGTTCGCCGCAAAAGAAAGTCGTTTTTGAGGTCGCTGAAAGATGACGAGAAGGAGAAAAGGAGCGAAGACAAACTGAGGTGATTCTTGGAGATTCCTTCCACCGACGGTGCGACTGAAACAGACGAAGGGTCTAAAAACTGACGCGTCGGTCGATAAATTACCTCTAGAAAACTTCAACAGTAATTCTGAACGCGCACAAGGACTGTCGCTGTATTTCTCTTCCCTTAAAAAAATCCTCTATACAACCTTTAAGTACATGTTAAAATGGATACTTTTTTGGTCACGTTTGTCAGAACACAACAGTAGCGACAGTAGCTCAGTGGGTAGAGCGTTTTGTCGACTGTTTGATTCCAGCTCCCACAGATGAATGCTGTTGTTGTGTCCTTGGGCAAGACACTTAAACCTCCTCACCCCAAGTTTCTGTGTACACTGGTGTATGAATGTGTGTGTGAATGGGTGAGTGGTTCCTTGATGTAAAACACTCTGAGTGCCTTGAAGGTGGAAAAGTGCTGTGTAAAAATGTGACCATTTACATTTTACTTTCACTTCACTACATCTGAGAGCAGGATCTGTACTTTCTACTCCACTACATTTTTGAACTGGACTGAAAAGGAAAATAATTAGTTTGAGACCTGCTGAAAAGGCTGAGGGTTTATTTTTTAACACATCTGTTGAATAAAAATAAACTAATAGAATCAGCTACAAAAAACTATTGATTCAGTTGTTTCTGTTGGACAAAATTCAGCTCAAATCTGCATCAAAATCACAACATTTGAAGCTTTATTAGAACTCAGAATCTGCTCAAAATACATTTACTTTTCACTCTTAAGTACATTTTTAAACAGGTACCTTTATACGTTTACTTAAGTAGATTTTTATGTGATACTTTAACTTTTACTTGAGTATTTTTTCACTCTGGTATCTGTACTTTTATTTAAGTAACAAAACAGGCTTTTATACCTGTTTCAACCTGGTTTAAGCGAGTCAAATAGGTACAAAAGTTTCCGCTTGGACCTTCACTCACCTTGCCTGGTGTTAATATAGTGTGTGAGTGATGGTGGTGGCCAGATAGTATCTTACTATCACAGTGTGGCGTGGATGAATAATGACCACAAGGTAGCACTGTGAGAGGTTTTGACAAGCCTGTAAAGCACAGTTAACCGTAAGGTAGTATTATTATTATATCAGAAGCGGCTAGGCGTTTTTCAATATGTAGTAGCTGTGATGACTATGTTTATCCCATGACAGGAGGCTGCTATTTTCACAGAGGAAACTTTAGCTTATGTTTATACTATGTATTAGCTGCTGGTTTCCCCTGATCTGCACTGCTGAAAAATGTAATAAATTCCCACAAAAACAATATATTTCCATTGTAATGTCTTTGCAGTCTTCTGTGAGAATATTTTGGGTGATTTTATTTATGATTACAGAGATATCAGTGAGTGTGTATACATGCACATCAGTATCCCGGTTATTAGCCATATCCCAGTTATGGCAGTATTCGGGATACTGCATATACATGCGCACTGAGAAACCGGGATACTCAAATCTCTGTGACATGATCAAATGTCGTATCCTGATTTCTTGAAATAATCTTATAAATGTGCAAGTGCAAAAATGAACTTAGTTTAAATTAATAAATCACAGGAAGCTTGGGAGGTTTAACTAGCGTTAAGGAGCTATGAGATATCCCACAATCCACTGCACAGATCAAACCAAACAGATTCTTCATTAAAATCTTTTAAAAATAAAATAAACTCAACTTTACAACATATAAAGCATAACCACAATAGTGCCACATCAGCCCGTTTGATAATATAATTCAGCTTTGATCACATTTGTTTACGTTTTACAGGAATGAAACTTAAATCCGCATGGCTCATTTGCATAAACTGCTAACGGTGATAAAAACAGCTCTTTCCTTGTTTCCTTGATGCGGTTCAACTTCTGTCGAACTAAAGAACACGACTCAGTGGATTATGTGTGTTCTTTTCATGACAGAGGAGGTGCTAATGAATGGTGAGTCTGTTCTGTGCGTATATCGTAGGAGATAGTTCATGTTTTAGCTTTTCAGCGATCAAACCGTGTGCAGGTCATATGAGTGCAGATTGTACATGTGCAGGTTTAGTGCTGCTCTTTATTTTACAGTTATTCCACTCATGTGTGGTCACTTTATTTATGTTGGTCACTTTATTTGTGTCGCTACTGTTGCAGTGAAAAGACTGAAAAGTGTTTGTCTTTTGGACACATGTGCACGCAACTTTATGTAGCAGTAACCGGGATATTGCGTATACATGCCACAGTATCCCGGTTACTATTGGAATATACCAGCTACAGTGTCCCAGTTTCTAATAACCAGGATACTGCGTATACATGCACCACGAAGAAAGTGGGATACTCAAAAAACCCGATCATAACTGGGATACTGATGTGCATGTAAACACATTCAGTCTGATCCCTCATGTTTCTGGCTCAAGATGCAACAAACATGATCGTCCAGTCAGATTTGTTTATGTCAGTGATCCATGTGAAAGGAAGAAGCTCATTGGTCATTTATCATTTTGAATAAAGTAAGATTTTTCTCAACTCAGATTAACAAAGCTTCGTGCCTGGCTCATTGATTTTGCAGAAATCTGTGATGTTTTTCAATACCCTGTGATATTTCTTCCCTTTTTATTTTTCTTCATCATATTTTTATAAATTCATCATATTCTCTCTGATTGGCTAATCTACCAGTCACAGTCACACCCATCTGAACACAGGGAGATTCACCAGTGACCAGACTCAAATCATTGTAAAGTCCCAGGCAAGTGAATATAGTTGCAGTGTCAGAAAGTCCACCCGAGTCCCTAACCCGTGATTCACTACATAGGCTGGTACTCTTTAGCGCCCTCTACAGTGCACTTATTCATGGGGCAATTTGGACACGCAGGTTACTACATTCAGGTCATGTGTTTGGGTGAAAAAAAGTCCACTAAACTCCGATAATACTTGATTCCTGTCATAAATAATGATCAGATCAGAGTATTTTGGACTAATAATAATCATGAGTTTTTGTCACACTGGATTTCACGTAAACGAACTGGATTATTTGCTTTTTGTCCGAGAAATTATTGCTCTTTTAACAGCTGGAGCTAAGGTAAGTGTAATACTAGCACCACAAACACCATAACAGTTTATTTTATTCAGAATCATACATCAACAGAGCCACAAATCAGCGCTTTTATTCAGTCGTGTTGAATCCCGTTAAACAACTCTCACTGTACGCCATCGTTTTCCCGACTCTTGCAATGCATTGTGGTTTATATTGACTGCTCTCGTGACCACCGATGCCCACTACTTTTCAAGGTGCATTGTGGGAAATTTTCACTGGACATTCAGACACTGCAAAAATGGTGTGACCCCTAAATAGTGCCCCAAGTGGGAATAGTGTGGACATTCAGACACAGCGTAGCATTCGGACAAAGTATCTTCTTCTTCTTCTTCAACCCTCACAGTTACAAATATCTACAGGCAAGGTTTATTTAGAACACACACTTCAAATAAAACATCACTTGCTTCTATCAAGGTAACTTTTCAGATGAAACCAGCACCCACCCGCAGAGTGTGGGGCAGTGGGCCGGCGTTATCATTTGTCGTATTGATTATTTGATGCGTTTGAAGATATAAAAGAGGTTGACTTGTTAAATGTCATTGGGAGCTGGAATTGTCTTGTAAAAAGTGAAGGGCCAGGCTTCAGTAAAAATTGGTCTTTTATCCAAGTGCTGGAGAGATGAGAACGTGTTTCAAAGAGATGTAGACAGCTGATCAATGCAATCCGTCAAAGGAGGAGGCTACACACATGACACCGGAGACTCATGTTCTTGGTTATGGCAACGCCAAATGTCTGTAGTAATTAATAAAGATGTGGTTATTACTGTAAGTGAAAGTGGAAGAGAAAATGTAAATTTCTTGTATGATTGCTTGCTTTTTTAAATTGAAATAAATAAATACTACTCTGCCACTTATCGGTGCAGTTTCGGCAGTGATGCGGTCGCTGTATCGGACCGTTGTGGTGAAGAGGGAGCTGAGTCGAAAGGCGAAGCTCTCGATTTACCGGTCAGTCTTCGTTCCTACTCTTACCTATGGTCATGAGCTCTGGGTAGTGACCGAAAGGACGAGATCGCGGATACAAGCGCTCGAAATGAGTTTCCTCCGCAGGGTGGCTGGGCGCTCCCTTAGAGATAGGGTGAGGAGCTCAGTCACACGGGAGGAGCTCGGAGTAGAGCGCTGCTCCTCCACATCGAGAGGAGCCAGTTGAGGTGTCTCGGGCATCTGTTCCGGATGCCTCCTGGGCGCCTCCCTCGGGAGGTGTTCCGGGCATGTCCCACCGGGAGGAGGTCCCAGGGAAGACCCAGGACACGCTGGAGGGACTATGTCTCTCGGCTGGCCTGGGAACACCTCGGGGTCCCCCCGGAGGAGCTGGAGGACGTGTCTGGGGTGAAGGAAGTCTGGGAGTCCCTGCTTAGGCTGCTGCCCCCGCAACCCGGCCCCGGATAAGCGGACGAAAATGGATGGATGGATACTCTGCCACTGCTTTTTTGAAATGTCAGCAGAGATTTCTGATTAAACACCTAAGCTCTGCTCACAACGACATTTCTAATAGAGTTGCTAAACTGGGCAGTGCCTGAAGGACTAAAGAGTGAAAAAGAAGGGAGGGCGGAGTCTAAAGGTGCGATTGGTCTAAAGCCCAATTTGTGGTTGTGCCTCAAATTGTCTGCGTCACGACGAAGAGAGTCTGTGTTGCTATGAACCCCGTGCACCTCCGACATTTTCTAACTACACGTCAAAACAATGCAGACAGCAAGGGAAGCGACGCCGACAATAAAGGCCGTGATTGGTCCTCTCTAACACCGCTCTACCGCTCTACAGAACTTTCTCACTTCATTTTGTATACACGAATGCCATTTTTAAATCCTAGCCTCCTAGAGTTGTGGTGGTGAATTACTTCGTGGTGCATAGACCTCAACACAAATCCATAAATCAAAAACAACAGCAAAAAAGCAATGACGTGTGCACTGAGTCAATATAGAACAATAATTAGACCTTAAAAGGTATCAGTGCTTTAAAGAGTTTGCACTAAAGTTGCCAAAAATCACAAGGAACCGTGGACAATACAAATACAACACCACACACACAATTTGGTAGAAAAAAAAGTGTATTTAGTATTTAGATCCACTTTAACTTGTTTGTTGTACTTACACCATAGACTGTATACATAAATGGACATAGCTAAACCGGGTTCCACTGTCTCCAGTTCACTTTGTATTGAGAAAATGTCACCCCTCTGTAACTGTTGCTGTCAGGCTCCTCGTTTTGGTCTTAAAATGTTCATATTAACCCGCTCTACATGATCCTGGTGTTGTTATTTCGCTAATTTGTCCGTAAATTGTTATTATTTCTAATTTGCCCCATAACTGCAGGCCTCGGTGAGCTTCATTTGACTGGAGCTGACCACTATGGGTGACATCATACTCACTCAATCCACTTCTTTAAATAGACTGTAGACTTCTACCTATTTTGATCATCAGCACCATTCTTTTAGCAGCTGATTAACAAGTTCACCTACACAGGGTTTGTGTTCCAAACTTTTAGCAGTGTTCCAGAGTAATTAAAACCCAACAGATGTTTGTTGTTTTCAGATAAGGACTTCCCACTAAGTGCTAATTGTTACTGTCTCACTTAGTCTGCCATCTCACCTTGTTACTGTCTCCAATTAACAGCGCTGAATAACTAACTACTCAGAAATATTTCTATCACGTCACCGTGCGCTGAACCTTTCCACTATAGACCTTTGAAAATGTCATGACAAATGAAACAGACTGTAAGAAAAAGTTGGGAGTTCAGTTGGTAAAGTCTTTGTCCTCTGATTTGAAGGTTGGCAGTTCGAATCCTGTTGCTTGACGTAAAATATCATTGACAGGTTGGTGGTGTGATTCCCGCTTTCACAGATTAATAAGGTTGTTGTGTCCTTTTGCAAGACACACACATAGAATAAGTTGTGGAAAAATATATACCCCAAGAATGTTTTTTTTTTTTTTCACGATCTTGGACTCAAGGGTATTTGGACTTCAGCTTGTCTCAGTCTCGAAGGCGCTTGAACTTGTCTTGTCTTGTCACGGACTCAAGCGCATTTGGACCCGGTCTTGTCTCGGTCTCAAAGGCGCTTGGAATTGATCTTGTCACGGACTCGAGGTCTGACACTCGATGAGTGCGATCACATTATTACGACCGCTGTTGATGGCAATGAACTTGTACCGGAGTGAAGGACCATGCAAGGCTTCTCACTGCAGCCTTGTTTGGAGTCAGTGGACACTGCACACGGCCCCATCGTGCTGTTTGTTCCCTAGAGTGTGTACCTCGTCACAAAGCAGATTAAACATTTTAAAACACCCTTCCTGTCCGTCTTTCTCACATCAGTGCGTATAGCTTATATACTCCCTCCTCAGTACGTGCTGATTAGAAGGACAAGACAAAATGTGAAGCAAAAATGAATCTAAACTTATGTTACAGTGTCTGCGCAGAGTAGCCCTACAGGTGCACTGAAGTCTACAAATTTTTTCACAATGGACATTTGGGTTGATAAATGTGCAGAGGCTGGTAAATGCTGTAGGCGACCACTGCAAAACCAGCAAGACAGAAAGTGATTCCAGTTAGGAACTTGAAAAAACAGGTTTGAAAATCTGACTCACTTTCTTCATTTTAATTTCTGTAAAGTGCCATTGGTAGTTTGCTTAATGAAGGGAGTCTCAAACAGGTGGGTGAGGGTCCAAAAAAGGGGCACAGAGTGTTTAAGTGCAGTACTGTTTGCTTGGCTTATTTAAAGCCTAAATGAACATTAATCAGATAAACTGGAGATAGAGCTATAAAACACTGATGTATAAATGTAGAAAATGACAAAAATGGTCTCAAATTGGTCTCGTTAAGCCGTGGTCTTGGTCTCATCTCAGTCTTGACCTTAAAAAGTCTTGGTCTTGTCTCAGTCTCGACCCTCAGAGGTGTTGGTCTTGTCCTGGTCTCGGGACCCTGTGGCCTTGGACTGGTTTTGGTCTCGAATCTTGACTACAACACTAATATATACTGTATTTTAGAATTTTAGGATTGTAATGTGCTGCATTTTCTGTCAAAATTGTGTTAGTCATCTATTCTTGAACCTTTTTAATCAAGATTTTGTAGGGTTTGGCAGGTTTTGTTCAAGGTTTTTAGAGCAAAAATTGAAGAAGTTGTCACTTTAAACCTCACTATCAGTATGAATTTGCAGTTATCTAAAGTTCTTCACTTACTTTATACATCCTGATCATCCTAATTATTCACATTGATGATGATCATGCTAACACGCACCTCCTGATCAGCAAACAACAAAACGCTTTACAATTAGAAGCATGTGGACATATTTTGACCTCAAGAGCTGCTCATTTTGACACATTTTGCTCAGATACACAGGCCTTTAAAAATGCATATGTTCATGAAATATGAAAGGGTCTATACATTTTACCTGAGCAAATTGAGCAGAAAATCACCTAATACCCCCAAAATCCATACATTTACTAATCTATTTTTCACATTTCCCGGCTTAAACTGAATTGTAGCTCTTCATCCAATTTAGGTTGAAAAGGACGAGGGCTGGAGCACCGTCTGACCTCCTCATTGAAGAAGACTGACACAATCCGGGCAATGGGGCTTGAACACGCGCCGTCCGTATCTGCAGAGGAGCAAAGGGAGGCTGCAGAGGCGTGATAAGCACCAGGCAGTGAGGAAAGAGTGGACACAGCCAGATGCACAGGGTTTCTGTAGGGAACACTGCCCCCTGGTGACGCAGACGGAGGGTTGCATAGTAAAAGTGTGGGGTTTTACATTTAAAGTATGCATAGGTTTTAACGGAGTGTTACATGCGACATTTTGAGGGATTTGAGGGAGATATAATATTTTGTTTTGAACTGTTAATCGCTATGGTAACGGTCCTACTTTTTGGTGATATTGAAATCCATGGATAGGTTGATTTTATTTCGCGCTTATGACAGAAAACTACCGCAATTTCTACAGCACAGTACTATAAAAATGTACGTATGTTTGTACATGTATGCATGTATGTTTTTACAGTATTGTATTGGTAAAACAAACAAGAATGAATTTACACAGTAACAAAGGTGGGTGATATGCAAGTATATTTTACTTGACTTAACTGTTTAATAAAAATGATCTTTTGAAAGTAATTTTTTTAAGAACACTACATTATACTTTTACCTGGGTTATTTTTGAAATTATAACTTATAAATTAAGTATTTTCCTACTTACCTCTGTGTGGAAGTGCTTAACATTAAAAATCTGTAAATGTCAAGCACGTTTTAAATGAGAACATTTGAGAATTGCATGGAAAAATCTAGAAATATCAGCGTCTAGTCCAGGAGTCTTCAACGTTTTTCAGGCCAGGGACCCCCAAACTGATGGAGAGCTGTAGCAAGGACTACTATTTATATGGCATACAATTGTCTTTTATATCAGACTGGGCCTAGTGTCCTGTAGCTACTCTGTTATTGTACATTCGATACAATATTCGATCGAAGGCTCTTAACAAGTCCAGGCTTATCCTGAAACTGAGCTGAAACCAGCTCCATCTCCAGTTTAAGCCTCAAGTCGTTCCATGACAGAAATAAGCCTCTGACCAAAGCCAATTGAGGTCTAAAGTTTAAGCTGCACTTTCTGCTCACGGTGACTCTGAGAAGGCCAGAGCAATGGAGCATCACGGAAAATGGGCTCAAAGTGTGACTTTTTTTTTAAACGAAAAAGAGAAAAGAGGCACAGCACGCATGTACAAGAGTTTGATATGGGCCACGGAACTTTTCCAGTCATTCTGAGCTGAGGAGTGAGAGGAAAGACACTACTCTCCTCTGCTTTCCTGTTCACTCCCCCTTCTATCAGGGTTGCTCCAAGAACAGAGAGGAGGCTGGCTGCAGAGTGCGGGGCCTGATTAATGTGCCCAGGAAATGACGTTGCCTGACCTCTTCCCGATGCGCGATAGTACATGTGGAGCTAAAGTAAAGCTGTAACAGATCTCTTCACATGTAGCCTAGAAGAAACGATAAAATCTGGGCCGACGTGCTTGCATGCAGTTTTACAGGGAACGAGAGACGAGGGAATGAAGAGAGAGAGACAGACTTGATGAAGGAGCGCACAGACAGAACCCTTAAAAAAAAAAAAAAGTCTAATCAACTTTAGTCGTTTAGTTGATTAACATTAACTGTCCTTGTCAACCAAAATTTGTATTAGTTGACTATCTTATATAGATTATAAGGATTTATATGGGAGAAGTAAGCCTGAATTTTTTGATATTTCTATGTAAAAAGGCAGATTAACCCATGAATAACAAGATAAACACAAGTTGTTTTTCCATAAACTCCTGAGCATGTGTCTTGTGAGTGAAGTTTGCCTCAGATAGGCAACAGTTTTTAGAGCGCACCCTCTTTTTAGTCAACCAGTCGATCTGAAGGACACGTCTTTAGTTGATCAAGAATTTCTTTAACCCTAAAAAATTGTGGTTCAATTTTGCTGAGAAAGTTTAAAGCATGATTATATAAGAAGTGAAGGTCTGTGGTTCAATCTCCACTTACGCCTGCATACTGATATTGTGTCCTTGGTTAGGAACTTCATCCATGGCGTCAGTGCAATCCCCTCTGTGCTGTCCTTCACTGAGTATGGAGTAAAATTTCAAAGCAAAAAGTATCTTCACAGGCAAAAAATTATGAATATTAGATTTTTTGGCTTGTTAAAATCTTCTGAACTCCATGCCTGAGAGCAAAATCAAGTTTATAATCGTTAAAAAATGTGAAACTTTACTCTCCTGACCACAAAATGTACCCAGTAAGCGGTCTGGAGTATTAGCATCCAAAGGTCTCAGCAATCATTAATACACTGTAAATGCCATTAAAACTGTGAAATATTCAAAAGATAACAACTAGCATGCTAAGGTGCACTTCCGGTTTATCAAATCATAAATGCAAAGAATACACTTAGACAAATTTTGACCTCAAGAGCTGTTTATATAATATATCTGTGGGGCAAGAAATGTCTCAAATACATGGGAAAAAACTGGTACAAGCTGTTGAATTATTTTGAAATTTGGATTTTATTACCATCTATTCTTTTGCTCTTTGTGATTATAATTTAGATTTTAAAGGGCCCATCTCATGCAAAATCAACTTTTCAGCGTTTTCTACCTTCTAAGAGAGATGTGTGGGCCTTGTATTTGTTACCAAAGTGGTTTTTAGATTGATTTGTCATTTTCTTAACAAATTGCTGCGTATTTCCGCCACCCTCCCACGTGACAACGAACTAAAGCCTGCTACAGTGATGATGTGTTTGACGTAGCAGACTGGCCTTCGCACCCGCTCCCCTCCCCCAGCTCCACCGCCTCCGCCCCACCTCCATCCCACATCGGCTGACAATTCCCACATGAACACCTAAACAAAAGCAACAGCATAAGCTAACTGTTAGACACTGCAGTGTACATGATATAATAAGTTTATCTATTAATACTTTACCAATCAGTAATGTTCAGCTGATGTTGACGCGGTGCCTGTGCTTCGTGTACCTCCAGTCCTCGTTTGATTCCGGGTCCAACAAATAAGGGTGAACGCGCTGTATCGCCATGATGAATAAAATTTGTTCCTACCACTATCAGGGTGCACGTCTGTCTCCCCCTCCCTCCCTGAGATGGACGGAGGAAGGGCGGCTCACTCAGAGCCTACGTCACGTTTGGAGGGCGGAGCCTGTGCTTTCTCAGGACGGGCGGGGGATGAGCAATAGTCGGCCTTTCATAGTTCCTGGTCTGTGACTGCCTCCAAGAAATCAGTAAGATTTCATAACTATTGTGTAATGGATGTTCCAAAACCCAAATTGTGCTTGTATATGTGCATAAGATACAATGTGAAAAGAGTTATTTTGCATGAGATGGGCCCTTTAATGAGCAAGCTACTGTGTTCAAGTAATTTCCTTTGTGAGTTAATAAAGTTTGTCTAAGCCTAAGTCTAAAATTCTGAAAAAAATGTCACTTTTCAGCATTATTATAGGTCAAAGGATGTCAGGCGCCTCAAACTCTGGATCGGGCTCTGTATATTTTTGAGAAGACACAAATTGCTACAGCAGTGGAGATAGGGGGCAAGAGCATCCACCGTGCATTATGCATGAGGTCTGGACTCTGCTGTCTACAACTTTAACCAGGACGAGGAAAGAATGATTCGGGAAAAATATCTAACTGCGATTTTTCTGGCAAGCTTTGCAATTGCGATGAGATTTAGGATTTATGTTTTTATGTTTGAGAATCTTTTCAAAGTCCACGTTTTAAAGGCGACCAGGAGAATTGACAAAATGACTGAAATATGAATTGACAAAAGGCTTGTGGGGAATACAGGTGCCACAGTGGGGCGGTCAGTGGCAAAAAAAACCCCAAAACAAAACATTGATGTGTCCTTTTCAAGACACTTCACCCACATTACCTAGTACATTGTTACCTTCAGAATGGGGGTCTAACTTCTTGGGTTCTTTTTAAAGGGACAGTTCTGAATTTTGGACATAGGACCTCATTTCCCAGTGAGCCAGAGTGTTGGAGACGTGTGGAGACACTTTTTGAAAAATTCCATCCAGTCCTTGTATTTGCAGAGGTCGCTGGTGCTAGGCTACAAATACAAACAATTATTTGACCAGACTGTCGATGTAAATGTCTGTGTTGATAGAATAATGTTTGAAATAAAACTAACCTTGCATCACATGAGTCATCACATGTTGCAGGACTATTTTCTCATATATCACTCCGCCACTGCCAAGCTTTCTATCAGGAAGTAAAACTCGCTGCTGCTACTCAGACATAAATCCTTCAAATGCAAGGTTGGCTTTACTTCAAAAATTATTTTTTTGACATAAACATTAACATCGATAGTCTGGTGTAATAATAGATTTGCTTTGGGTGTTTTGTGGAGTGGGTAAGATTGTTTTTAGTAGCAGGCTAACTATGGCCATTGACATGCACTAGCCTAGCACCAGCGACCTCTGCAAATACAAGGACTGGATGGAATTTTTAAAAAGTGTCTCCACACGTCTCCAACACTCTGGCTCACTCGGAAATGAGGTCCTATGTCCAAAATTCTGAACTGCCCCTTTAAAGACAATACAGTAAAGTGTATTTACCTTGTTGACATGTTTCGGCTGCTGCTGCAAGCCATCTTCAGAACTGTTACATTACATACATACATTAGAGGAATAACTGAACCCATCCAGAGAGCCATGAAAAGACACAACATTAGCACTGCAGTCAAACCATTCCCATAACTCCACAAAGAGCTAGTACAACCTAAAGATAAAATCCCACAAGAACAAAAACGCAACACCATCTACCAGTGCAGATCCAAATCATGCCATAAATCATACATATGGGAAACCGGCTGGGCGTTCCACATCTGAAAAAAGGAACACCAAAAGGAATGTGAAAAGGAAACATCAGGGAGACTCAGAACACAAAAAGACAAAGCAGAACAGGAAAACATAAAATCTGCCATATCAGACCATTGTAAAAGAAGTAACCACATTATGGATTGGGACCGGGCTCAGGTCATTGGATCGGAAAACAACAAGTTCAAAAGCTGGATCAGGGAGGCCACTGACATCAGGAAAAGATGATGATGGAGCATTCCTCCTTTCACACGCCTGGAACACCCTCCTCCAGAGAACACTGGACGACGGGAGGCGTGGTCAGTCTGAGTGACCTGCCAGGTTCATCAGGCTGATATACGACACGTCACCACCAACACCGGAGACATTTCTGAAGACGGCTCGAAGCAGCAGCCGAAACATGTCAACAAGGTAAATACACTTTACTGTATTGTTTTTAAAAAGAATCCAAGAAGTTAAAGTGCATAAGAAGACAAAATGAACATCTTTGGCTTTTTTGGGGTTGCCTTGTCATGATCTGCATGTCGTTCTGCAATACACAGTCCTGACACATGAGAGAGCGAGTGAGTCAGCGACTCCTATCTGCCTGCACTGAACGAGTTTTCCTGCAGCTCAAGCTGAGAAATGCTGGCTTGGTTGTCTAAAAAGAAAGGTGATAAATCAGCAAAGGTCAGTGCATTTCAGGATATTTATGGATCCTTTTATTGCTGGTTCAATGACTGTTTTTCATTGTGTAAAACTTGAGTAATACTAATTGTTCAGCAAGACATGATCACTCAGTCAACAATAAAATATCCTCATTAATGTTCAATAATGGTCAAATCCGCCTTTATTTTGTGATTTACGACTAATGTCTATTGACTTGGGTCACGAAGATCTGTGACTTTTAAAATATGGGTCCACAGAAAAAAGTATGAAGGTGGTGTGTGTGACTGTTGGGGTGGTTGGAGGGGCTGAAGAAGCAGATTGGAATAAATCAATAATTCTAAATTAATAATAAACCAGGACTAAACCAGAACTAAAACCAGGACTAAACCAGAACAATATAAACTTGAAATTAAATAAAAACAAAGCAGATGAGTTGAAATCTTCAGGTTTTCATAGTTGTGGACTCTGTTCCAAAAATGTTACATAGTGTAGCTTTTACGTAAGTGTTACCAGCCACAAAGGAAATCCACCAGTGTTTGCTGAGTGATGTAAAACCATTACTAAAGTTAATGCATATGTAGATATGTAGAGAAATGCGCCCTCTGGTGGCAGGAAAATGTAATATCTAAATATGGAACAATACTGTGTGGTGAGGAAATTTAACTCAAATCATGATAAGCAGCCTTCAGAGTCACTGTTTACCACTGATGCTTCTTCAGACACTGGCTCTCAGTCATGAGTACCTTAATCCAAGTCGAGGAACCCAGCCAGATACAAGTAGAAGACCCTACACGAAGAACCAATGTTTTACACTATGACACTGACACTCTACTATTGTTATTTTAATGAAAATGTTGCCATTGGAACAAAAATCCTCTGGCTCGTGACACTGATCACTGGAGCAACAATTAAAATGCTTCTAGTGTTCTGACAAGCTGCCAGTGAAAAACATGAACAAGATAACTCTAAGAGAAAAGAACGCTAATTACAGCCACAAGCTAGTCTAACATATGATTAAAATTGACTAAGGCCATTGTTATCTGGGACGTAAATTAAGCAATGACACTTTTCTCTGTGTGTGTGGTGTTGGCCAATTGGAACATTTGAACTAGTATAAGGAAAACTAGTGGTGTTACTGAATAAAGAGGAATAATAAAAAGACAGAAGCTGAAATGAAAGAGTGAGCTCTGGAATATAGTCAACTCTGCACAAATAAATAAAAGGAGACTTCAGTATATCCTTTTATTAGGTCTGACACAGTGGTCAGAGTGGATGGAGCGATGACTTGAGTCAACAGAAGTCTGAAATGAAAGAATGGCAAACATGGCTCCGCACAGAGGAGTGGGTTCTTTACGCAGTATTTATTGATTCCCAGCTTCATATAAACTGGATGTTGAGGCATAAACATATTACATTTGAACAAAAATATAACCAATATTTACAATTATTGTATTAAAAATACAAAAACAACAGATACATACTCTACCATTGTCTTTTTAAAAGACATACAGGTCAAAGTAGTACAAGAAAATGAAGAGGAACAGGTCATCACCAGCTAATGTACACGTCTCACTGACAGCACACCACAGTAGCAGTTCTACCACTACACTTATCTGTACGCGCGACACTTGTGCAACAGTTTATTTTGAAAAGGACTGGGCCCGCTAATATGCACATTATCTTCAGAGTCAAATTAAAATGAATGATGCATGTCACCACCGCAGTACAAACATATGAACGATCTATCGGCAGCCATTACAAAAAGTACAAGAGAAAACAAAAGAGATTCTTCGGGTGTGGTCACTCCCACCGCTTCAGTCTCAGACTGATCAATGTGATCAGGCCTCAGTGACTCAGCCTGCTCTTCATGTGCACCGGAGCCCCACAATCACATGGTCCCCCCTCAGCCACCTCCACTCCACACATGACACAAGCCCACATCAGTCTGGTACAGCACACATGGGCCCACATGGGTCTGGTATGGAACACATGTATGAGCTCACATCAGTCTGGTACAGGACACATGTATTGCTCATAGACTGTATAAAGAAGTGGACTAAATGATAGCGTTCAGCTCCAGTCAAATGAAGCTCACGAGGCTAGTGGTTACAGGGGCGAATTTGGAGCCAGTTCCATATTAGGAAAAGAAATGTATTTACAGACAAATTAACAAAATAAAAACACCAGGATCATGTAGAGTGATGTAGAGTTACAGAGGGAGGGGTGACAATTTTTCCATAGAGCCAGAAGCGCCCCCATGCTCACTTCCTTTAAAACACTCTCAGGTTAGCTTTGTCCATTTATATATACAGTCTATGATATTAGCCCACAACAGTCTGGTATGGGACACATGTATGAGCTCACATCAGTCTGGTACAGATGAAACCATGACACATGTTTCACAAGAGAACGCTTACACACAGGTCAAACAGCCCCTGCTCTGCTCAAGACCCCACTCACGGAGTCTAATTACAATCTGTGTTGTACGATCTGACATTTAGATTCAAGAGTAAACGTTGATCTGGACCTTGCCTAATAAAACAGAGCCAGTTAGGAATGAGAAACCATCTGAAATGTCTTTTGTCGTGCTTTACTGTATATTTGAACACCACCTCAACGCGCCTAAGATACAACAATACCCTCAATGATTCCAGAACGCCTGACTAGGGGGTGGGCGATAGTTCCAAAAGTTCATCAAAGCCAGATCATGATTTTGATTTGATCATAATTTTAGTTTCCTTAGTATCTTTTATACAGTATTTAAGAGGTAACCAGACTAGTATTAGTATAGGTAGTATAAGTAACTAGTATTTCAGAGGTAAGTAACTAAGTTGAAAGTCTACATCCACCTGTCACTCACACGTCGACCAATAGGCGGAGTGGGTGGGGGAAAAGGTCTGTTTTTGACCATTTAAAAAAAAAAAACACGGAATGACGATTGCCAATTTGACCAAAATAGCAGAGAAATCGCAACTCAAATTTTACTGCAATATCGCCCAACCCTAGCCTGACTTAAAGGTGCACTGTGGAACTTTTCTGGTGGAGGGTCTGTCAAATGCTTTTTCCCATGGAGATGTTATTGCCATTGCTTTTTCATGACCTACAGTGAATTTTCCATGACTTTATGGCACCTACTTGTGTAGAATTGATCAGACTTTTAGGGCTAAATATGAACCCTTTCCACTCACATTATGGTTTGGTTTTATAGTTTTTTTTTAACAAAATGCAAACTACTGTCAGTGCATTTATTGTCCTCTCTTTTAAACAGAAGTCACATATGTTCGGAAATAATCATAATAGCCTCATCATAACTTAACAGAACGCTGTAGTTGCGTGAGAAAGAGATACTAAAATTCCATGACTTCTTCAGGCCTAGAAACTTACATTTTCAGTTTCCATGACTTTGCCAGAATTTCCATGAACCTTTCAATCTTCATGGGATCAAAACAGACCAAGTTACAGGTCAGATCTGTGGAGAGGCAACCCCGTTCACAGTCATAATGCTTGTTTTTCTAGATATTTTTGAGCTATACAACCACTCGCAATTTAAGAAGAGCTGTTTAATGTCATACTGTGGAACATTCCAAGCAGAGCAATGACATATCCATAGCAACAAGCAGGTGACGGACGCTCCACCACAAAAGTTAAGCAATGCACCTTTACCCAATGCTGGATGGCTCTGTGTGGAAGTCCGTTATAACCAATAAGTGACCAACAAAGCCGATATTTTTGGCTTTATTAAAAATTCACAAGAGCACGAACAGTTGCCAAGAGCTTATGTTAAGAATTCTGGATGAGTTTACGACAGAGCGGGGCAGAGCAGGGGACCTTTAACACTGTAATAATCAGGGAGAGTTTATTCAATATTCAGTAAGGCATCTCAATCCAATATCATTCAGTTAAAGACTTTTCTCGACCCACATTATCAGCAGGGGACAGTTATACAAAACACGTTCGCAATCCTAAAATGGTAAGGCGCTTTGGCTATTCAAAAGAGTAAGATGTCTCGTATTCTCTTGGGTCGGGCCGATCAAAATCATGGGAGTATGTAGACAACAACCGTGTCAGACATTTTGAAATGATATCAGCATTCAGTCTGTCTCGAGGATACAAGAGGCAACTTCTTCAAACAGTTCTCGCCGACGATTTTAAAAAATGATTCTTTTACTCGACATTTATTCGATATTTTACTGACATCATGATTTTGGGCAAGTCGGAGGCAATTCATCATCTTTGTTCGTTATTTTTTATTCTCGTGTGTGTGTGTGTGTGTGTGCTTACGTAACAGCAAAAACCAGTCAGTTGAGATATGACGCGGGTAGCATACTGCGTACATACCCTGCTATTGAAACATCGGTCACATTTGTGCTAAAAGTGCTATTTTAAACATTGATATAGAATCTGTTGTGTAATGAATTGTGCATGGTGGTTCTGTCTGTTAAAACTGCCACTTCGGAACCCACCGTTGACAAGATTTTCAATGTAAAAACTAGTAATACTGGATCACGACTTCTGCTTATTTCAGTCCGCGCTGCTTTTCAGTCCTCCCACGGTGCAAAAAAAATTCAACAACAAAAATCTCCGGTAGGGAAATGAGCGTGTTTTTTTTAAAGTCTATTTTGTTCTGTAAAAAAGTGCAGATCAAAATGTGTGTTTCGAAGTCCCATTTTCTTGACTAAAATCTAGTCCGTAGGTCGCGCGAAGCTCACCCACCCGCTAGGACATTGTTATGAGAGTCTATTTTATTCCAAAGTGCCAGGTATTTTTGTCATAGTCTTTAACCTTCGTCTTCTTCACAGTATTTTTTGCATGCAGGGTCACTCAGCCCCTTCATGGTGCGTTAAGGCGAGGGGGGGAGGGAGGAGGTGGGCGGTCCACAGAACGAGAAGTAGAGAGAGGCAGGCACGTATGTCACCGGTGATCGTCCGTGATTGGTCGGGTTCGTTCGTCCGTCCGTCCGTCCGTCTCTGCGTTCTGACCCCCCCACCCCCCGCTCAAGGGAGGGGGGCGGGGCTTCCGGGTTACCGCGAAAGTACGTCCACCGTGGTCCCTTCAGACTGCTGACACCTGTTCGTCTTCTGTGGAAAAAAACAACAGAATGAAATTAGACTGATGGTTAAAAAAGATTAGCAGTAGAGGCAGATATTTACATGAACGCTAGATGCCTTGTCTATCTTGCACATATATGAACATTCACACAGTGGCTCCCTCTTTTCTGCATCACTTGAGGAAAAACTAAAACTAAAACGCAACACTACCCATGCCAGTCCATCTTTCACATAATCAGGGAATAATTTAGTTCAATAAAATGCTTCTTTATAAAGGAAAATATATATTTATGTAACTGTACACTGTATCTGTACAGCATAAGACAGGGCACAGTGTGAAGGGAAATCTCCAGATTTGGACTCTGGCTCTAGGACCCATCTCCTACATACTCGTGGATCTTTGATTTGGGCTACAAGATGCGATGAAATTCACCTCAAATGCCCATTCTGTTTCTAGAAGCAGCAAAATTCCCACAGATTTTTCTAATAATTTCAAATATGTGGCAACTAAACAACAACTATATGAGATCAAATTTAACAAAAAAAACAAACAAACAATTTATACAACATTCCATAACTCATAAATATAAAAATGCATTTAAAGCTGCAGAGACTACTTGGAAAAATTGTGTCTACCGAGTACTGACTACTAAAATAAACGTAATAATATTTTTTGATAATTGTAATTTTCAACTGGAATCTACAGGCTCTGGAACAGCCTTTAGAGGTTTTATAACAAAGACAGTGTCATTATAAAGATCAAACTGTGAAAATGTAAAAACAATTTGTGATTTTCATCAATATTCCAGGTATCAATATTCTCTATAGTCACCATATTGTAAATGTATTTGTTTATTTATTTTTTCATTCATAAAGTATAAAAAAGACATATCATCAAACATACAAGATGAATGAATGAATGAAAAGGAGCAGAAAGAAGAGTCTTCTTATGTGATCTGCCCGCTTTTTCAGACAATACATTAACACTTTAAAATATTTTGACCTTTATTTAAAAAAAATCTATATGTATAAATTTGACATTAGTCTACTAATGGGAAAAGAGCTGACTACTAAAATAATTGTTAATTACAGCCGTAGATTTTCACAGTATTTTAAAGTAAAGTATGATTACAGAATCTAATAGCTATATGAATAAAAAATAAACTCTGTTATTCCTTTTAACTCATCCTATTTTAATTGTTCAGAAAGTCTCCATAGCCAATAACTACTTGTTGCAAATATGGCACAAGTTTCAGCCACAGCCAGACAAAAACACTGCCATCTGTTCCTCTGAGCAGCTTGAAAGCACCAAAAATCTAATTACAATTTAATATTTACCATGTATTATAGATGAACTCATTTGCATCTGTATTAAGCTCTGTAAACTGCTGGACAGCTCTGCCTTTGTTACCTTTGTTACCTTTGGTTGAATTCCTGGACTCTGCATGAAAGTTAGATTAAGTGAAAGAGTGCCAGTGCAGTGGTGGGGGTGACAGGAGAGTACACGTGAGTGAGAGTGTGGACACGTGCACTGTGTGGGGGTGTGCATGTGGTCCTGGGCGTGCACGTGGTCTGGGGCTGTCCCGCCACAGTGACTCATGCAGGGGGGAGTGAGCGTGTGACAGGGGCAGTCCAGCTCCACACAACAGGTCCCATTTTTAAAGGTGTAAAACTAAAAGAGTGTAAGTGACCCTGGAGTAAAATCTATGGTTATGTCAAACGAAAGCGCAGAAGGAGCTTTATTTCTGACCAAAATATAAATATGTAAATATGTAAATCTTTGATATATATTTTGTGTTTATCATTTGGATCAAGCCCTAGATTTTGTTTATCTATATATATAAAAGAAATAAATATAAAAAAAAATTACAGGTTGTTACAAAAGAGGAAATCTGTGTGTAAAGGCATTAATATTTCAGGTAGTTTTTGAGAACAAGATTTCTTCAAACTAAGTTACAAAATGCACAACAATACTAGAGAATTGGTATTGAGTCTTGGGAAAAAAAAAATCCAAAAAGTAAGTACTAAATCAGATTATGTTGCATTATATTCTGTCACTGTGTTGTGTTTTGTGCAAGAATTCATTAGGATCAGAGGTGGGACCGAGTCGTCGTTTTGCAAGTCTCAAGTAAGTCTCAAGTCTATGACCTCAAGTCCGAGTCAAGTCCCAAGTCAAAGACAGGCAAGTCCAAGTCGAGCCTCGAGTCACTGACCCATAAGTCTAAGTCAAGTCCAAGTCGTCTGCTTTGAGCTTCAAGTCATTTCAAGTCTTTAAACCAAAGTACCAAATATAGAGTACTTAGACTTTTGCAGTTTATATGACTTTTAAGATAAATTGTACTTAAAAAAATCATAGTATATTTATATATGAGTATTTTTAGAGTATAGATTTCTTTTTTAAATGTATCGACAAGATGTTAGCGTGAATCATTGCAGTCAGAATAGAAAGAATTCAGATTTAAAAGTGCTTCTCAAGTCTTCTCAATCACACTCCTCAAGTCCGAGTCAAGTATGAAGTCACTGACCTTCAAGTCCAAGTCGAGTCCCAAGTCTTACTTCATTTTATCAAGTCAAGTCTCAAGTCCTAAAAATAGTGAATCAAATCTGACTCGAGTCCAAGTCACGACTTGCGAATCCCCACCTCTGATTAGGATTCATTTGTAAATTGTGAATGGAAACTATTACAGTGTCACTTCCACTTTTTAATCCTCCACCTTCAGTTTAACGTGTACAGAAGTGCGCTGTGGAGCCGGACTTGTTGTCTTAGTGATTCCATGCATGGGAGGAAGTGCTCCTTATAAGTTAGTCTTTACCTGCCTTGGGGGGTAGGGAGAGGGGCCCTGCCTGTTAGCTTTCAGGGTCTGGGGGTCTCTTGTCTGTATCTGGCCACTGGCTTTGTCCTCCTCAGTGCCACTACTCTGGAAGACAAGGACTCACCCTCGTCTTCCTCCTCGGGCTCTGGGTGCTCTTGGGTGGCCCGCCGGTGCTTGGGCGCCTGCTGGTCCGGGGACTGGGTGACCATCCGGGAGCGCTGCAGGGCCGTGGTGTAGTCGGGGGGTCGGCGGCCGGTGTGGGGGGCGGAGGAGGAGGAGGTGGTGGTGGTGGGCGCGGTGGTCTGTGGGGTTGGTTGGTTCTGGTGCTGTCCCTCTGCCAGGTCGGAGATGGTGAGGGCGGTGTAGCCGGGGGGAGTGGGAGGGGGCTCACGGTATCGGGATTCCTTACGAGCTGCGGCAGGGAGAGGCAAAGATTTAGTATGATTTATTCTTCGTGAGAAAATTTAAGATAAATATTTCTATAAAAAGTTAGAGTTGACTGAAAGGAGTTTCAACTTGAGGGACAATGAATACAAACATAAGACATACTTGAGCCTTGTTAAGCATCATAAACATCTTGCTAATTTCAAGATTTCACGAAGGAAAGGGTTCAATATTGTCAATAACAGCTTTTAAATTGTTAACTTTCACACAAAAGAGTAAGCGTAATTGAACAACATTGTAGTAAAGGTGCATTATGTAACTTTAGTGGTGAGGGAGCTGCCATCTGCCGTCTCCAAGGAGATTTATTGCTTTGCCTCGTTCCCAACATCACCCCGCTGCCAGAAACCTTGGCGTAATTTTTGACTCTCACCTCAACTTCCACCTTCACATCAAAAAAGTCGCCCAATCCTGTTTTCTCCACTTTTGCACAATTAGCAAAATCAAAACTATCCTCTCCCTCCCTGAACTTGAAAAAGTCATCCATGCATCCATCTCGTCTAGACTATCGCAACTCCCTCCTCTCCAGCCTCGACTCCACATTCATCCGGACGAAGGCTGATCGCACCTTTTCAGTCCAGGCGCCTTGGCTTTGGAACGACCTGCCTGAGGAGATCGTCAGTATCATGTTTTAAATCACTTCTTAAAATAAAAAAAAATATTGGTTGGCCTTCCTTTAACTGATTCTAACTAGTTTTTATTCCTTAGTATTTGTTTTATTCTATTTCTTTTTATTTATTTATTATAATTTATTAGATTGTTTGGATCATTATCTGTTTTTGTATGCCTTCTGGATGCTATTTTTATGCTTTTTGTATTGTTCATTACTGCTTGTACAGCACTTTGTAAATGTAGTTTTTAAAAGTGCTTTATAAATAAAAATGTATTATTATTATAAATGATATGCAGTATGGCCTTGATTGTATATATTTTGCATGTATTCATTTACCGGTGTCTTTATTGCTCAGAAATAGTTAGAAAAACATGCATTATTTAGTCTGAGCGAACTCGAATATCCAGAGATTGGCCTTAAATTTGACCCAAGGGTGCCATCTGGTTGGCTCTATAAGTTTAATGCCAAACTGGAGCCACTTAAAAAAGAGATTATGTATCTCAAAGGGCTATCAAAAAATTAAATAAATACTGTGGAACATTCCAAGGTCAAGCAATAACATCTCCATGTAGACAAGCAGGTAGCGAAACGTTATATAGTGCACCTTTAGAACTTAACTTCCATTGTGATTACATTACATTTTTTACAAGATTTAATAATGATAATATATATTTTTTTCCATTAGTATGAATAAGAAAAGAGTGAGAGGAGCATGCGAGCAGCCACTCACAGAGCAGTCCTTTACCCCCGGCGGTGATGGGCGAGGGGGTGGGTCGGCCCATGAGCTTGGCCTCCTCGGAGCCTGTGGAGGTGATGCTGCTGGTCTCTGGGTCTGCGCTCACGTCCTTCCCCCCTCTCCTCTTTATCGTCCCAGTGTCTCCCTCAGAGTCCTCGCCCCAGTACGCCGCGGAGGAGGACGAGGAGCTTGCCGACGCCCAGCTGCCCCGCGCCTGAGCTGCCCACAGAGCCGCCGGACCTCCCAGTAACGACTCGGGACCGCCAGGGGGCAGGCCTCCGATGCCGCCCGGCCCGAAGGCCAGCGTCTCCCAGCTGCGTCCCTGCTGCATGGTCTGGATGTTGTCGTGGGAACCAGAGGAGCAGGAGGTCCAGGAGCCGCGCCCGCTGTCGGCTGCGTCCAGAGACACTCGGTCCCCCTGGTCCTGGGTCAGCTCCTCGGAACTGGGCGAGGAGAGAACGGTTGGGCATCCGGCGTAAATGCCCCGGCAGTCTTGCATCGACGAGTAGGATCTGGGAAAATAAAAAAAACTTCAGTGAAATATAATAATAAATATAATGTCTCTTTGTATTATATTTACAGTTTGTCTGAGGACAGTAACGTTAATGTAAAGTAATGTCCTTACCATTGTTGGTATCCATATGTATTTTTGCAATATGAAGTTTTGTTACCAAGCTATAACAGTGACTCTTTGTCCTCACTTGTAAGTTACATTTAGACTCTTTTTCACTGACAAAATTTCAAAACTTTCCATTAATTTTTCATGACCTAAAGTGAATTTTCCATGACTTTACGGCACCTACATGTGTAGAATTTATCAGACTTTTAGGGCTAAATATGAAATGTTAACCCTTTCCACTCATCTTATGGTTTGGTTTTAGAGTTTTTTAACATTTAAAATACTGTCAGTGCATTTATTGTCGTCTCTTTTAAATAAAAGGCCCATACTTTCAGAAATAATCATAATAGCCTAATGATAACTTAACAGAACGCTGTAGTTACGTGAAAGAGATACTAAACTTCCCTGACTTTTCCAAAACTTTCATTGAATTTACAAAATTACATGATTTTTTCAGGCCTGGAAAAATACATTTTCAATTTCCAGGACTTTTCCAGGATTTCCATGACCGTGGGAACCCTGTAAGTAGTTCATATAGTTTAATGTAAAATGTCTGAAAAACGCAAAACAAAGCTCATTGTATTAGATTAGAATAAATCAGTTTTCCTCTTCCCACTACTTTTTGAGCATTTTCTTGTTGTTATTTCTGTTATGATTTCACTAATGTTACATGTCCCATTGTAAAAGAATGTAAATTTCTTACTTGCCCAAAACAAATACATAAAGTAAAGTGTTATTGTTGCATTCTTTGAAAGTCGGTCACTCGCTTGTCTCCACAGAGATATTATTTCTATGGCTTGAATGTTCTACAATACGCAATTAAACTCCAGCTCTAGTGTGGAACATTCTAGCCAAAGAAATCACATCTATATGGATACAAACCCTCCACCTTTAGGTAGCTTATATGTAGTAATGTAAACAGTTATATTTGTGTATGCTATATTCTGTAAGGTTGTGAAAGTCAATGACAGTGGCCATATTGGCACATTTACAGCAATATAGTTAATATAATAACGTTTCATCTAAATGTCTTAACTAAAAGCTGTCAAACCAGACAATAAAAAGTCTGCTCATGTACCCGATGCTGTACTGGTCTGGGTCGGTAGCAGCTCTTCGCTCCAGCCTCGAGCCCAGGTGTGCCTCGGTGAAGCCAGAGTGCCGCATCCTCCTGTCCTCCTGGGCCATGTCCAGGGATGATGTGCTGACCAGAGAGGAGCGAGAGGAGATCTCCGAGTGCCCCGAGTCCGAGTACGCGTCTCCCATACGACCGTAGCCTGCACACACAACACAAGGCAAACGTCAGTACAGAAACACGAAGTAAACGTGTTTAAGATGCATTTAGGGGCATTCTTCCAGTTAAAGGTGGTCTTTGTAACTTTTCTGGTAGAGGGTACGCCACTTATTTCTCTCTGCAGGGTTCCCACTCTTTTTCACTGACAAAATTTCAAAACTTTTCCATAACTTTTTCATGACCTAAAGTGAATTTTTTAACATTCAAAATCCTGCCAGTGCATTTATTGTCCTCTCTTTTAAACAAAAGGTGCATACGTTTGGAAATAATCATGATAACCTAATGATAACTTAACAGAACGCTGTAGTTGTGTGAAAGAGATGCTGAAATTCCATGACTTTTCCAAAACGTTCATTAAATTTTCAATATCCATGACTTTTCCATGACCGTGGGAACCCTTTCTGTTTGTGTAGATGCTGTTGCTTGGCCTGGAATGTTTCAACAGAGTGGGATGAAACTTTATCTCCAAGACGCCAATAGGGCAAATCACAGGTCAGATCTGTGGAGTGGCGACCATGCTCACAGTAAATTACCCGTCACACTTCAGGTCCTTTCATTTGACATCTGCAAGTGGAGCTTAAATTGAATCACCTAAATTAATTAAAAGGTGAAAAAGAATGATACTGAAACAAGATAAGCCAACTTTCTTGCCAGTGTTTCTCATAGTCAAATATAAGGCACTTTTGGAAACACATAAGGAAGTGCAGACGAGACGAGGATTAGACCACAACACAACATGTAAGCTCTGCCCATGACGATACAAGACCAATACTAAAAAGCCACACGCTAACTCTTAACCTATTACTTTAAAAACAACACAAGTCCACTAAGCAGCAGCTACAGCGCCGATTACGAACTTAAACTACCCACTAAACTGCACTGTACCTGTGGTTTAAAGGGGAGACTCATACTCCTGGCTCTGTGGCTTGCTAATGTCATCCGCCCTGTGATTAAGGCAAACACGTGACAGACACTGGAATCAATGGGCCTTCTATGGACGACAGCTGAGGGGAAACTGCCTAATGTTACACAGCGTGACTCATGTACAACTGTACATGAGCTGTAGTTTCAGGGTAATGTGATATTAGAACGGAGAATAATCAACTGCTGTGAATGAAAACCAATAGGCCCTTTCACATGGTCACGTTATTAATAGTTTAGGACAGCTTTAAAACAATAACTACACAGGACAAGGAGGTGGTGAATGAGGAAATACTAGAAAATCACAAAATACTGTTTTAAGACAGCAAACAATTTCCAAGTGATTCATGATATAACCTGCAGTTCAGTTGGGGCCTCATACTCCGACATCCCTTCATTACAACATGTCTCTGTTTAGACGTGCTGCTGTGGTATAGGAGTTTGACATCGCGGTGAAGTGACCCCGGGGTCAACATACCATATAGTAAAATCCTATTATGGTATGTTGACCCCCCCTACAGAATACTGACCCCCCCCATGAAAATCTATATTTTATCAATAAAGAACTTGATTTCTATAGACAAACTTTGAATATTAATACTATATCTGCAAATTAAAACATATTTAAAAGTGTTTTTTGAAGAACTCAGATGCATTTTTTTATGTCGATTATAACTTTTGGATGTTAAAAATTACTTAGTTAGGTAATCAAAGTGATGCATAATGACTTGGAATCTTGTTAAAATAGACAGGGCTGATCAATTGAGTAGTTAAATAGGGGATATGAGAAGATTTGCTAAAGATCAATAAAGAAGTTAAATAGATGATAGAAGTTTTGTTAAATGATTTCTGTAATCAATAACTTCACTTAAAATTACATGTGGATTATCTGAACATAGCAAACATTGCTATGTATATACAATTTTAACAGTATGTTACATTTACACAAACTACCAAGTCATTATCCATCAAAACATTGGTTAAAATACCTTAAAAGATCGTGAATATGTAGCAATATATAATAAAAGTAAATTACATCAGAAATAATGATCATACAAGTAACTACTAAAGAAAAAATAAGGGGGGGTCACTTTACTATAGCGGTATGTTGACCCCAAGGTCGATATCAATTCTGTATCATCACATGAAACTCTACAATATATCGATATTTAGATATTTTTGCACACTCCTACTGGTCATCCTATGTTATGATAGTATGATTTACATATTTGATACAATTTGTGGTTAAACATAAGCTTTTAAAAGGAAATTATCTCTTGTTTGATGAATAAGGATAAAAAACAAACATAGAAATCAGGAATCAGTTTTTGGTTGGAGCCGGAACTGACATCATCACAAAACAACTCCATTGGCACTGACATTATTCATCCCTACATGGTGCAGAACTGGTGTATTAAAAATATCTTGTGTTATTGATATATCTTTGTTGAATGCAGCCTGAAATGAACACTATTGCAGTACACGCAGACACCAGCAGATGTCGCACCAACACCGCTCTAGAACAGCAGCAACAGCAGCAGCAGCAGCCTTAAGCACATGTGGGAGGGGGATTATGGGCTTACCCTTCTTGGGCGAGCTCTGGGGGGAGGTGGGAGGGGACGAGAGCTGCGAGGACGCATTGGACACCGTGTCCTCCGGCTGCCTCCTCTGTCCGCTCTCCTCAGACAGGGACAGGATCTTCTTGAGGGACTGCGGAGAGCTGGTGCCTGGGGACATTGGCGCAGACAGGGGACGTTAGCGTGGGGAGCACAGCCAAGCCTCCAAGCTGTTAGCATAGCATAGCACTGTGTGTTTGAGTTCAGTGTGTGTGCAGCGCAAAATGACCTCCAGGTGGCAGTGTTTGATTATAAGACAGAAAAAGACTAGGGAGAAGAAAGGAGAAAATAGTGGAAGCCAAAAAAATATGTGGGACAATTTAGATTAGCCACAAGTTTTAGCACAACAAATAGTAATTTATATAAAATGTTTAATTATGTGAGGAAATGTGCTCATTAAAACTTGTCCTATAATTAAACACAATTAAATAACTGCAAATTAATAATCAGTACATCTATTCTGCATACCATACACCATATTTTTCAGACTTAAGTCACACATTTTTTCATGGTTGGGTGGTCCTGCGACTTATACTCCGGTGCGACTTATATATCAAATTTTCAGACTGACAGCCGCGAGAGGGCGCTCTAGGCTCATGTGTCAGTATCTAGTACTACTATTACTCCTGTACTGTACCACTGTCACTTTGCATTCTACTGCGCATGCCTCCTGTAGAAAAAGCCCACTGTCCTGCTGCAAATAGTGAAATATTCAGCCAAAAACGGTAATAGAGCAGCAGAAAGAAAGTTTCCTGGAAGTCAGAGGATGAATCGACAAAGGTCGCACAGAAGTGACACCGAGGATGAAGAATTCAATGGATTTAGTGATTTGGAGTGAGAACGTGAGTTTGGTAAACTTATGTCATGTTGTTTATGCTATAATTATCTGAATAACTGTTAATATGTTACGGTAACATATTAATGCCTATTCAGCCTGTTGTTCTCTGTTCTTTTGTTATTACTATAATTTGTCTTTTAAGATGAAATGTCAGTTCCTGGTCTCTGATTTTATAAAATAAATTTCCCCCAAAAAGTGCGACTTATAGTCTGGTGCAACTTATATATGTTTTATTCCTTCTTCATTGCGCATTTTTGGCTGGTGCGACTTATACTCCGAAGTGACTTATAGTCCAGAAAATACGGTAGTAATACTGGACCTTTAATAACTTTTTTTTTGTTTGTTTCTTTAAATCCAGTTTTATATGTGAATTATTTAATTAACAAATCATCTTATGTCGTATAGAGTAGGCTTTTGTTAATAAAAGTGACATTTTGGGCAAGCCCGTGTGAAGTATTGAGCTAAAAAAAACAGATAACAATATGAAAGAATTATATAAAAACACCTTATTATTCTAACTGCAAACTCTATTCAGTTGCAAATTGTTATAAAAAATTTCCAATTATGTTAAGGTTACAGAAAACATATACTGTGCTGTACAGTCGTGCCAAGTGTTACCGAAAGGCGGGAGGTCCTTGACGGGCACTTTCTTCCTGGAGGGGTAGAGGGCCACAGAGGGGACCTGCAGGGCCTGGTTGCCCTTGGACAGCTGTCCTCTCTGGGTGCTGGCCGCGCGGGAAACCACTGGAGACGTGTCCGGCCTCTTCCCACCCGCGTTCTTAGGCACTGTGCATGGACAAGAGTGGAGCAGTTAGATTTCACACGACATGCAAATGATGGACAAGTGAGGCATCATAATCCTCTACACTCAAACACTGGCTTGAATTTACTTAAGATTTGTGAAACTACTATGCATGACAAGCAGATGGTCTGTGCAAAAACAACAAGAATAGGTGAAAATCCATTTGTGTTTCGGTAAAACAAGTACTGTAAACGTTGAAAAACTATTTTAGATTTCCAGTTTTCAAGGTATTGACCCCATGAACCCTAAAATATTCTCATAATTCTTTTATAATTTTCATTCAGTCGATTTGAAAAGAAGGGCCAGAGAGGGTCCACAACGGGCTTCTCTCCATGTAGTATAGTATATTATTTATCCAAGAAGACAAGGAGGTGACACTACCAGGCCAAGTTTCAGATCAGATCTGTGGAAAGGCAAGCCCACTCATAGTAAGAATGCATTTTTTGTTTTTCCAAAGTATTGTTTTTAGCAATAAACACACCTGTAACTGAATAAATGCTGAACAGATGTGTTAAATGGCAGGTAACGCAATGACATCTCCATGGACACACCAGAAAAGTTACACAGTGCACCTTTATTTATCGTATTTTTCGGACTATAAGGCACATTGGATTATAAAACGCACTATTGATTTTTTTGAGAGAATTTAAGTATTTTAAATGCGAGTTATAGTCCGAAAAATACTGTATTTATTGAAAGCTTAAGATTTTTGGATAACAGACAGACAGATACTTTATTAATCCTGAGGGAAATTTAAGTTTTGATGCAGGAAAGTGTTGCAGTTTATGAACCAGAATGTTTTATGATTTTAAGTTTATGTGCACACTCAAAAAGTATGAAGTTTTATTAGTTTATGTAAAGCTACTGCTACTACTATTACTACTACCACTACTACCACTACCACCACTATCATGAGTACAAAACATGTTTATGATCTTGTGCTCACATGTGTTGATGGAGGGCTCGCACTGCAGGGACAGCGTCTGCAGGCTCTCCTCATTGGTCTCCAGGCTCAGGTTGGACAGGTACTGTTTGACCTTACGAGCCATCTGGGCGTCTTCATACAGCTTTTTGGCGTTTAAGAAAGAGCTTCGGCGGACCCTCTTCTTATGCCCACCGGACTGGCTCACATCCAGGACTGTAGCGTTAGCGCTGCCCTGGCTCAGAGATCTATAGAAATAACAAAGGAAAACGGACACAGATTAGAAAACAAAAAGTTATTACGTGGTTATAACCGTTGTGTTACGGGATGCAAGCCCTGGCTACACAAACAATATTGGAACTTTTAAATGTTTAACTATTTTTTGAACCTATTTTTTATGTCTGTGTGTTTTTTTTTTATTTGATTAATATTTAAATTTATAGATACTGTTGGATAGTGGCTGATGCTGTACACTGCAGATGTTAATGTGGATTTAGAGACATCACTGGGCAAAGACAGATAGTGGAAGTGGAAAGATAATATAAAAAATAAAAATAAAAAAACCTGGATGCTGCTGTAAGTATTACAGATAAAAATAAGATCCCCAGATATTAATGGATACTAAAACTACCAAAACTACATAATCTCGCGGTACAATATTATCACAATATGCATCTCACGATACGATATTTATTGTGATATTTTGGAGAGGCAAATAATTGTAGATAGGAAACTTTTTTGCTTTTAAAATACCTTGACCAGATCTTGGTGTGAATTATTTCCGTCATAATCCCAAGAATTTAAATAAAAAAACATATCTTCATGTTGTCTGCACTGAAATGAATCATGGGATATGTAGTTTCCAATGTTCATAAGCTGTTGCTATTAAAAAAACATGCATTTAAGCAAAGGAACTTATAACTTGATATAGTTTGACAGCCCACAGTATTATTGTGAGATTTTTGACAATATTTCGGTTATTGTTACATCCCTACTGAACAAAATTGCTTTATAAAAACGAGACAAAATTTTGACCTTTCGTAAATATGTATATTGTATTTATGGTCTTAAGATCACCTGCTCACATGAAAGAAACTACTATTGTTTCATGTTGAAAATATTAATATTAATAACTACAAACTTTTAAAGAGAGAGAACTTCGATCTACACAATTCTTCTTAAAAATACATTACCATTAACACAAAATTTGCGATTTAAGATCATGACGAGCCTGATGTGACAAAATTAAAATTAAAATGTGACAAAATTTCAGCCTTTCGTAAATATGTATATTGTATTTATGGTCTTAAGATCACCTGGTAACGTAGAAGAAACTAAGATTGTTTTGTGTTGAAAATATTATGTTTGTATTAAGTCTGAAGTCGTTTTTTTTGTGTGTGTCCTGATAAGAGTAGTTTGGACCCAATTAGTGAAAAATGTATGCAACAATTAAACATTTTTTTCTCATTTAACTTGGAATATCTTGACTGTACTAGTGCATGACTTTTATTTGACGTATTCATGTATTCTAGCAGTTACTCTACCACGTTTTAAGACCGTTATAATAGATACAATATATTTTAAACGTGGAAAAAAAAAAAAAAAAAAACATAGTGAAAAACATATGTGTAGCCAGGGCCTTTATATAAGAGTCCAGGTGGTTCACACAGGGAGTTTTACACATGCACGAGCAGCTATGGGTGTCCTACTCCAAAACATTCCGAGCATTCCACACAGCAGCAGCAGCAGGGAGCGAAGGGGAGCGGGGATGGAGAGAGGGAGGAGAGAGGGAGGAGAGAGGGGGTGGGAGGAGGGGTGGATATTCACTCCATTCAAACAACAGGGGCTTTAAACAGGGGCTGGTCTGCTCATAGTTTGCATTTCTGTGGCCTGACTCATTCGTAGTAAAGAGTAAATGCTACACTCGGAAGGGGGCTTAAGTTAAACACTAGACAATAGCATTAGTCATGTTTTACCCGTCTGTGATGAGAACGGTTAGTCATTTCCCATGATGCATCTGAGGGTACCAGAGGATATTATTTGTAATTAAGTAAATGGAGGATTTTTAAAGATTTTTTTTTTGATTTTTTAATCTAGGAATGGTGCAACAGGAAACAATAAGTAAAAAAAAAAAATTCTTGAAAGGCACGCATAAAATTAAGTATTCGAGATAAACTTTGATAAAAATGTAAATACAAAACCTACAATATATAGATGGAGCATACTATATAACATGTATATCCTTCGTGATATTATTTCAAAAACATTACTTGTATGTAGGAATGTAATATCCAAATCTCTTGATATGATATTTTCACGGTACAATATTTATTGCGGTATTTGTGGAGGCTAACAAAATTGTGAATATGCTATTTTTTCCTTTTTAAAAGCCTTGATACGGTTGAAGAATTAAGATTTAAAAGTGTTATTAATGTTAAACTGGCACTGACAACACCAAAGGATCATGGTCTATGTAGTTCTCTTGCTGCACCATAACAGTGAATTTAAGCAAAGAGGCTTGTAATTCGACATATTGTGACAGCCCACGATAATATTGTGAGACTTTTGATGAAATTATATCACAATATTTTGGTTACTGTTACATCCCTACTTGTATGTCTTGAAGGTATGAAGGAAATATATGAAACTATTCATTTTTAACAAATATTAATTTAACTGTTAACAACTGTAATGTTTTTTTTGTTTTGTTTTTTAATATGATTTTAATTTTTTTCAAAAAGACTGTACATGATGAAAAAGTTACATATTGAGTTTAAAGCACTTAATGCATAACATTATTATCCAAACTCTGAAGACAAATACCTGTTTGAAATTAATCTGAAATGGCTCTCTGATATATGATGTTGTGAGTTGTATTGCTACTTTTAATGAGAAATATCTTAAATATAAAAAAATATATATGCAAATTGGAATTGATGTGAATAAGGATCAGAGCATACAATAACAATAAACTTTGGACCTCCTCAATTACAGCATAACCACTGTTTTCCATTAAAGTGTTTATCCCATATGTCCTTCATTAACTGTGCTCAGGTCAAGTTCAATGTCTCAAGAGGCCACAAGAATGCAAAGTATGAGCAAAAATACAATAACCTGATACTCTGGCAACTTGAAGGTTGAATAAAGATAACATTTTTAAAAATATGTCTTAACTATGCATGCACGATGTTACACAAGAACGTTTACAAAAAGGTCACTTTGAGGAGAAGCTAAATCTGCTCTACAAATGTGGAAGATTCTTGAAATTCATATCAAATCTTGAGCAAATTTCACACCAATGATTTGGAATAAGAATGTGTATCAAAAGTGACGTTTTTATTGAATGCATGCATCGAAAAGTGTTAGTAGTTTAATTCAAATAAGTTAAGTTGCAGAAGAAAGCACACATGAAAAACAGGATTTCAAAGACACATTTCCACTGGTAAACATCAATAAAGCAGTTGGTTTATTTATTGAACTAATATATGATTTGTTTTTGGTCCCAAATGGTTCCCAAAATTGATTTAAAAAAATAAATAAAAATGCTGACAAACAAATTTAGCAAAAACTCAGTACAAAAGAAACAAGTTGAGCTTGATGAACAAATTTGATGGGTTGAGCCCAATTTAATGTTTATATAGTCTGTAGAACAGGTATGATCCTGCTATGGTCCAGATCTAGTTCTGGTCTAGTACAGGTTTAGGTTACCGCTTTAGTCCCTGTAAATATGTGTAACATATGTGTACAGCCCAAAATAAATGAATATTAAAAGGGCTGTACCCAATTTCATGTTAAAAAGTAACATTTGTCTTGCCCCAGCACAGATATAATGCAAAAGCAGCTCTTAGGGTCAAAATAAGACAGATGTCTGCTGTCTGCCTCCAATTATAGAGCATTTTATTCTCCGTGAAACAGTAAGTGCGGTGTTAACATACTAATATTTGTTAGCTTTAATGTGCTCTGGACTCTGAAAGTGGTGAGTTTATAAAGTCATCATGGTAAATAATTAGGATGCTTGAAATGCATAAGGCAAGTGAGCAACAGTTTAAAATGAACCTCTGTTTTTCACACTTTTAAGACGGTAAAAATGAAATACAGCGTCTTTAAGCACAACTTATTTTTCATATTGAAAGACACCTCGTATAACTTGACCAATTACTTCTACGCTGTATTAAAATACAGTGGAAATGCGTTTTTAACCAGGCAGTGGCAGGCAAAGTGTGGTAGGGGGTCACCAAACTTACCCTAAACTCCTCCACTTCTTCTTCCTAGAGGGGTGTGCCACGGACAAAGAAGCAAAGGAGGACGAGAGAGAGGAGAGAGGAGACAAACAAGCTTAAAGACTGGAAAACAGAGCACCAAAGATCACCACCAAGACAAATCATTTCACCAGAGACCCACGAGAAGAGAGAATCAACACTGTGCAGACATCATTAGACAAGAGACATCTGACTGAAGCGCTGTGCACAATAGGACATCTACTTTACATGTGCTGGCCAAACCGACAGCTGCTGGGAAGCGTGATGGGGGATTGGCTACTGAAGTGAACTGGCTAACCCCATGATACAGTTAGTGGACTATTACACAGCAGAGAGGAGTGAAGTCTCAGTACCTGGTTCTAAACATGAGCGCTGGGTCCATGTTGACAGAGGCCATGCGTCCAACATGGCGGATCTCTTTGGCGATCATCCGCAGCTTTTCAAAGTTGACCAGGCCGTCCACTTTAGAGTCGTTACCTGGGAGATAGAGCACGGGGGCATCGTTGAGTGTATAAATCGACAAACTACAGGATATTGCTTTGTTAACTAGTGGATTGGGCCATAAAGTGACAAGCTGTGAAATGAAATATACATAAACAAACTAAAATTTAAATAAAATCAAATAATCTGGTGCATTATTTTTACCACTTTTATAATATGTTATAATAATGTGAGTAATTGCCATCTGGAGTATGCAGTTGATGGAAAATATCACTTGAATTGAATATGCTCCATCAGCTGCTCCTCAAATGGCATGGGATTTACAAGGTTCCCACAGTTTTTCACTGACAAAATTTCAAAACTTTTCCATGACTTTTTCATGACCTAAAGTGAATTTTCTGTGACTTTACGGCACCTACATGTGTAGAATTGAGCATACTTTTAGGGATAAATATGAAATGTGAAATGCTGTAGTTGCATAGCCTGATTCATCAGTCGGTTTCACTTTGTGGAAACAGTCTGACTTCACAGCATTAGGATTCATTTGCTTGACGGTAGACGGGTACTTTTTTATTTTGCCAATCGCTGCTATGTGGTTGTGACGTATGTAATGTGCCGCTAACGGGGCTAACTGGTATATCAAGCTTTTCCCAAATCCCGTAGGAAGAAGGGCAATAACGTCTTTCCCCTTGACAAATTCACCAAACATTCCCTTTGGTCTGGCTTTAAATCCTTGGTCTACAACTTCTGGGGTTCTTGCAAACCGACTAGGTCAGGAATCAAAATAGATTTCTCTCCTGGAGAGAAATTAAATTGAGGAGAGGCACTAGGTGGCGCCACCCTGGCTAGTATTTGTGTGAAAGAGATGGAAAAGTCATGAAATTTTACCAAAACTTTCATTGAATTTTCAATTTTCATGACTTTTCCAGAGTTTCCATGACTGTGGGAACCCTGATTACAGTTAGATTAGATTATTACATTCAAAATCACAAAAACTGAAATAAAAAATGAAATAAAACATAAAAAATACAAACATTTTGTGACCTTCGAAGCCATTGATTAATCAAGCATTTTTGCAACACATTTTTAAATTTTTCCACTCCTAGTTCAAACTTTGGAACAAAATTAAAAGTCAATATCACATCTTAAAATGTCAGTCTGTATTGTTTGTATTTATCACCATTTTCCATGCAATATTTTGTACAGATACTTATTTAGGAGCATAAAAGTAACAGTAGTGGCAGTAAAGACATCAAATACAGTTCATAATACACACTGTTCACATTATTGTACTTCACTCTACTGCATGCCTTCGTGGTAGCTCATGCGTAGTAGTAAGAGCGGTACTTAACTGGTATTACCTTCGTGCAGGAAGGTGAGGTCTTTCTTGATGACAGGGAACAGGGGGATGATGGGGGGCTGCAGGTTCTGGTTGTTGAGCACGTTCCTGTACTTGGCCATGTTCCTGGAGGGGTCGAACAGGTCCTGAAGGTCACTGAACAGCTTCTCGTATTTACTGGGTAGTTTCTCCCACGTGCCCCTTAAACGTGAGACTGGGGCGAGGTTCAGACCGCTGTGGGGAGAAGGGAGGACATTTTGTTATTTTAAAAGGGTGAAGTAAAAGGTAAGAGGTGATGTGGGGTTTTGCAGCATTTCTGTTGTTTGAGCGCAGTGATTTCCAGTCTGAAAGGGGAGCTTAACATAATAAAATGTCTCGACGTACTTTTGAGCATAAAATGTACGCAATTAAAAAAAACTAAATGGAGAATAATGGGGTAATGTTATTTCTATAATAAACCAACAAATGTTTTAGTTACAAATGAAATGGGGAGGCAATATTACAGATTTAATTTAAAAAGTTCCAGCTTAGTTTTAACAAAAATACATGATTAAAACTGCTAATGTATAGAATTGGTAAAAACACAAGAGGATTATGGGCTGATGTTATTTCTTCTTTTTTTTAATAATAAACAACTTTTTAAATTTAATACAATAAATTAGCAACTGCATAATCAAGGTAGGGTGTAAACAGAGACATTACCAGCCTCAGAGTTGTTTATTGTTGAATATTTAATGTATTTTTGTGGTATTTAGAAGTTCATAAAGGGGTTAATATGTAAATAATTTCCACAGTTTCTAAGTTTTGTAAGTTTACAATACGAAACCACCATAAAAGTTAGTAGGGAATATGCTCAACTAAAGAAATTCTTGGTCGACTATAGACAGGACTTCGATTTGTTGGTCCCAAGACTACTATGCATTTCTACGTATCTGACTCCAACAGCACTCACAAAACTACAACTGTACATGAGTTTATGCAAAAACAACTAAACTACAACAAAAAAAGTACTAAGAAACAATGTAATTATATAAAGACCAATTAAACTTGTAAATCATGAGTTCAATCTCCCTTTTTATTAGCCTGATTCATCAGCCAGTTTCACTTTGTGGAAACCGTGTGACGTCGCAGCACTGGAATTCATTTGCTCGATGGTAGGCAGGTATTTTTTTATATTTAACTAATCACTAGTATTTGGTGGTGACGTATGTAATGTGCCACTAACGGGGCTAACTGTTATATTAAGCTTTTTCCAAATCTCGTAGGAAGAAGGGCAATAACGTCTTTCCCCTTGATAAAATTCACCAAACATTCTTTTTATTCCGGCTTTAAATACTTGATCTCAGGAAACGTTGCCATCACAGAATGTATGTCTTTTTGCTGACTGGCTGCTCCCGAACTCGCACTTCCGGGGTTTTTGCGAACTGTCTAGTGTATTCTGATTCCTGACCTAATCGCTGGAGAGGAATGAAATTGAGCGGAGGCACTAGGTTGCGCCAGCCTGGCTACCATTTTACACTATCGACTGAATAATCGACTAAAGCACTATAACTTAGAAACCGTAAACTGACTTTCTGAAAACTAGGGCAGAGGTGGGGACTTTATAGGAATGATGTTGAGTTTAGATGGACGCATGGGATTGAAAATTGCAAACATATACCTTATAATGGCAAACATGGAGCTGAAGTTCTTGCATTCTCGACAGTGTAATGCTATCTTGATAAAATGCTTGACAGTCTTCATACGCTTGAGCTGGTTGGGTTCCCGGGTCACCTCAGTTGCCACCCAGAAGGTCTCGTGGTTTATGGCCTCCTCGAAGCGCTTGAGACTGGCCGAACCAGTCTTGGAGCGCAGTTTGAACAGGTCGTCTATGTACTCCGTGGGCTCGATGGCACAGAACAGTTCGAAAGCCCTCATTGAAAGCTGAGTGGCCACTTCGACTGTACTGAGCTGTAACAAGGAGATCTGACCCTCTCTTAGCAGGTCCTGGGCGTCTTCGTCTGAACATAGCGTCTCTGTCTCCATGTTGCTTTTTAAGTAGTACCTGGTGGTAGAGATAGAAGGTGTGGGTTAGGTTTTGTAAGGAAATATATTTGGACAGAAACAGTATATTCTTGTTATGGTTCGGGGTCGAGCTGAAATGCCAAACATTCCTTTCCCTCATCCCTGTCTGGTCCTGTTTGCAGTTACAGTAGGTGGTTATATAAGCTTCACCTGCTGTGGCTTATGAGTCCAAGACTGTGGAGCTACCATTTTCTACACGTCAAGAAATCAAGAGATCAAATAAAACACGCTTGACTATTTTTCACAAGCTGGGAAGTTTTAACACCTGCACTAACTGGGCAGAACATTAAATAACGGACAAAATGTTGATGAAAAATTTATGAAAAAGCTTATGCACTATGTAACCTTTCTAATGGAGGAACCAGGCTCTTTCACAGTTGCAAGTAATTAAGTCCAGGTTAAACTTATCTATCTTGCATTTTTTCAATTACATGCATATGGTTCTTTCTTATAAAATGCTTGGCATCGGGGGGTCACTGGATCGTTTCAATACTGTGGAGATGTTGGAGAAGGTTTAATTTCCTCTACCAGAAAAGTACACCAAGATAAACATAGCTTGCTCGCCCCTGTTTTTCCTATACACAATATCCATCACATTTCAAAATAATAAAACATGTACTTCACCAAAAAAAAAAAAAATTAATGCCAAATTCATCAACATTCATACACATTAATCCAATCCATGAATCCATCCATTTTCTAGTACTTCTAGTCCGAGAACACCTCTCGAGCAAGGCACCCAGGAAGCAGCCGGAACAGATGCCCAGACTCAGTTGCTCCTCTTGCCATGCAGGAGCAGCGGCTCTACTCCGGGCTCCTCCCATGTGACAGAGCTTCTCACTCTATCTCTAAGGGAGCGCCCAGTCACCCTCCAGAGGAAACTCATTTCGACCACTTGTACTTCTTGTCTTTCAGTCATTACCCAAAGCTCATGACAACTGGTGAGGGTAAGAACGTAAATCGACCGGGCATATACATTTATATAGACTCTTTACCTGCCGCTGAGCTGTATCCTGTCTGCCAATTTGGAGAGCTGGTCGGGCAGCCTCCTCTGTTTTATGACGCCCTCTGGAGTGACCGACACCTCGCACAGGGAGTAGGCCTCTGCCGCAGCAGTCAGGGCGAACTCCCGGATGGCCTGGACCACCACCTCTTTAGCCGTGGTGTCCTTCCCGATCATGATGTACCGAGACTGCTGGTCCGCTTTGAACACACGCAGCACCTGGTCTGACATGTCTGTGAAGGGACAGATGCAGAATGAGTCAACTGGTATAGTGTATTAGAATAGACTATGATGACTTCACAGAATAAAGAGAAGAACAGAATAAATTTGTGTTTTTATATATATATATATTTTTTTTTATAAAAAATACAGTACGTTATTTTCTAGAGGCGGCACATCACCTTCATGGAAACTTTGGAACATTCTCTGTGGACATAGATATGTTTATGCCATACTTTGGAATATTATAGCCAAAGGAACTATATTTCTAAGAAAACAAACGAAGAAAAAGCTCTCCTCCAGGCTCAATAAAAGAGTCAGGTTTATGGAGACGCAATCCTGCTCAGAGTAAAAGTTATATACTCGCTAAAAAATTACATACTGTAGCTATAACACCAAGTAAAAAGTCTACCTCCACCAGAATCAGACCAGCGACCTTCTTGTTTTTTAATGCATAACAGAAATTGTACTATGCTGAAAGACATAAGGTAATAGCTGTTTTGTATTTCAAACTAAAGTTATTAATAAGGTTTTACATGAGGATTACTAGTGTCGCCTCAAAAAAAAGCAAAAACAAAACAAAAAAATTAATTATTATACAATTACACATTTCAGCAATTATTAGTCAGAATTAAAAAATAACCAAGCCTTTGATAGAAATCTATTTATTTTTTTTAATAGGTATGTTGCCATAATTTTGTGTATTCAAATTTATATGTCTGTGTGTGTTCATGTGTATACACGTGTATGCACATGGATATGAAATGTAGATATGTTAATACAAGTTGAGGTGTTTATGAGTATGTATGTATATTTCTGTATATATAATATGTACTTCTGTGAGTGTATATATGCACACACATATATACATATATGTAATGTGTATATCTAGGTGCAATGTAATTCTAATGTATTGTTATTGTCTTTGTCATGATTGTATATCTGTATGTCCTACATTTTGTTCTTTTTTTTTTATTGTCTCTGCACGTTGGTTAAATAAAAAAAGAAAAAAAAAGAAAAAAAGAACCAAGCCATATACCACATTTCTACTATAAGATAATCCCACCACCAAACAACCCACTTTTTGTATTTTCCAGTAAGTAGGGATGCACAAAATATTCAAAATCAAAGTATATGAACAAAATGTTTATGTAACATTTCTGGTGAAGGTCCATAATGTACCTTTAAACACTCAACAGTAGTAGTTGCAATAGTGTGCAGTAATTATTGTAGCAACAGAGGTTATAAATAAAATCCATGTTGTTTTGAAGTTTGTGCAACCCCACTAAATTTATGTGATCAGAAGAACCCTTAAATCAAGCAGTATTACCATCACCAGTGTACTCAAACATCTAGTGTCACTTCATCATTAGCCATTAACTAAAACTAATTCCCACTCGCATGCATAATAAATAGAATAAACTAAATAAACTAGAGAGTAGTAGAGCATCTTTTGGCACTGTTACGATTTGATTTATGTCCATGTGAAGAGGCAAAGACGTGACATTTGTAGATACTTACTAGGCAACACAGGGACTGAAAGAACAGAAATACGCCACAGTGAGAAGTTAATATAGTAGTCATTTAAATTGTAATTCATATGATATTTATATTTATCTACAGTAGTGCTTAAATCATAGACTAGTTTGGAATATATAAGCCTGAATTATGAGAGTTCGTTCTTTCTAGCGTTTAATTCATAAATATGGTCTTTTACTCAGTGGCAGAGTTAAAATATTGCACTTTGGAATGACAAATGTGACAATTTTTCATCGGTTTTCAGGAAATGGCAGCATTTCTATTAAGGCTGTTTAGTTGTGCATACTTTATTACAACTAATTAAAACGTGAAAGTGAGTACGCCATTACTCACGTGCTAGAAGAACGCAAATTACAATAGCTGTTCAAGAATGAATAGCTTTATAAAAAACAACATAACATAACAACATAACCGTTTTTCAATATCTTGTTACCAGTATAGGTTATAGTTGTGATCATTATGAAATCGTGATATTATTTTTGTCCATATATTTTGATTTGTAGGCAAGTACATAGTGGCTTTGCGTTTATACAAAGAAGCATTTTGCATTCCAACAGAAACTAGGCCGGAGAAGCAACAATTTGCATGAAGAAACCATTACCGCCTAATGATAATCAATATTGTTTTTGTCATAATAACGCTCATAGCAACAACATTTGGGTAAAAAAAATAAGGAATAGGAAAATAGGAGAATGGCTTGGATGTATCAAAGAACTGCTATTAGATGACATGATAAAATTTAAGTTTTGTAATGTTGTAATGTAATGTTTTATACTAATATTTTTAATATAATTGCCTAAAAAAAGAATCAGCATTGTTTGAAATGTTAGTATTGTGACTAGGGATGTTCACATTTTTTTCAGCCATTGGTTTTAGCTTGATTTTATTCCTTATTTCTTTTTATTCTATTTGTTTATTATAATTACTTAAATTGTTAATAATAATAATAATAATAATAATAATAATAATATTAGTTAGTATTAGTAGTAGTAGTAGTAGTAGTAGTAGTAGTAGTAGTAGGAGGAGGAGTAGGAGTAGTAGGAGTAGGAGGAGTAGTAGTAAGAGTAGTAGAGTAGTAGTAGTAGTAGTAGTAGTAGTAGTAGTAGTAGTAGTAGCAGTAGGAGTAGTAGTAGTAGTAGTAGTAGAGTAGTAGTAGTAGTAGTAGTAGTAGTAGTAGTAGTAGTAGTAGTAGTAGTAGTAGTAGTAGGAGGAGGAGTAGGAGTAGTAGGAGTAGTAGGAGTAGTAGTAGTAGTAGTAGTAGTAGAGTAGTAGTAGTAGTAGTAGCAGTAGTAGTAGTAGTAGTAGTAGTAGTAGTAGTAGTAGTAGTAGTAGTAGCAGTAGGAGTAGTAGGAGTAGTAGTAGGAGTAGGAGGAGTAGGAGTAGTAGGAGTAGTAGCAGGAGTAGTAGTAGTAGTAGTAGTAGTAGTAGTAGTAGTAGTAGTAGTAGAGTAGTAGTAGGAGTAGTAGTAGGAGTAGGAGTAGTAGTAGTAGTAGTAGTAGTAGTAGTAGTAGTAGTAGTAGTAGTAGTAGTAGTAGTATTGCTGCTCTGGCCAATAACCGATACTTGAAGACGCAATATTTAGATTTTAAAATCCATAACAAGGCCTACAGATTTATTTTGTAAAACTAAATGTATTTATTTGGAATATAAAATAATTTATTACGTGCTTGAGTAAACATACTGCCATAATTATCCTCCATTTCCCTAATCTGGGAATGACACAGCCAAAAAAATATTGGTATTAAATGTTGGTATCAAGTATTTGGATGATACCGATACTGATATCTATTTGTGACAACGCTAATCTACTCCAAAATGTTGTCTAGCTCTTCGTATTCGTCATGTGCGTCATACCAGGCTGGTTGTTGAAGTCCAGGATGCGGTGATGAGACTGGAGCAGGTCGGGGTTGGAGGAGGACAGGTTGCCGCTGACTGGGAGAGCCGGTGGGATCTGTTTGGACTGTTTCATCCCCACTATGCTGTCGTCCTGTGATTGGCCCACGCAAACGTCGCTATGGCAACAGAGGGGAGCAGAGAGGAGGCATGAGACAGCAGTTCTACCGTACCGAAGGCAGGGGGCAATGTTTGTATGGCTATAAATGGAAACAGGGTGGATTGGCTCAACCATTTTTCTCCACTGCCACTTTATGAAATGGTTTGGGCAGTGGGAAAAACAGATACATTATTTTAAAAGGAAATATGATGCAAAATTCTGGCTTTTCAAATTATATAAAAAAAATGTATTTGTGTTTTTGGTATAATTGTGTTATATATACAATTTCAGATGCACATTTTGGTTTGAGTGTCTGATATCATAGCCTGTGCAACAATGAAGAGACCAGGAGGTTTCAATTCTTTATGGTCAATTGAAACCAGGGTCTAAACCAAGAATGAACCAAGACTAAACCAAGACTAAACAAGAACTAAATGAAAACTAAAGCAGGACTAGACCGGGACTAGATCGGGACTGGACTAGAACTGGACCAGGTCTAAACCAAGGCTGAACCAAGACTAAACAAACACTAAAGCAGAACTAGCTCAGGACTAGATTGGGACTAGATTGGGACTATATTTGGGACTAGACCGGGACTAGACCGGGACTGGACCGGATCTAAGCAAAGACTGAACCAAGACTAAGCAAGAACTAAATGAAAACTAAAGCAGGACTAGACCGGGACTGAACCAAGACTGAACCAAGACTGAACCAAGACTGAACCAAGACTGAACCAAGACTGAACCAAGATTGAATCAAGATTGAATCAAGATTGAATCAAGACTGAATCAAGACTGAATCAAGACTGAACAAGACTGAACCAAGACTGAACCAGGACTGAACCAAGACTGAACCAAGACTAAATGAAAACTAAAGCAGGAGTAAACCAGTACGAAAACCAGTACGAAAACCAGGATTAAACCAGGATTAAACTGGAATCCAACCAGTATGAAACCAGGAGTGTGAGAGTGTGAAAGCAACTTTAAACTTGCTTAAATTAGACAAAAATTTAGTTAAAATTTCAAAAGCAATCCTTTTAGCACAGTATTAGCCTCTTCAAATTTAGTTTCCAGATTCTAGAAAACATAAAATAAATTGTTTTAATTCCTTACTTGTATGGTTTGGGCGGTAAGATGCTTGTTAGCGTCTTGTCAAAGATCTTCTTGAGCTTGTTGCGACCTCCCACCGTGTTGGACTTGGCCTTCTTGCTGGCCTTCTCCAGACCCATCACCTGCTCCACATCCACAGCAAGGTCAGGGATGGAGTATCTGCTGCCCTTTTTGATGTCTCCAATCTTCGGCAGATGAGGAGCGCCGTTCTTCCTGTCATGTTCTTCATCACCGTCGATATCGTTCTCCTGTTCTGGTCGTGTTAGCAGCTCTTTGAAGACTGCAGAAGACAGTGGAGTTTATTTAAATTTAATTGAATGTATAAAATGTGGTGAGTTTGCGGGTAGATTTGATGTAGTGGACGTACCTAATAGATTGGTTTTCACAGTTATGGATAAGTGTGTGTTGTTCTTCAAGATCTCGTTGGCTTTGCTGAGCTGGACATTTTCAAAGTTTTGTCCGTTCACTTCCAAAATCTGAAAAATAAAAATGATGTTTTATTTATTTATTCAATATTTTACCAGGTAAGTCAACTGAGAACACCTCCATACTATTTTATCCCTGCTACTTTGTGCTTTAAGGCTGACAGTGCTGGTTTATTCTTAGGACAGATTTAGCATTAGAACTTTGGTTGTCTCCAAAAGCCAAATTTTCACCTTCATAGTTTCAAAAAACAATATGAACAACAAATAGCTACAGTATCCCTAGAAATATTATCAGTATCCTCATCAACATGCAAAATTAACTTCAAAAAGTACTACTTAAGGAAATAAATAGAAGAAATACATAACATTTTCACTCAACTAATTGTATTAAACCCAATGATTCATATACAGTAAGACTGCCGATGTTCAAAATAGTTCACAATCACTGCAAACACACCCAAATCTTGAACATGCAGCTTTAAAAAAAATACAGTATGTTCATAAAATATTTAATTTGCATATACTCTGCACTCTGCACACACTAGGCAATCCCCATATGATAAAGTCAATTTAATCTGACACTCTAATTATCTTGGCCCAATATTAGAATTCATCTGCTTACTGTTAAATAAAACCGGTGAAGTGTGCAATACTCCTAGATAATTACCTCTAGGACAGATGAGTTATGCGAACCACAGGTCATTTTCAATCTATAGAGCTAGTATTTCCCATGTTATGTCATTTAGCGGTCAGAGTTTATATATTAACCAGCCCAGTCATGTTGTTTGAGTCTGGCTTTTCTACAGGAGGCAGTGTATTTACATTGAGACATATATCTGGACATGCTACTTCCTTTTAGTATAAGAGGAAGTGACCTTTGATAGGCCATGTTCTGCAAATTTGTATAGAAAGACTCTATATGTTTCAGTGTCGCTGTACTGCTTATTTGTCCAACAAAGAATGAACTGGAAATTAAAATATAACAAAGAGTCACATTAAAGGCATTATTTTCTTATATTTTACTCGTATTTACTAGTATTTTAATATCAAATACAAGAAATATCACTGAAATTTATTTGCATTCCCATTATCTGTCATAAATAATGTCATGCAGCTTAAGCTCATTTAAGTTTTTTAATAAGTTTTTAAAAGTATATTCAAGGTTCCCACTCTTTTTCACTGACAAAAATTCAAAACTTTTCCATGACCTAAAGTGAATGTTCCATTCTGTATGTGTAGAATTTATCAGACTTTTAGGGATAAATATGAAATGTTAAACCTTTCCACTGACCTTATGGTTTTGTATTATAGTTTTTTAACATTCAAAATACTGTCAGTGCATTTATTGTCATCGCTTTTAAACAAAAAGGCGCAAACGTTCAGAAATAATCATAATAGCTTAATGATAACTTAACAGAACGCTGTAATTGTGTGAAATAGATACCATATTTTCCGCACCATAGGGCGCACTCTTAAACCTCCAACCCCATCAAAAAATGACTGCGCGCCCAGAATCCAGAGCACCCTATACACGAATCCACTTGGGTGTCCCAGCATGACTTCAGTAAACTGCAAAGCCACCTGCAGCGCACACAAACATGCACGGAGCAGCGAAAAACACCCGCAGCCACACTCATCACTCCACGCGGACGAGGAACGGAACGGAGGAACAATCCGAAAAAGCGAGTGCAATGTGCCACTTCTAGCCACAACTGAACAACTGAGTCACTGTGAACACGCCGACAATCCAGCGATCCCAGACAGCACCCTCCCTACACGCCACAACTGAACAAAGCCCAGAGTCACCGTGAACGCGCCAAACAAAGTCTCACTGAGCCATCTAACTGTTGTGTTTCGTTTAAAGTCCGGTGCGGTTTATTTGTGAAAAAAGTTAGAACGTAAACCTTCTATGACAGTGCGCCTTATAATCCAGAGCACCTAATAGTGCAGAAAATACGGAACTAAAATCCCATGAATTTTCCAAAACTTTAATTGAATTTACAAAATTTCATGACTTTTCCAGGCCTGTAACATGACATTTTCAATTTCCATGACTTTTCCAGGATTTCCATGACCACGGGATCCCTGTATATTAGAGTAACCCGGATATTTTTATCCTTATGAAGCTATCTACAAACTAAACAAAACAAACAAAAAAACAGCTGTATTGGTTTTGAGTGTTTTTATATGAACCTGGAGTCTAAAAAAATTATCTATATAAAGAAATAACATGACAACTACTCACACTATACAAAGTATAATTTTGTTACTATATTCTCAAGTGCAGACAACATAGATTCAATAAAATGAACACACTATATAGAAAAAATATTGGTATCTTAAATGTTTCGAAAATAATCAAATACACCATTTTACGGAAGGAATTTTGGCAACAGGGGAGCCATTGCATTTGCTTCTGCTCTTTTTTGGGCAAACGGCAGCGATTGAAAGCGCTTAGCTGGAGCTGAAGACACTCTAAAGATGCTTGTAACTTGGATTATGGGACTGAACCCCACCAAAGCCCTGAGGAGCCAAGAGCCAAGTGTGAAAAGAGCTAGAGAAGTCAGGCTGTAAAGGGGAGAGTAAGCAGCGAGTGCAGTCATAGAGTTTGGAAATGGGGAGTTTAATGGTGGTTAGAGCAGACGAGAAAACCCATTTCACAAACAGAAGCGCGTTTGGGAGTGTGTGACTGCGGTGAGATCTCCCAGTTGTAGCCTTCAGATAAAAGCAAGCTGCAGAATGCACAACTTGCCTGGCTGCCTAAGTACAAATAAAGTTGTACTGGTAGAATAGGCTCAAATGTACAATAAATATATTTTAGTGTAGAATAAGTTGAAATCTGATTGGGAATTTAGCATTTTTTGCCACAATAAAAAAATTGAATTAGAAATAATGTGTTAAATGGCAATTACTAATCGTCTATCTTGTTTATGTTCAGAAAAGTATTAGTTAGTAGTAGTTTTTGTTTTTTTGTGCTCAGTCATTTAAAACTCAACTTGTATTGTGCATTAAAAATACAAACAAACCTAAACAAACCTACAAACCTAATTAACCAACATGAACTGTCCATTACCTGATCTCCACGTTTGAGCCCAGCCTCTGCCGCCTTGCTCCCAGGCTCCACGGCATCGATGAAGATCCTGAAGCCCTTCTCCTGCCCCCCCAGAAGGCTGAAGGCCAGAGGGGAGTCCCTGGAAGGCTTGGTGAGAGTCACCTGTCGGGGCTTAGCTTTAGCGGCGCAGGCGATGTTTAACAGTCTGAGGTGCCCACACATTTTCTGCACACACAAGAGCGTATATGTCAGATATGTCATTCAGGATATGTCAGGTTTTTCTGAGTGTACAAAGGTGGCAATAGGCTCACCTCCTTCTCCAGATTGTTTTCAAACTCCTCCAGAAAGTGGGTCATGGCGGGGTCACCCTCAAAATCATTGAAGTGATTGTTCACCCACAGCAAGACTACCCGTGTAACCTGGAAGAGTAGCACATGGGCACGTTAACTACTCTTACTGCAGAACCACGAACAGTGTTTGAATGTGAGGGGGTGAGATAAAAAGCAGCCTCATTATGAAAGTCTGACATGCAGTCTGTGTGTGTACCTTGTCCCTGAGACTGGGGTCGTGGAACCACTCGAGCAGCTTCTTGCCCACGACCATGGGGCTGGAGAGGAAGGTCCTGTAGGTCAGCAGGAAGTCCTCGATGTATGTGGGGTCCACCACAGAGTGTTCCTCCACTAGGTGCATGGTCAGACGCTCCGCTGTGCCCTAGAGCACAACACAGAGATATGAGTCATGGCACATGAATGTTGTCAAAAGGTCACTGTGTGTACAGTTCAACACGGTGTCTTGAGAAGATAGTGGAGGAGCACATGAATGTAGTGCAAATCTGCACATAAACCCAGCCCGACCTGATAACACAGCGGGGAAGTCTGGGCCTTAGCTTGGGACGAATTCATATCAGGGTTTCGGCCTTGGGCCAAGAATATCAATTCATTAAATGTTCCCCCACATGAGTGTGTGCCATGGCACAGTGAATGAGAAAGGCTGCTCTAATCTGAATGAAGTGTTTCCTGGAGGGAATCCAGCCAACTACTCCACCCACTACACTATTTTCATCTCATCACAAGTATCTTTCATCAGAAAATACACTGCTACATAGTACATACCACTACCACAACATAAACTACATATCATCATTTCCAGTATTATCACCTTGATTACGATGTGTCCTTTCCTGGTGCCCGTGCGGTCCAGCTCTCTATGCTCCTTCACCATGACGATCTCACCCTCCTCCTCCACCTTCTGCATGTTCTTCTCCACTTGGTTCAGGATGCAGCAGTAGTCTTGTTGTGCTATACACACAAACTGCACAAAACACAAAGAAATCTCAGCCAAAACAGTGGCAATTATTTCATTAAAATCAATCGCCAATCACCAATGCAATTAGGATTGAGATTGAGAACCAAGGTTCTCTATGTGAATGAAAGGAAACATCGGTCAAGTAAATTAAGGCATGTACTTTTTTATTTTAGAGCTAAAATGATTATTAAGTATATTAAAATATCAATAATATTGATATCATGGTACAGTAAGATTTTCTTTCTAATATAACTGAATTCACTGCTTTGCTCTCAAGGACACACGAGTACAGATTTTTCTTGCAAGGCAGCTGGCTGGAACTCATATTAATTGTGTTGAAGGCAAATGAATGGAGAATAGAAAGGCCTTCAAATCAACACTAAATGACTCTTCCCAGTGCTGAATAATGAACAGGGCTTTCTCTAATTAAGATTTTCCACAAAAGTGCCAGTGTGCAGTATTCCCAGCAGCTGAGGCCCAGGAGTTCTGTGTGGCATTTCTTTACATTCATTGTTGTGAAATTTATTTCCATTAAGCACATGACGGCTCAGAGCTATAGGATCATGTTCTGTACATAACCCAGGGATTTTCTGCATGCATTTAAGCCATTTGAGTTTAGCATAAGCACATTGGGTACATGTTGTGACAAGGCCCTATTGGTTCATATTACAGATTTTATAGGATTACAAATAATTATAAACAAAGACACAACTACTTCATTAGCTAACTAGTCCAAAAATATTTACAATGTGGCCTTGATATTAATTACAGCACTGTCTTAGTAATTAAAGGGAATAAATACAGACATCTAAACTTGTTTTTTTTTTTTTTGGCAAATAATAATATTTGTATACACATCATTGGGAGTAAACTGGACCTAACCCCGAAGATAAACCTACATTAGACTAGGACTAAATCAGGACTATAACAGAACCAAACCAAGTCTATGTGAGGACTATACTGGGATCAAACCAGGACCAAACAAGTCCATAAGTGTGTTTTTAGTTTTAAGATTATTATTATCAAAAGAGTTTTAAGTTTAGATGTTTTTGTTTAGTTTTAAGTCAGGATTAATTTGATCATTTGCTGCCCATATTTTTAAGTGAAGTTTCAACAACGACGTAGCTGTAAATTCTTTTATATTGATTTTTGAAGAAATGGAAAGATTGTAATACCACCAAGATGAACAAGCATACGCCTTTTTCTTTCTTCATTACCATCTTTGACATCTCCCACTCTCTATTGCCAATATTGCTGCATTATGAACCCCTCTGTACCTGGCAGTCGTCCACCTTGGTCTTCATCACCCCCTTCATGTACTCCTTGTCCATTGTGGGGGACACTCCGAAGCTGTTGCCCATACACAGCACCTCGGTCCTGCTGTCCGGGTACGTCACCTCCACAGAGCCGTTCAGGATCACAGACCATGAATCCAACTGCAAGGACACAGAATGACATATAAAAAAAAAAATACACTGGATTTTACTAGACAATATAGATGTAATAGCAGCAGTAGGATTTTAGAGTAAGGAGTAAGGATTTTGTGGAAGTGAAGGCATAGTCTCATTTGGTTTGAATGGCAATTTTTTGTGCTTTTTTATTTTTTTTTTTTAATAAACAACCAAAATTGGATAATTATACTTGTTACGAATTATCAACATGAAAAATACAATCTTTCTTTCAAATAATCCCTTCTCTCTCAACATGTTGCCATGTGCCAAATCCTGGACAAACTTGGCAAAACGTTGTCTTGTGTGAAAATAAAACAAGTTAACTCCTTCCTGTTTTATGTTGTATTAATGTTGTAAATCAACTATAAATCAAGAATTAATTGATCTAAAATGGTATTTTAGACTCAAATCGTAAACTAGGAGAAAAACACTAGGATTAGATTAAAAGTAATATCACATTGTTGAAAGAATTGATCAAGGCTTTGCCTAAAATGTTGTACATTATGGCATTAAACGTATCTATAACACCACCAGACCATGTCACAGGTCAGCTCTCTGGAGAGGCAAGCCCATTCACACTAAGAATGCATGTTTTTTAAGGTATTTTTCACAACAAAACCATCTGTAATTGAATAAATGGAAAGATAGACAACTTTAATACCATAGTGAGGAAGATTATAAGATAAACAATAATATCTCCAAAAAACTTATGTAAGGCGCCTTCAGATAACCAATTTAAATTCCCATGTAATCCACTTCCAGTGCTTTGTCACTCACTACTTAGCCGTTATAGTCTACTTCATTAGAGAAAGAGGAGGGGATGAATGACAGTACGCTTATGATCATATTGTTTGACGACAGCTGCTCTTTGCTTAATGACTTTGATGTTTACTAAGGGAAGCATATGCACATACTAGAATGTGAAAAAGCAGGGAACAGATGGCAGTCTTGAGACTTGTCAAACCTGTCTGAGAATCTAAAAGACTCATCAAACACGCCATATCCATAATCAATATTTAGCATAGACATGTACGATATATTGCAATATAAAGATATCCTGATAAACGATAATATTAAACTACTATCTTTGATATTACAAACCAGGATAACCCATTTTTTGGAGAACCATATTGTAATGAATGGCCCAAATAACTGCTTTAAAGAAGACCTGCTTGACTTTGCTTGCAATATGGTTATGATCTATGCACACATGGATCATTATGTTATAATATGGACATTTTAAATCGCAATATTGATCTAAAACAACTTAATAAAAGATACAAGTCTGCTGCAGTGGTGGTGAAAACGGGGGTTGAGCAATGACCTCTTGAATATAGTGGAATAAAGATTACTCCAACATGCATGAATCATGCTAAATACAACTTAGAGAGGGGAAATGAGAAGGGGAAACAACTACAACATGGTTAAAACCTCTGTTTTAACCATGTTGTAGTTGTCTATTTTGAATAATAGGTCACCTTTAATGTTAGTTCTAATATCTATAAAGTATCATAGCAGCTTACATGTAGATAGATAAATAAAAGTAAATAAATAAACTGACAAAGTAGTGTTCTTTCTAGCATGTATCAATCCATAAGTCGATATAGTAATTGTTGTGGAGGGGCTAATTTAGCTTTGATGGCAGAAAGAAACGCGTGCTTCTGGGTCTTGACGTATCATGCTACTTTGCTCCCAGACAGCTGCAATATGCTTGCTGAACCTTAAACTCATCACAATCGGTTGTTTGTGAGAGTGACGGAGCCCCGAAGGAACGGTCTGCTCTGTATTGTGAGAGAGTTTGGTCAGAAGAAAGGGAAGCAAATTGTCTTCATTGAAAAGGCCTGTTCTGTCCTGACGAGGGAGAAAAGAGAATAAATGGGGCCTGAGTTTGATGCCTGAGGGACACTCCAGAAGTCCAGCGATAAGGGATGTCCGCCATTGGAGTTTAATAGAGCAGAAAAAACAGGAAATGGGAGATGAAAGATGCACTGGTGTGGGCAAAGCTCACTGGTGTGCTTTAGAGGATGTTTATGTTTACATCAGAGTGTGCTATGACCATGGCGGTGTACTCAATTAGCCTGGGTATGTAGAGTTTTATTTTGGCTACCAACAGATTAAGTCTTGTTAGTAAATGGTATTCGTTGCATAATCCCAACCTTGACTCATGCTACAACAATCAAAGCTAAAGTTTCAGGCTAATATGAGCTCTGTGCATATGGAATTAAGTTCTGCACAACTTTAATTCTTACTCTTTTTTATTAAATAATACAACTGGCTGGTACTGTATTTAACTTTGTGTTATGTGTAACTGTTTATGTTTTGTATTTATTTTTTTAAGGCAACCTTGAGTGTGCAGAAAGGTGCCTAATAAATAAAATGTATTATTATTATTATTATTAACTATTCTGAAAGACTAACCAAAAGTCATGCATGAACAGCAATGATAACAAGACCTTACAAAGACTTAAGATTTGTATCCTGCCTCCCCAGTTTCCAATGAGCATGACTGAAATTTGGACATAGGACCTCAATTCCTAGTGAGCCACAGTGTTGGAGACGTGTGGAGACACTTTTTAAAAATATTTCATCCAGTCCATTGTTAGCAAATAAAACTAACCTTGCATCGCATGAATCATGATATGTTGATGGACTATTTTCTCAGCAGCAGTGGAATTTTATTTTGCCGGTAAGATAAGTGCTAGGTGATATCAGTCCGCCGCTGCCAAGCTTTTTATCAGGAAGTACAACTCACTGCTGCTGCTCAGACATAAATCTTCAAATGCAAGGTTGGTTTTACTTCGAAAATTATTCTATCAACACAGACATTCACATCGACAGTCTAACGTAATGATTGTTTTGCCTCGGAAGCACGATGGAGTGGGTTATGGCCACTGACATGTGCTAGCCGAGCACCAGCAGCCTCTACAAATACAAGGACTGGATGGAATATTTAAAAAAAGTGACACTCTGGCTAACTAGGAAATGAGGTCCTATGTCCAAAATTCTGTCCCATTAAATGTTAAAAAGACATAAAGAAATGAGAAACCATGCAATCACAGAACCAACCACTAAACTCTGTAGTAGCATTAGTATGCAACAGTACGCACCTCCTCTCCGTCATTGAGAACTATAGTACCAGCTCGTTCCACCACAGCAAACACCATGACGGCACACAGCTCCCTCCTCACGGACATGGTCATGTTGGCAAAGGCTGGCAGCTGGTGCATGAACTCCAGTAGTTGTTCTGGGAAAGGAGAAGAGAATACAAATATTCAGAGGGAAAGTTCATGTGCTTGATTTTTATTTATGCACAAACTCTCAGTTTAAAAGATGAGCAATGACCAGCGGAATAGATCAAATATTATTTTGTTTAGAGATATGAAAGTGCAAAATTCAGAAGGAAGAAAGAGTACAACAAAATAAGCTTTGTCCAGCTGACTGATTAAATTATCTTCCAGTAATAAGGTCTGAAAAATGTTGGCCCTTGTTGACTTGAGAGAGTGCCAGCCACTAATCAACCGAGTCACTGTGTTCTTGTGAAAACAGCATGAGCTTAGAGTAGTTTCCACAATAAAGAAAATCTTTACATCTATGTATTTAGTTGCAGTGTGGTTTTGAATTTGTCAGTATTATCTTGGGCAATACCGTAAGTTACAAATGAAAAATGAGATTAGAAGTTGTATTTTTAAGTAAAGTGAAAGATATCATGGCTCTTCAGTGCACGAAGGACTTAATAATAATACATTTTGCCATAAATTCTAATCTTGAAGAACCTGTACTTGATGTCTTTGAGCAAAACTGATCAACCGTCAGCGCAGATATATTGTATAAAAAGCTCCTGAGGTCAAAATAAAACCACTGTTTTCTGTCTGCATCTGATTATAAAGTGTTTTCTTGCCCAGTAACCAGGACGTATGCTGCTAGTGTACTAACTGTTGCCAACCTTACCATCACTGTAAAACTCTGCAGTTGTACTTCTTGTACTTACGAACTCATTACAGAAAATATTTACGATGATGGGAATGCATAAGGTAAGAGAGGAATAACTTTGGATCAGTGCAAATCTTTTACATTTTTTAAGACAATGAATATCAGGTATAGCGCCTTAAAGTTTAAACATTTTATTTCTACCAAACTGGACAGTATCTTAAGTATCTTGTCTTACTGGTTCCCTTGATAAACAGTAGTCACAGTGATGGCACGTGCATTTCGTTGGGTTAAACTCTGACAGATCATATTATATCTACAATATCCGATAGCATCTTTTCCTGTCTCCAGCTGCTCTGTTTACGCCAAGCAGGGAGAGTTCTTGTTCGACGTCGCATTTTAGAATTCCAATGACAGAAAAACCCAAATGCATTATCAAAATATACCCCATGTAGTGTCAAAACAGGCTGTCAACATTTTCTTAAGAAGCAGTTTTAAGACAGAAAATACTGCGAACAGAAAGAGCCTTTGGGGAGCCTGTTTTAATATGACATGGTTTCTGACAAGACAGCTTTGTTTTATTTAAAATGTGTCATAATTTATTCTCCCGAGCAGAAAAGAGAATACTAGAGCAGTCGTCTTCACTGTATTCACAATGCCTGCACGTTCTGGGAGCTACAGTGACACTGTTTTATACACATAAAGGGTGTGTCAAAACTGCAGTAAAGTCCCATAGAAGGTATTAAGTTTTTTTTGTTGTTTTGTTTTGTTTTGTTATTTCTTTTATATGCTTCTATAAAACTATACCTGAACATTTTAAAGGTGCACAATGTCTTTTTTCTGGTGGACGGTTTGCCACCTACTTGTTTCCCTGGAGATGTTATTCCTTTGTCTGGAATGTTCCACAGTAAAGCATTAGCCTTTTCTATATTGTATTTACATTTACTAGCCTGATTCATCAGCCGGTTTCACTTTGTAATCGTCTGCCCTCGCAGCATTAGAATTCATTCACTTGACGATAGGCAACTACTTTTTTTCATTTAACCAATCACTGTTATTTGGTCGTGATGTATGTAATGCGCAGCTAACGGTGCTAACCGGTATATTAAGCTTTTCCCAAATCCTGTAGGAAGAAGAGCAATAACGTCTTTCCCCTTGATGAAATGCACCAAACATTCTCTTTATTCCATTTTTAAATCCTCGATCTCAGGAATGTTTGACAACCCAGAATATATGACTCTTCACTGATTGGCTGGTGTCAAAACTCACACTTCCAGGGTTTTTGCAAACCAACTAGTGTATTGCAATTCCTGACCTAGTCACTGGAGAGAAATGAAATTGAGCGGAGGCACTAGGTGGCACCAGCCTGACTATACATTTACTTCATTACAGTTGTTTCTGTAGCTCAAAAACGTGGCACCGCTGTCCACAGATCTGACGTGTAAATTGGCCTGGTGGTACCTGTCTTTCTAAATTGAGATAGACAAGTTTATTGCCATACAATGGAACATTTTATGCAAAGCAATAACATACCCATGGAGACAAGCGGGTAATAGACCCTCCATCAAAAATGTGGCACCAAACCTCACTAATTACATTCATCACATCAGTTCATTGCTTTGTTTAGTGGAAAACAGGCTAGCATACCATGCATTAAACTTCACCATTATATTGCTAAATTGTTATATAAACAAAACAACTGCATACTGGCTGGGTGCTAATGTCACAATTAGCAAGCTGGCGATTGTTTGCACGCTAGCTACTTCATTTGCTTTTATTTTCTGCACAAAGAGAATACTATATGGCTGCCATCTTTACTGTATGCGAAATCCCTTTGTCTGGGCACCTCACTTCACACACTGTACCACACCGTGACATTGGATGGGTGTGTCCCCTTTGCAGTACATTCATTTTTTTGGGGAAAAAAAAGAAAATCAGTAAACGACTTCATATTTAGGTCTATACACTTTTCCTGGGTGCTTTTCCAACTGGCACGCTTTACATTGGCACGAGTGCACTCGCTGACCTGTGCTTGGCATGGCAACAGCGTGGAGCACGAGGCTGCGGATGTATGCACTGAAAGTTTAATGCGTCGGGAGAGGTGAGGATGTTGCCGGAGTGACCTAGAAAAGCCTGGCGGGGAGGGGAGGGGCTGTGGGAGTACAGTGAGGAGAGCGGGATCGGGTGCGGGGGGAGGGGAGACTGGAGAGGAGATACTGCTGGCACCTACTCAACATGCACTGGTACTATCCGCATCTGTAGCTAAGCCCTGGGTATTGGAGCTTTGTTTTTTTTCTTTTTGCAACAGGGATATCAAAATCACGGCGGATGAGTCATAGATTTAAAAGATATGATACCGTGAGCTTTGGATGAGTCAAAGAATTACTCAAAAGTGATGTGAATAGTAGAGCAAATATTAATAAAATGTAATATGCAGTTTAATAAAATCAGTGAGTAAAATCAAGGGAGTGCAGTGGAAAATTCTGAAGATATTTTGAAAGATTTATAGTACTGATGTTCTGATCCTTGGTTTATTGACAGTCGATTTAGTTAAACCAACTTTTATATTATTCATTATTTGAAACACCCAAGGATGAATACTATTTGAAATCTCTTAAAGTAAAAACGGCTGAATGTAAGAAAATAAAACAGCGCCAACACAATCCTGTCATACAGAGCTAATGCTAAAATAGATGTGCTAACAGTCATTTCTCTATGTTTGCAACTGTGAAATTGAACAAAGAATCAGTGTGTATAAAGCCGCTGCAATACATTATAGGACCATGAGCAAATCCTTTGATATTGATGTCACTATTAAGTTGTATTCTTGTATATTCTTGGATAGCTAAATGTTATAAAAGAATGTGAATTCAGGAAGATATTGATGCAAGTTACATTGAGCCACATTACTGAGTATAAGATGTCACCACAACTAAGGTTGCATTCAGACTGCAGGACTTAATGCTCAATTCGGATTTTTTTGTGAAATCTGATTTTTTGTGAGGTCGTTCACATTTCCAGTTAAATGCGACTTGTATGTGATCTCCAATGTGAATTTCAAATGCCCCCAAAGGGTCCCGCATGCACACTGGAGGACACAACGACGTGACACGCAGCGAGTGTGCTCTGTGTTTATGGAAGTCGCCTAAACACTGGACTTGTCTCCAAAATACGGTCCAGTTCTTCGTAAAATGGACAGGTTACACGTCCACGGTCGCTTCATTTGATTTGAGTCTTTAGCCTCCTTGTATTTGGATCGCAGGCTCTTTAATTTTTGTTGACATTGGAGCCAGGACTGCCTCGGCCATTTCTTTGGCAATCATTTTAAAAAACTGCCCTGTTCTAATAAGACCCCTCATACAGCGATCCCCCAAATATGAATGAACTGGCTAACCTCGCTTTCCCACCACTGACTACACTCCGAGCCTGTCGTGTAGGTGGGATGAATGCGACCTGGCCGTTCAGACTGAAGTCACATGTCAAAGGATCGGATATGTATCGGTTTTAGGAGCACATATCCAAATGGCCTGGGTCACATTTGAAAATCAGTCATTAAAAGATCAGATACAGGTCACATAGGGGTGAAAAAATCTGAATTGGGTCACTTCAGGCTGCAGTCTGAATGTAGGCTAAAGTGCACTATGTAACGTTTTTGTAGACGGGTCCACTAGTTGCTTGTTTCCATAGCGATATCGATGCATGGCCTGGGATGTTCCACAGTGTAGATTTGAGTAGCATGCATTCTTACAGGGAGTAGGATCTTCTCTCCTAGATGTTACCAGTACCTTGGCCTGGTGGCTCCATGGAGATACAGTATACATACATGTTTAATGCCATACCGGGGAACATTTCAGGCATAGCAATAACATCACCATGGAGACAAGAAAGTAGTGAATCCTCCACTAGAAAAATCCCATATTTCTGACATGGTTAAAGACATCATGAACTTCACTAGCAAAGGATTACATTTTTTGTGCATTTTCTGTTTTACACATGATAGTTTTTAACGTAACCCTGTCTCGCTTTACATCGTCCTATTGCACTCACCTATGTCATCGTCCGTTCTGTCCATAGGGTCCTTCTCGAGGCAGTCGCGCACGATGTCCCTGCTCATCAGGGGATCAGACGCCCTCTCGATGTCCTCTTCATCATCATCCTCCTCCGAGTCCACCGCCGTCTCCGGGAGCCCGCTCAGGTCCATGTCCCCCGGCTCGTTCTCCGTGGCCTGGAAACACCACAACAAAGACATCGGCTAATTAGACTATGAGACCAAGCTGTATAAAAGGGGGTACTGGTAGGAGGTGTTACAAAGCAAGAAGTAAAGGAGGACACTGAAAACAACGCAGATGGATTATGAAAACCAAAACACAAGTCGTAATGAGAAAACAATTCATTCTGCAAATACTACTACTACTACTTCAACTACTACAACCACTACTACTACAACAACAGCTACTACTACTACTACAACAGCTACAACAACTACTCTTCTGACAGACCACTGCTGCCACACTACCTGACAGCAGTAACGTAGACAGCATCTAGTGGTGATATGTGAGAATACAACAGTGCTGTACCACAAAAAGGGACCCAGACATGACTTCACAGCTCTTCGCTGATTAGCCAGTGCACGGTCTACTACTTCCGGGGTTCTTGCAAACAGTCTAGTGTATTCCGATTCCTGACCTAGTCCCTGGAGAAATGAAATTGAGTGGAGGCAGTAGGTGGCACCAGCCTGGCTACAACAGTCCAGCATCAAAACCAAAATCATGATACCCAAACATGCACCAGTTATTTTTAGGAACCTTGTAAAGATTTCCACAAATGCCGAGCAAATTTTGAAAGCAAAATATCAAAAAAAATTGCCCATTCTGGCTATTTGTATAGTAAGCAACATCAGCTGTGTGCAGAATTACATGTGACCCATTTTATGTGATGGATTACAGCTAGTGGGTACAGAGAGACAGAGACAAGCGTCAATACAGTGCACCAAACAGGCAGCAGTGAAACAAGCTAATTAACTTGTTCCATTTTTTCCCCTAGCAAACTCCAGGCGATTCTTTGAAAGCGCAAATAGATGCAGCAGAAGCAGAAAGAAAAGCATCCAATTACCCCGTACCAGCCACTGTGATCATCAAACTGAAAATGGTGAAAAGGAGGAGATATTAAAAGTTGGTGATGCATTGTTTTAAAAAGAACATTGCAATTGCTGTTTTGAAGGTCTATAAAACATATAGCAACTCGTCTAGTTTCTGGGATAGTAATATTGTACTAAAACTGCGATTCATCAAAAAAGAATTGCTCAAGAATAATAATAATAATAAAACTTTCAGTGTAATCTCCCAAACCAGGATACTAGGGATGCAAAATATATCACAGTTGAATTGCAATTTAGGCTGCAGTTTTTGGAGTATAATAATAATAATAATAATTTCCTCCACAAACCCCGAAAAATCTTGTATATACTGCATAAAAATTGCCACCCCTGTAGTTTAGGTCTGTGATTTGTGCATCCATTTGTCAATTCATGTTTTTACATTTTGTCTATCTTCTTAATGTGTTTAAAACTTGAACTTTGAGCAGAATCCATCGCAATGCTGGTCAGAAAAATCACAAAAATAAAGCAAGAATTATATTTGTCTAAGCTGAAGTCATAAAGGAATATTACACTTGTTTAATATTAAAGACTATTTGAGCGATCCGTAAACAAATCAAGGCACGTTTTCACACATTTCTGATGATTTATTAAAAATATGATCCAGCTATTATTATTATCAAGAGCCTCTACAATTATACAGTTATTAAATTTCGTCAATATCAACAACCTTATAGTAAATATATTCTGCAGTGTCAAACCACTACAAGAAATCGCTCAACAAAGCATGCCACCTGCAGTCCCCTTACCTCAGAAACCCCCGGCTTCTTTGCAGGAAATGAAGAAAAGGTAGATTTAGCCAACTGCTCGCAAAATCCAAGAGCCAGACGCATCTTTGACACCCGAAAGTGAATTTAAATTTTCAGAGCTCAGGAGATGCACAGTTGCGAGCGGTCTAGCACCAAACCCAAACCCTCTGTCACATCTGCACCAAAGGCCATGTGCAAAAGGCTCATCAATGATTCAGAGCCCGATGTCCACTTAGGCTCTAACGCACACCAGGGAGGGGCGGGGCCAGGGCGCTACATAGATCTATAAAGATGTACCAATATAGGTCACAGAGGGACAATACAAAGTCAAAGGGAAAAATATGAATGAAATAAAATAGAAATTACTAAGGTAAAAAGTAGGCATGTCAAATTTCAAAGCATGATATATTGCTCCTATAATACTGAAACTACTTTAATTCACTGAAGTAAAGCAAGATCACCAAATTTTAAATAGATGCTATCATTAAATAGCCTGATTCATCAACCTCTGATCTCGCAGGATTAGAATTCATTCGCTCAACGGTAGGCAGGTACTTCTTTATTTAACCAATCGCTGCTATTTGGTCGTGACGTATGTAATGCGTCGCTAACCGGGCTAAATAGTATATTAAGCTTTTCCCAAATCCCGTAGGAAGAAGGGCAATAATGATCTTAATAATCTTTCCCCTTGATAAAATTCAAACATTCTCCTTGTTCTGGCTTTAAATCCTCAATCTCAGGAATCGTTGTCAACACTGAATGTATGGCTCTTCGCTGACTGGATGGTGCGCGGTCTATAACGTCCATGATTCTTGCAAACTGTCTAGTGTTTTTAAATAAATATCAGAATGAAGCAATAATTAGCCATAGAAATGATTTATTCTATCAGTTTTTGGGGGTAAATTTTTTTGTATTTTGGTCTTTCTTGAACTGAAAAAAAAATGTCTTTACTTGAAGTGTTGTTCAATGTACAGCATAAAACTTATCGCCATGGAAAATGCATGGTAAAAAGTATGGTTTTAACTTTTGATTGCTATGGAAATGCAGGTGACATGCCACCTACAGAAAGTTACATACTGTACCTTTAAGAAAACTATTAAATAATCTCCTTGAAGATTAAAAAAATAAATAAAATCCTTCATCTGTATTCAAATCATCTGTAAAAATTCTTATGTTTTTATGTTTCTTTTCTGCATGCACAGTTCTAAAAATCACATCACTCTCTAGAAAAAATTTTAAATATGAAATTAAAAGTTAAAGTAGCATATTTTGGCGTGAAGTTTCCATTCGATTCCACTCTTCATACAAGCATACAATGGCGTGCCTTAAACATAACAAAACTGTAATCAATCCTTTTACTCCTCTCTTCAAAAGCCACCTCCCACTGACTACAGAAGCCTCAGAAGGTCAATCCGCAACTTTCAATAACATTTCCTCACATCATCCACTGAGGCTGATGCTTAATGCTTTATCTCCTACACAGAAAAGCTCTTTGTATTCTATCCTATACATGTTTTTTATGTGATGTATATGCAAAGATCTATAATGTGCGGTAAGCATTAACAGTCAGTGGCCGCGGTGGGCACGGTTAATATTTTATCAACACTATTCTTGGATCAATGCTTTCAAAGTCCTGGTACTACAGAAGGACCCATTTCATGTTTTATTCAGATGCAAAACAAAGCGTCATGTTGGCAGTGACGTGACCACGGGTTGTAGAGGGCATCCAAGACAGATATAGATTAAAGGGGACATGTTATGATTTATGCCATCTAATTTAAATTCTTTTTGAAATTGTTTAAGCATTTCAAGACTTATAGGTGTATTTAAAATGTGCATTGCGTATTTGTTCTGGTGGAGGGTCCGTCAAATGCTTTTCACCGTGGAGATGTTATTGCTTTGTCTGGGATGTTTCACAGTATGCGATTAAACCTTTCTATCTTCATGGAGACCAAACCAGAGCAAGTTACAGGTCAGATCTGTGGAGAGGTGACCCGCTCACAGTCAAAATACATGTTTTTCTAGGTATTTTTTTGTGCCATAAAATCACCTGTAATTGAATAAATGTAAAGTAGAGCTGTTTTAAGTCATACTGTGCAATGACATATCCATAGAAACAAGCAGGCGACGAAACATTAACCACAAAGTGACATAGTGCAAAACAACCAGCTGAAATATGTAAACCATATTGTAAATTTTTTCACTTTTCTTTAAAACACTTGGATTATGTTCCTGATGATGCCCACTATTGGAAACAATATGATGTAGGGTTGTCAAAATGATCGGAAATCAGATACTAAGTGAAACTAGAGACTCATTTGAACAAATATTGATACTGAAAAAATTCAGATTCACAGGACAGACATGAACCTTTCCTGAATATCTTTAGAATGATCTTGAGCTGTATCAGAACAAGTATAAGAGCTTGGACCACTGAGGGATTACACACATATAAAAGCACATGGTAAAATAATAGAAAGTACCAAGATTTAATGTTGAAAATGACATTCTATTGTCTAAAGAATCATCATTGTGGTATCAGTATTGAGTTTTGAATTTTAATAATGTAGTCAAAGTCATGTATAAAGCAATGTGCAATGAATTACCTGTAAATATTCAAAGACTGTTTGAGATGAGAACAAGCCACTACAATTTAAAAGGAACATACTGTACATGTTTAAAAACAAAAACAAAAAAACAGATTCAGAACTAAGGTTATGGAGCGAAGCATCACTGTGAAAGGAGTTAACTTACGGAATAGTCTTGACAAAGATATAAAAGAATCAGTACAATGTGTGAGTACAATGATGGGATTTAAAAAACACATAAAATCCAGTTTGCAATGTGTGTGTATGAAAAAGGAAACTAAGTTGTGAAGATTTCTGTTTGCAATTGAAAGAAATTGACTGAACTGAAATGTACTGATTGGAAATGCTTTAAAGTAGCTATCGGTGTTGATGTATTGTCTGGAAAAGGGAAAAAGGGGCAGATAAGAACATAAGATTACTCTTCTTTCTGCTCCTTTTCATTCATTTCTTGTATGTTTGACATTGTGACAGTGTTAATGTCTTTTTACACTTTATGAATGAAATAAAAAAAGTATCGTGACAACACTAGAATGGACTTTTAGAGGGGACAATCTCACCAAACAGGAATACTCAACACTTAATATCACGTAAAAGGCTTGAAAAATAATGCCAACTAATTTAGTACAATATGTCCCCTTTAAACTAGCAATTGCCTCGTAACATTTTCCGAACCAGAAAAGCTAACCTTCTATTAAAACCAAGCAGCACAATTTGTCTCTGCGTTTCCTGTGGGGTCCGTTTGTGCCGGCTTTTTCCAAAACAGCCCCATGGAGGATAGCGCAAGTCCCTAATGAATTGCCGTGCCACATTATTCATCCACGGACCTGCGGGGAGCTACTGGAGTAAGCACTATTGTCGCTTCAAAACAAACAAGTTAGGAGAGTCCTGTGGCGAGCAGTGAAAAATGGAATCAATATTGCAATTACGTGCATTTTAATTCAACGTTTTAAGAAAAAAAAGTGGAGAATACGTTGACTCCATAGACGACTAATGACAAATGACAATCTGGCTGCTTTGTTTAACAACTGTGGTCTGGTCCTTGTTAGAACACAGTGTACCAGCAGCCCATATATTATAATTAATTATTTCTTACTTTTGTGCACAGACAATGAAATGTACTGGCTGGTAATTAAAATGGATGTTCACTAGAATTCAAATATTGATAATTTAATTGCTCAAAAGTGATCTTGTGTGCCAGTTCAGGCTAGAATTGTTTTGTATATTTCATATTCTTCATAACGTACACTACGAGTCAAAAGTTTGGACACAAGTCGCCTTAATTTCTTTACTTTCTTTATTTTTACTGCTTTTACATTTTATATATACGTACACAATAGACATCAAATAGTCGAAGCAAGATATATGGAATTATATCACAAAGAAAATAAGGTATATAACTCTAGTATTTTTTAAATGTTTTATTTTTAAATCCTCAAAGTAGCAACTATTTGCTTTGTCAAATTTTTTTTTATATTTACTGAACTTTTTTCTTTCTACATATCTTATAAAATATAGAGTGTAGAATGGCAAGTAGTAAAAATAAAGAAAAAAAAATGTATGAGAAACTTTTGACATTTAGTTGAGTGGTAGTGTACTGTAGTCCAAAGCAAGAAAAATTATCTCACGAAGGCTTTTTTGGCCAAAACATTATTTTGGACATCGGTCATCTGGGTGTGCTATGTATTTTTTCACTTTTATTTTGCTGTTCCTTGTATTGGCACCTCTACAAGAACTTTGGTGTGCGTTTTGTGTTTCATTTGGTAGTGTATTTCTGTCAATTTAATTTTGAGTTTATATGTCAAATTCAAAATAATGATTAACCCCTTAACACCTGAATTTATAGAGATGTATATAAAAATGTTTTGTGTTTTTACCTTCAAGTAGATGGTAAAAGTAAGTTGAAATTATTAATTATTAAAAAAAATATATATAGAGAGAGAAATTTGGGTATGTTGCATCAACTAGAAACAAGCGCTTGCCAAAGGTTCCTAGGAAGATACTGCATATGCACCAACTGGCATTGATCCAAACATTGGTGTTAAGGGTTTTTTAATAACTTTCATTTTTATAACTTTCCAATATGACACCAAGAATAAGATTTTGACTCTTCTGCTCAATGTTTCTCAATTCAAATTAAGAAATCTATCTTACACTTTTCCAAGCCACAGTTTTCTTCAAAAGCCATTTATGAACCAATCTACCTACAGATTTCAATACAAGTTAATTATTTTAGTGTATTTGCTATAGTCCAATAGTCGTAAAAAGCTTTACAGATCTACTTGTGTGTTTGCAACTGTGTGGTCTACAGCCAGCAAGAAACAGATGCTAAACAGCCGGAGTCAGCGAGCTCCTCTAAATTTAACTGTGGCTGATGGGGAAGCACAGGTTCGAAAGCAATTTATGTACAACTCTTGCCCCCCCTGCTGTTATGCTCACTAGGTGGTAACTGGTGGTCTTTTTAGCGAGTGTAGGCTAATTCTTTATATAGACGTCTAATTGCTCTCAGCCAATCAACAGCACACATATGTTGTCGAGGGGGTCCTAACTGATTCCACGATTTGTAAGCAGGAGTATTAAATAGTCTAACATGGTGGTGGCGGATACACTCCAGTCTGTAAGGAGTAGTGGGCAAACCTGGACCAGTCTAATCCCGCACCACAAAACCACATTTGGACAGTCAGACAGTAAATTATGGAACTCACTACTACCTGAACTGAAGTGCATAAGAGCGCTTAAGTGCTGGTTAAAAAGAAACCAAAGTTGCACACACTTGTTAACACATATTGTGTCTTGTGAGTATGTGGGTGTGTTTTTGAATGTGGGAATGTCTCAAACATAAAACTGCACTCTTGTAAATATGCATTTATAAGGTCAGATTTGAATTGTTTAGTGGATGGAAAAGCCCAACCAGGGACTGGAGTTGAGAATTAGCACCAGCTACACACTCTTATCTGCGCCGCATCAGCTGTGTCCTCGTGTGACTGCACTGTCCCGGTCAAATAAATAAATATAAAAACCTATTTCGTCGTGGGGTTAAGAGTTCACTTTGCCATCACACAGTTTCAAATTTCTTAAATAATAGGAATGTGAAGCTTTCTCTGTTTGAAAGACTAGAAGATCTTGGTCTGACTTTGATTCAAATTGGTTAAAAATCATCTAGGGCAGGGATCTACCAGGAGTAGCTCACCAAAGGAATTCTGAATTATAGATATTGTGCGAAATTACTAATATTTGATTAATTACCATTGTAAATGTTTTGATTTTGATGCTGGACTTTGTGTACTGATAAAAGGATAAACGTTTATGTTTCATAGGCATCTAACTGTGCCCCATCTGAGGCTTGCCATGACTCTTCTACTTTCTCAGTTTCTAGCAACAGCAAAAATGAGCAGCTCTCTGACATTTTTTTTTTGTAAAGGTCGCTCACCGGAGGAAAAAGGTTGGACACCCTTGATCTCGTATGTGCAAAAAAGTGAAATTAAACTGTGTTAGTCACATCGCCCAGCCTATTGCCAGTATCATTTATACACTGGAAAACATCTCAAAACCGTGCTTAGAAAATAAATAAATGTTTTAACCTTAACATCATGATAAGTTTCGTAAATGAGAAATCAAAGAGATCACCACCACACTCCTCAAGCAGATGGCCGTAAGTCCGAGATCACGGGGTTAGCAACAGTGAAACCTCTACACCAACCAGCTTCAACTAAACAACCACACACACATTAAGAACTTAAACACAAGCTATTAAACAAGCTCGTTCCAATGCACATCAACAAGGGCCACGGAAAGGTCAACACGGAACTATACAACTTGTTACAGGCCAAGCAGGAGGCCAGAGTGGTACAGAGAGGCACAACAGCAGGTGACGGCATTAGGGGCCGATGGGCGAGTGGGCGCAGTTTAAGAGGATTACAGTCGGGTTCAGGGCCCAACCAACCACAGTCACAAGACCGGCCGTGTGTGCAACATGGAGCTAAGTAATACTGCTTTCCTCGCTAGTTACCTCAGGCAGGGAAAGCTGGCTGGAAGAGTTGGAAAGAAGGAATACAAAAAAAGTTATAGGATTTGATCTGAGTGACAGTTTGAATGAAATGTGACAGTTTTGTTAAGATTTGATTCAACTGGAAAGTACATTTAGGGATGCCAAGACACTAAAATTTCAAGCTTGATTTGGAAACTAAGGAATAGGGGTGTGCAAAAATATCAAAATATCAATATATCGTATCGTTTAATGTGTTGATACAGTATCGATATCATGGGCTGCTCAATAGATATATCGCCAAGAGTATTTTTGGGTATATTTGACTAAATTATTTTGTTACAGTGCTACAGTTTTGTTGCTTGTTTAGAGGGAGGAAACTTGTTCATGCAACACATTTGACACTTGGACTGTTTTTGATGATTAAAATGGGTGTTTCTCATATGAACTTTGCACAAAAAGTGGTTTAACAAAGACTTTTAGCATCACAGCCATGATTTAGCCTTTATTTTTTTACTGAACCATATCAAATCGATTTGAAATATATCGTATTGAATCGAAAGAGCACTGTATCAAGATATGTATTGTACCGTGGCCTATGCATCGAGGTATGTATCTGCAAATTCTTAATGCTACCCAGCCCTGCTAAAGAATAGACTACTCAATACTCAATGCTCAACATTAAATCATAGTAGTTCCTTTTATATTACCATGAAGTCTTATATTTTTGTAATCCTTCAGTGGTCCAGGTGGGTTCCATAGTGGTCCATGGGCGTATACTAGTCTATGTGCTCTTATATTTGTTCTGATACAGCTCAAGATCATTCTAAAGATATTCAGGAAAAGTTCATTTCTGTCCTGTGAATGTGACTTATTTTAGTATAGATACTAGCTCAAATGAGTATGTAGTTTTGATTAGTTTTAGTATCAATTAGTATCAAATTTTCAATACTTTTGAGATAATAATACTGGCATCAGATTTCAGTGAAAAAAAGAAATTCAGCAGTCACCCTAACTGGAGCTATAAAATGATGTAATAAGACATATTTACTGGTTGAGGTTGCCCCAGTTTAGCCCATGTTTATACAAAGCTGTTCTGTAGCTAAGGATAAGTTGCACAACACATTTGGATCTGTTTTTTCATCCATTACTTTGCTAAGTTTTAAGAAAATGCTCTTTTCTGTTCCTGTTCTGGTATCTGCCGAAATCAGGTATTGGTGAATCTATGAGTATCATTATTGAACTGAAAAAAAAAAGAAAAGGATTAGTATTGCCTGGTATTTGATTGGTATTTTTAATTCAACAAGAGACTTTGATAATTGGAATTTGGACTGGATTTGCAGGTTTGAATGCTGAACGGATTTTAACTCTTTAAGGGGAAAGTAGTTTTTTTATTAGCTCCTGTAAGAATAGTTTCACTCTTTTCTGTTATATTTATATTTGCAAAAAAATATCCACGTATGATTCATCCAGTAAAATACATCACCACTTTCCAAAATCTAAAAACACTTCTTGAGTATTCCTGGCGCCGCTGTGTGTGGTGTACGTCAGAAAACATCGATGAAAACTGAGCAGGAGAGGAGACATGTTCTGGACCTCCTGCAATGTGTCCTCCTCCAGTCTGTCCACCCCCCGCGGTGCAGTCACAGTGTCCCATTAGGGTCTTAAAGAGACCGCTGTCAAAACGTTTACCACGCCTCAACAAAAAGAAAATGCTCCACTATGTTACGCTAATTCACAGCAGTCGGAAATAACACGATTTCAAAATTCAGTTCAAAATCTTATCACACGCTTTTCAGGGAGCAACCGTTGACTTGATTGAGATGTGTTTTAGAACCTAAACATTTTCCTTGCTAACGGTTAAAACTTAGTCAAAATGATCTATTCACTGTTGTCTCAGCTGTTGATGACTTAATTTGAATTCACTGACTACACTTTTTTCTCCTTTTATAATATGCGTACACTTTAAGATGGAAGTGTGCGATGATATGAGGCTTTCGGTAATTTCCCGATGTTTCAAATAGCTTTATCCCTTTAAATCGGTATCAAAGAATTTCTGTGAAGTCTGAGGATAAAATTTCAACAGCTAAAAATGTTCTGTTATTTACAACCGCCACATAGCAACCACATGACACACTTTTAGGTCCCATACTCACATCGTATCAATTGACAGTTATTTAAAATTACGATAAACTAACATGGTATTGCGATATAAATGTCCCTACTCATTCTGCAAACCACACAGCACATGCTACTAGGGATGTAACAATATACAAATCTCACGGTATGATATTTATTGCGATATTTTGTGCAAATTTTTCCTCATAAAACACCTTGAGAAGACTTAATTCAAAGAACTAAGATTTAAACGTGCTTAGAACTGCTATTTCTTCATGTAGTTTGCACCAAAACGGAGCAAAGGATCATGGTCGATGTAGTTCCCTATGTCTTTTCTATTGCTGCACCATACCAATGAATTTAAGCAAAGAAACTTGTGATTCGATATCTTGTGATGGCCCACGATATTATTGAGAGACTTTTGACGTTACAATATCACTATATTTTGGTTATTGTTACATCCCTACATGCTACTGAACCAAATTTTGTATTGACAAAAAATCTCACAGCTTCACAACACGCTTCTTTTAAAATCTAAATCAGATAAAATACAATGAAATAAAAATATCTGCAAACCACCGCTTAAGTTCACAAACATCATCGTAAAAAAAAAAAAAAAAAAACATGCACATTTTCGAGCATAATATCCCAAAACAATGCAGCAATTTCACTTGATTCCACACAAAACAGGCAAATTAGGATTTCAAAATCATAATCAGATTCACTCATTAATTAATCCCAAAATCACTCGTATTGTTTTGATCATTGATTCCACACAACAACGCTGATTAGGATTCATTCAAAAAAAAAAATCACAATTCACTTGTTAGTTCATCTCCAAAAATCACTTGTATTATTTTTGATCACTGATTTCACACAGGGAGTTGGTGAGTCCAGGCAGGCGGGCAGGTAGGCAGGTAGGCGGACGGGCGGGTTAGGGTCCAGGTAGGGCATCCGGAGCACTTGAGAGGCGGGAGTTGGGGGTCGGGGGTCGGGGGCTTCCTTACCTGGTATATGTCAGACAGGCTGCTGCTCCCGGAGTCACTGGTGATACTACATCCTGAGTGGCTGGAGGAGACGTGGGGGCCCTGAGCGTGTAGGGCGTCGGCCAGGTGCAGTCTGCTGAAGTCTGCTGGGAGCTGCACGTACACACAACATACCAGGGGTCAGTGGCGGTGGTCGGCAACGCAATTAACGATAGGCGATAATCGACGGTAACGAGCAAGACACGGTAACGCAACAGTTGTACGGTTATATACTTGAACTGCTTTTCATTTGGATAGTACGCTTTGTGGGTTGGATTGCGATATTGTTTTGTACGCAACATAAAATTTATCACGAGTGCACGACACGTAAAAGCGAAGTTTAAAGCATTATCTATGTTGCCACTATTATCACATTACAAAGTTCTGAAATGCCTTGGATTCTTGTATTAGTTGATCACTTAATATTTCAGTGTGAACGCTTCTGGAGTTGTTTACAATGAGTACTCTGAACGAAATCATACCATTTTGAAACCTAAATTACAAATCTAATCACAACCAATCACAACAACAGGTTCAAAGTTGTGTACATGTGTCAAATGGATGGTACAAGAACAGGTTATTGGTAATGTTTGCATTTCGGTTTCTGAATATCGTTTTATATGCTACACAAACACCAACCTGATATATGAATACATGATGAGTAAAAGCGGTATTATCATTGTGCCTAAAGGAAAACTGGCAGAGCCTGAAGACCTTACAATGACACTGAGCCAAAGGTTATCAGCGGGAGGACTGGTCTGTTGGTCTCATGTGGGTCTCATGTGTACACAAAATCAATCAACTAAGACACAGTCAGAACATGCAAACACGACCATGAACTGAAATTGAATCTGAAAACTTGTTGATGCACGGGATCATTAAGGAATATTTATGAAAACTAATTGTTCATGAAAAATGTATTCAAAAACTGTGTCCTATTTCTGAACTGAAAATATCTCATACCTTTTAATGTTTTTCGTAGTGTTGTCAATAATGATTCGATACTGCAATCTTTCTTTAGACTGTAGAATGTAATTTTGTACATTAAATACTAGTACTTTCTTTTATATTACCATGTAGTCTTATATCTTTCGCAGTCGTTCAGTGCTATGTGGTCTTATACTTGTTAAGATACTGCTCAAAAGAATCTAAATCTATTCAGGAAAGCTTCATTTCTGTCCTGTTAATGTGACTTTTTTACCTAGTATCTAGCTTCAGTACTAGTTTTAGTATTGATAAGTAGCTGATTTTCTTTCTTGTACAAAAATGACTAGGTCATATGTGTTACTCCTATAGTTTATATTTTCTAGTCTGTTACAGCAGCATGAATAAATCTGTCTCTTTACTTCACTAAACCGAAACACATTATCAAAAGACCACTTGTATAATCGCCTAAACTGCTTTGTATAAATCTAATACCATTTAATTTAGCTATCTCTGCTTAACTGGGCTTTTTATGCACTATATAAACAACACAGAGGAGAATTCCCTCATTAGCGGGAACTCTCTGAACCATAGGCAGCAGTGGGAAAGCCCTTAGATGGAGAAGCACCAAGCACTGCTGTAATTAACCATACAATAAATGAGGCAACTCACTTTTTAATGCAAAAAGAGGGCATATTCAAATGACTGTCCTGCTACTACGGAATATATTAAAGCTGATGTGTGTGATGAAACTGTTATGGCTAGAATGTCCCACAGTATGACATTAGACTAATCCATCACAATGGAGAATAAGCAAATGTTGTAACCAGTAGGGGTGTGCAAAAATATTGAAATATCAATCAGCCTATCCCCAGGTTTGACTACCCCAAATTTAAGACTTTTAAGACCTTTTTAACACCACTTAAATGAAAATTAAGACCAACATCGCACCCATTATGCGGGCTAAAAACACCAGATCCAATTCTAATAATGGCCATTACTCACTGCTTTAAATAACAAAACTTTTATTATAATATCTCATTTAGAACTCATTTATAGTAGTATGCATTGCTTATAAAATCGCCAAAAAATAATTTATAACATTCTAACAAGACAAACTAAGTATTGTTTGCGCAAACGTTCATTCATGATTTCACGTTGTTTTTGTTTTTTCCTCCATTTAACATTGCACTGCAGCCCAGCTGAGTAAACAAAAAAATAGGCTAATGAAATTTAAGACCTTTGTGAAAAACATAAATTATGTGGTCCAAGTCTTAAGACTTTTTAAGGCCTTAATTTAGGAACATGAAATTTAAGACTTTTTTAAGACTTTTAAGACCCCGTAGCTACCCTGATCGTTTAATGTGATAATACAGTATCGATATTGTGGGCTGCTTTATCGATAAATCGCTAAGTGTATTTTTTTAATATATTTTACGCAATTATTTTGTTGCTTGTTTGGAGTGAGGTAACTTGTTTATGCAACACATTTGCTATTTTCACAGTTATGATGATTAAAATATTCATATTAACTTTGCGCAAGACCTGGTTTAACAAAGACTTTTAGTATTACAGCCATGATTTAGCCTTTATATTTTACTGAACCGTATCGAATCGATTTGAAATATATCGAACCGAAAGTGCACTGTATCGAGATATGTATCGTATCGTGACTTGTGTATCGAGGTATGTATCGTATCGGCAACTTCTTAATGATACCCAGCCCTATTAACCAAACTAAAACTAAATTTACAAGATCTATGAAGAGGCAACCCTGCTCATAGTAAAAATACGTCTTTTTGGGTATTTGAGCAACAAAAAAAAAGCCGTGTAACTGAATTAATGTTGTCACAATACTCAGGCATAGACACGATACTGCGTACTGATTCAGATGCCACAATTTAAAAAAAAAACTCATTTTTTAGTCTACAGAATGTCATTAAATCATAGTATTTTCTTTTATATTACCATTTGGTCTTAAATCTGGGTAATTCGTTAGTCCAGGTAGGTTTCATTGGTGTATTCTAGTCTATGTGCTCTTACACTTGTTCTTATACAGATCAAGATCATTCTAAAGTGATTATAGTATCAGATTTTTAAGATAATTTTATGCAAAGAAAGACATTTCAGTTGTGTACCATAATAATAATAATAATACCAACACTATAGGATACCTTGGATGCTACCAGCTAAGTATGTATTTAATCAAAGGCCAAAAACCGGTTCACTGAGTCTATAGATGTGAATATTTAATGCTTGAATGTTTTATTTACTAATATATATTTGATACTCAGCGGGGGGGAGTGCTCCGCTTCAGCTCATGGCACCACATCAATATCACATTTTTACACCCGAAACTCATATGTGGCAGCTTGAACAAGGCGTCTTCATTCATATTAGATTAGCAATATGCGGGAGCGTCTTTGGAGTGGGATTACACATGGTTATATGGAGTCGTTTCATCTTAAAAGGAATATGATGGCAGGAATACATAATGGGACTTGTGATTTTTTTCTCTCTAGTAGAAAAAAGAATATATTGACACTGTTTGTTTGTTTGTTTTTTTAGATATGTCAAAAAGCTGTTTTAATCACATAGGCAGATATACATCATTGTGTACCTTTTCTGGTGAAAGGTCTACCCACTTGTCTTTCAAAGGAGATGTTATTTCTTTGCCTAGAATGTTCCACAGTATGGCATTTTAAGATTGTCAGATAAATATATTTGTTTTTATCATATTTTACATAGGGAGTGTGGTATAAAAAGTAAATATATTTTCACTTAGTATGTAGTTTGGAGAGGTGAATTACTACTACTACTACTACTACTACTACTACTACTACTACTACTACTACTACTACTACTACTACTACTACTACTACTACTACTGCTTCTTCTACTACTGCTTCTACTACTACTGCTTCTACTACTACTGCTGCTTCTACTGCTTCTACTGCTTCTACTACTACTACTACTGCTTCTACTACTACTACTGCTTCTACTACTACTACTGCTTCTACTACTACTACTACTTCTACTACTACTTCTACTACTTCTACTACTTCTACTACTTCTACTACTTCTACTACTTCTACTACTACTTCTACTACTTCTACTACTTCTACTACTTCTACTACTGCTGCTTCTACTGCTTCTACTACTACTACTACTACTGCTGCTTCTACTGCTTCTACTACTACTACTACTACTACTGCTGCTTCTACTGCTTCTACTACTACTACTACTACTACTACTACTACTACTACTACTACTACTACTACTACTACTACTACTACTACTACTACTACTACTACTACTACTACTTCTACTACTACTTCTACTACTACTTCTACTACTACTACTACTACTTCTACTACTACTTCTACTTCTACTACTACTACTACTACTACTGCCACCACCACCACCACAACAACTACAACAACTCCTACTACCACTTCAACTAAATACTATGCAAAAATATCAAGGAGCTACATTTACTGGTCCAAAGGGGATATTATCAAATAGATATTTTGTTTTCCGAAATGGGTTACTCATCCTTCACAACTATCTCCCAATGAAAAACAAGACTCCATTTAAGTTGTCTTTTGTGATTCCTACATTCAATAAAGAACTGTCACTACTGAAGCCTGAGCGCTCATCATGACTGTAAATAATCTCAACAACAGGTTTGGAAAATTGTCTTTGAGGAACGTCGGAGTCGCACACGGATGACAAATGGGGAAGATTGGCTTGAATTTTATCTTGGGAGCTTCATTTGCAAGTAAATGGATTTAAGCTGTCATCTGCTTGGGGCACACACTCCAGGAACACATCCACCACAGCCTCGGAAGCACTCGTCAACATTACGGCTTAATTAAAAGAGAGGGAAGGAGGAGGAAAACGGAAGGCGGACCAAAATTCACAACGGAGTGGAGTTAGATCGGTTTTGGTTAAGAATAGCTGGGACTTTTTTGTGTGAAATTGACATTAATTGAAGCAGTTCTTAAGACATCCAGCAACTGATGTCTCAAGATATTATCACGAAACTGAAGTAAAAGAACTGGACTTACTAAACTCTTGCAGTCAACGTTTCGCTACTAACCAAATAGCTTCTTCTGAGCTGCAAAAGTTCAGTAAGTGCAGATGTTTTGATCCAATTTCGTGATAAAGTTATGCAAGAATAACAAGGTGAGATATATATTATGCATATTGTGATCAAATTTGCAATGTGTTTTGAAGTCAGGATTAAGTTCAGAGTAGGGATGTCAAGATTATTTGGTTCGTGGACATTTTATAAGTAAAATTAAAGGTTGACCTACGTAACTTTTTTGATGGAAGGTCCAACACACACCTGTTTTTCTCCATGGAGATGCTACTGGTTGTATCGGCAAGGAATACTATAAAAAACATACAATTTTACCAATAGCAGATTTGCTGTAGCTAATCTATAAGAATGATTTTTAAGAGAACTCTGCAATGAGTGGAGTTTGCAATAATGGGAACTGTGCAATAAATGAAGTGTGCAATATTTTACCGTTTGGCCTCGTGACCTAAGCCCTTTGGGAAAACGGATGGAAATTATGCTACAATCCGGTGTGTTTACATTCATGTTGTCCCATGTTTGTCCATTAGCACGCTCTGTCCCAATCAAATAATTAAATAAGTTAGTCTGATGGTGTCATCTGCTTGTCTCTATGGAGAGTTTAAGAGTTTAATGCCATACTGTGGTAGCTTGATTCATCAGCCGGTTTCACTTCGTGGAAACCGTCTGACGTCGCAGCATTAGGATTTGTTCGCTCGACGGTAGGTGGGTACTTTTTTATTTAACCAATTGCTGCTATTTGGTCATGATGTACAAAATAAAGTTAATACTGTGGAGCATTCACCATGGAATCAGGTGAAATTAGGAGCCAGAAGCTCCACCAGAAAAGTTGCATTGTGCAGCTTTAAAGTTTTAAATCAATTCTACACTCCAAAAAAGTGAAAGTTAGGCGACTTATTATCTGTTCTCTCATAAATTCCACTTTGTCGTTCAGAAAATGTAATGTATATACTTATGGATTGGTAATGTATTAGACAATTTGTATATAAGGAAATTAAGGATATAACATTTTAGGCATTGGGTCAGTGATTGTAGTTTATTGCTAAAATTTTAATACAAATTTTAATTATGGTAACACTAAAATTTGATCTTATGAAATCCATAGTTCGTAGTGCACATTTTGAGCATTCACGAGTAACAACTTGAGAGAACACCGCGCTATTACAGCTATATCTACTATAAGATGCGATTTGAAAATATTTGAAGTGGTCTAAACTACACAGAAAGCCAGTAAGGTTTTTGGTCTCGCACTAAACCACATTTCCAGTTCCAATTGTTCTCCCTCTGAGAGCCTTAACAAACCGTTCTATATCCGTACACTTTCTTAGGGATAAAATCAGGAGGCTAGGTGTTGTGCCGCTGCATTCATTAACAAAGAAGGTGAGAAGTTCTTGGCGCCACTTTCCACTTTGACTGCGCTTGTTGGAAGTTAATTTAATTACGCGGAAATATCTGTTCAGTTTTGGTGCCGGCAGCAGAGGGAGGAGGCGGAGGACGAGAGGAGAGCCAGACACGAGAGGAGGAGAGGAGCGAAGGAGCAGGAGGAGGTGTGACGCGATTACACAGTGTCAAAAGATCGCCATCACATTTAATTATCTGGGTGGCTGCACAGAGCAAAATGGCCGACCGGAGGGGACTGGGTGACTCCCCTCGGGCTGATGTGGGCTATACCTATAGCGCTAAAAGCCTCCAAATCCTAATGACTGCTGGGTTATTACTACAGCCGCGGTCTATTGTGTTGAATGATGAATGTCTGTTTGCACCGGTGCGTCGCTGAATTGGTTTCTGATGATGGCGATGGTTACTGAGGCGAGGGTTAGTTCGGGTTTTAACGGGCGTCGAGTAGCGGTAATAATCCGTGTATCATTCGTTCATTTGTTTTTCAATATAAAACCAAAAATAAGACATTATATGTCTCCAAAACTAAAATGAAAAAAAGGTTAATGATTTTTTTTTTTTTTTCAGTTTTTGATTTTGTGTTTGAATGAATAATGGAAAGAAAGGATAACGGCCGTTTCCGTGACTTAAACTGAGATGCCGGACGTTTGCGCCGCATACAGACTGAATCAGGACTAAACCAGGTCCGAACAGACCGGAACCAGAACGGGACTGAGACCGGGACGAGACCAGAACTGAGACCGGAACTGAGACCGGGAACAGGACCGGGACTGAGACCAGAACTGAGACCGGAACTGGAAATGGTTTAGTCCTGGTTTAGTCCTGTTTTAATCCTGGTTCAGTCCGTATGTGGCGCAAAAGTCCGGCATCTCAGTTTAAGTCACGGAAACCATTATTCATTTAAACACAAAATCAAAAACTGAAAAAATTAACCGTTATCTGCTTTTTCATTTTGGTTTTGGAGACAAATAACGAAGAAAACCGTAATTTTTTCCTTTGCTTATATTTGGTTTTATATTGAAAAACGAATGAACGAATGACACACGGACTGGTAATATTAGTTATGTTTCCAGATACTAGTCAATGGTAAAACTACAAGCGAAACTAGAGTAATGAAGCATCGAAACGGAGAAAAAAAAAGTGTTTCTTGAATGGTTTTAGGTGATCTTATGCTAAAAACTACTACAAATATTACAAGGTTATGGAGAAATGCTCATCTTTTAGTAGTATTAGTTATGTTTTCAGATACTAAATCAATGGTAAAATTACAAGCAAAACTAGACAAATACGGAAAAAAGTACAAGTTCGGGCCTTTCTTCAGTGGTTTTAAAATGGTTTCATCAGATCTATCAGAACAATAATATCAGAAGTTCAGAACTGGTATAAGACCACATGATAATATTGAAGAAACTATTACTATTTTTGATTGGAAATTACACTCTATTGTCTGTGTTTGAGTGGTTTTGATTCCTACTGTGGTGTTAAAATGGTATTCAGTATCCAGGCTTTTCATTCAGAATTCACTTGAAATTTTAGTGTTGTGATAATACAAAGAAGGGTATTAGATCATCCAATTCACAAAAAGTCAAGTTCTCTATGTAACAGCCTGAGCAAACTGAGTGTTCTACTTGAAAACAGCTGTGATGATCCACATATCACGATACTATTGTGCCTTGAAAGCTTTTCTTCATTCAAAGGGCCCATATTACGCTATTTTCTGATCTGTTATAATGTCCTCATCAAAAACATGTCTTGAGTTGTGTTTTGTTTCATTCACACACACAAATCCTGCATATTTAGGCTGGGTTCTGTCCCACCTTGTGATGTCATGTGGTAATAGGGGACGTGCTCCACTGTATTTTTAAACTCTATACACTTTCACTAGAATCATTTGGATAATTTCAGCCCTAACTAAACTAACTAAACTAACTAAAGGTAAACGACAGGAGTGAAAACTAGTTAAAAGTACCACTACATGACATCACAAGCTGGAACAGAGCATTTTGAGCCTTGGAGATGTACACAAGCTTATAATAAAAGGTGTAAAAACATGTGTGAATGAAACAAAACGCAACATTGGGTATGTTTTTGAGGAGGTAACGTTATAACAGAAGAATCAATTTTGTGTAATAATAATAGAAATATAATAGAAATAATAAAAAATTCCAAATATAATAACTTCTCTGCATATTTTTGAGAAACAGTTACCCTCAGTAATAACTTACAATTCTGCTTCTGAAAATATTTTACAAAATCAACTAATCTAATTATACATTATTGACCCATTCACCAAAGTTTTCAGTTTTTAATCCATTTCTTATTGGCTGTATTTAATAACTTTAAATAGGTTTGTAGTGAAGTTAATACACTTTGTGCTTGAAATCAATACCCTTTTTAGCAGAATATGAACCATTATATATCAAATCAGCTCCATGATGTAATGCACTTGCCCCAATTGCCACCATAACCCTCTCATTTGGTGAACTGTGCACTAAGGTTAACCTAATTGAATATCCTCATTATTGGAAGTAGGGACTGGTCAATACCCTTCCAGCCATGCACTTGAGTAGCCCCACATGTCAATAATAATAACACAACTGGTCCAGCGGCGACCACCACCAGCAGCTCTGGAATCTAACCCCCAACCCCCCCCTTAGCTCCTCCCCGTTCAAAGAGGCGCAGATAAAAGCGCGGATGAAACAAGACTTAATCTGTTCTATGCACTCATTTAGGTCAGCCTTCTGTTGTGTCAATAAGCGAGGGTTTATTTGAAACGTAAGAGCATGTGCTGGTGACCTCGCGGGCTCGAGCGAGGCACGAGGCGCGAGGTCGTTCAACCTTTTCAACTTTGACTTCGCACTGTTAACACCAATTGATCTGGAAATGTAGTATTAGCATGCTATTAGATGAATTAACAAGCAAACTGTTCTGAATAGGAGGTAGAAGGTAGAATGTTGGTGATCCAAGATTGAGATGCTTTTTATTGCCATTTATTGTCTTTTTTTTTTTTTTTTTTGCATCACCAAAAATGTCCAAAGGAAATAAATGCATGTATCACTCATTCATTCGTTTTTCTAAATAAAACCAAAAGTAAGAAAGCGAAAAAACAATTATTTTCTTCTTTGTTTGTCTCCAAAACCAAACTTAAAAACAGATTCCGATTTTTTTTTTTCAATTTTGTGTTTAAATGAGTAATGGAAAAAACAGACAATGGCCAAATCTGTGTATCATTTGTTCATAGTTTTTTCAAAATAAAACCTAAAGTAAGAAAATGATGCACCTTTTTGCACTGATTAGTGATCGGCTGTAGGTGCTGGACTTTACGTAGTGAATACTGAGACTCATTCTGCTTTCTGATAATCTGATCATTTCTGAATAATCGTCTCAAGCACCAAAACACCAAATTATAACATAAACAACTTGCCCATCATGTTTTATAAATTAAGTATAAATCAGCATTACAATTGTTATCAGCAGTAAGAGCTAAATTTGAACTGAAGTTGCCTACCTCGTATCTGGGGACACAGTTAGGTTTATGGAATTGGTAGGTCATATTGATAAAATGGTTAGATTGCAAACAAATGCTATGTCTTTCAAAGTGTCAATCTTATCAAAATGTAGTTATAGATTTGTGACAATACTAATAAAAGTGTACAACTCATATTAAGTCAAATTCCCCAAGTAAAAAGTGTTGAATTCTACTTCAATACAGTTGTGATGATCCATATATTGTATCAATGGCTTGAAATAAGTATGTAATTGCATTTGAATCACTTTGGAGATATTTAAGCATTGCCATCTAAACTATCCTCTAAAGATTAATCGGGGATGCCATGTTAATACGGTAGCGTTCTTTCTCAGGTATTTTCAACTTTGTGCGTGCTTGCAAACAAACCGCTGAATCTCCTTCCTGATCCCAGAGTGTGTCCGATCAGCTGTCAGGGGAGGATTAAACATGGCACTAATGCTGGAGCCACAACACTCTGAGCTACAGGCCAGCAGATGTGGCACTCCTTAAATTACACTCTAGACCTAATGACCTAGATTGCTGCTGTGTGGGCGCGCTGGCTGCATCGCAATCTCTCCCCCTGCACTCGCACAAAGAGCCGGGGAGATGCTACTGTGGTGATTGCGTGAACTTAAGAGGTGTGTGGTGATTCAAATTCAAATGGCTATTAATTAGCAAATTGTGATTTCCAAATTATTTTTGAATTTGTATCAAAGAGAAAGCATATAATCTGCAAAATTTATGTAAAAAAATCTTTAAACTGCAAAGTCTGCAATACAAAATTCAACTAAAAAGCATGTGATTGTTCTCTCAATCACAAATTCTCATGGACATGGACTTAAAAAAGGTGCAGTATGTAACTTTTCTGTTGGATACATCACCTGCTTGTCTCCATGGAGATGTTATCGTGTAGGCTGGAATTTACAGTGTGTCATTGAAAAGCATACACTTCTTTTTTTTTTTAAAGGTTTTATTGCTAAATGAAATCCCTTGACAACCGTGTGTTCTTACTGTGAGCTTAGAGACGTTTAATGCCATACTGTGGAACATTTCAAGCAAAGCTATATCATCTTTGTGGAAACAAGGCGGCAGTGGACAAAGTGCACCTTAAGATATGTATATAAAAGAAATGACAATTATAATATTTGACAGAACTTTTTTTTTTTCCTTCTTCGTTTGATCCACCCTACTTTAACTGTCATTGTTTGAACAGAAAGAAAAATGTAATTGTGATATCATAGCTGAATCTCAATTAGCAGATTTAAATTGTAAAGCGTCACACAAAACCCTTATCTTGACGGCTAAGCTGCTAAAACTGCTCAAAGCTACAGTGATCCTTTCAATATTTGGATATGGGTTTAGCTTTGCAGAGTTGTTAAGGGAGGGAAAACAGCCAGCGTTGGCAGACAAGCTGAGAGACGTAGCCCGCTTCCTTTTAGACCCCGGCTTCAAACTCCCCTCTCTCTTCCTGGATCAACAGATTAGAGGATTTTCCAATGCGTGTGCGATTAAATGGGTCCGATATAGTCCCTGAGTCTTCCCTTGCATATAGTCACAATCTTGACACATGCCAGCCATCGCTAGATAGTCCATATCATTACCTGGAATAGCTAAGGCAGTCTGTGCTATGCTGCAATAGCCACCAGTGTTGTCACGGACGGCAATTTATTCCAAAATCTAGGTCATGTCACTGGAAAACTGTTGCAGTGGTGGAGGAAAAAAAGTTCCAGAATGCGTTACCAGTAGAGGTGGAACGATTTGGGGAAAAAATTATCTAATTGGAATTCTTCTGACAAGTACTGTGATTAGATTTGTGATTAGATTTTTTTTTAGAAGATAATTTGTCCTGAAGAATTGACAAAAAGACTGAAATATAAACTGACCAACACATTTCAGAGCAGTGCGCACAGATCTTAACTACAGGGTTAGCAGTTTTTGTGTAGAATAAGCAGATTTTGTCGTTTGTGGAAGACATTATGAAACGATTGAGTCCTTTCAAATTCTGATTTTGATTTGACTGTGATTTATCTTGCAGTTTTAATTACCGGACTGACGTTAGATGGGCTAGCCAAACCAAAAATGTCAATTCAGTTTGCAAAATTTCTATAGTTAACCTTACTATTCAAGTTGCTAGTTTAGGGGCACTTCACACTAGAACTCCACAGGGAAATCTGCTAAATCAATTTAAGATTTGCTGATGTTAGTGTGAGACAGATGACCCAGAAATTAATAGTATGTTTCAATTCACACAATTCTTGATTTCTTTGCTTCGGCCACCAGAAATGTGCAAAAATCTGTCTGTAAATGTCGCAGTTGAGGTTTAAGTAACGCAAAAACAATGAATGTAATGTAACAATAACCAACATATCGTGATATCATATCATCAAAAGACTCACAATATATCAAATCACAAGTTCCTTTGCTTAAATGCATGGTTTTATAGTAGCAGCAGTTAAATAAACATCAAGAACTACATATCCCATGATTCATTTCAGGGCAGACAACACGAAGATATATGTTTTTTACTTGCATTCTTGGGATTATGATGCAAATAATTCACACCAAAATTTTGTCAGGGTATTTTAAAAGCAAAAAAGTTTCCTATCTCCAAAAATATCGTACTGAAAGATTTGGATATCGTTACATCCCTAGTGTAGAATAAACTTAACTCGATTTAGAATGACTTAGAATAACTAATATTGAACTCCACAAATAAAAATATATTGGGGTGGTATGACAAATCACCAGCTAAAACTCATTTGTTATTAAAAAAAAAAAAAAAAAAAAAACGCCACAGGCTAAAACGTGGATCACCTTTAGTTGTCAGAAACCATAAAAAAAGCATAATGATAGTATTAAAGCTAACATTGACTGCCCTGCAATCTACCCAACATAAAACTATCCAGCGCAATAAAAAGCTAATAAATCTGTATGAATTGTGCGCTGATGATAACTTAAACGTGCGTTATACGGCAATAAAGATAAGACCAGTGCCATAAGAAAGCACAGATTCCTAGCACCTCTCGCCGCCAATAGTTATGAGCTTAACGCGGTGATGTCATTACTGTAACAAGATCCAGCGGCGACTAGTATTGACTTTGCCTGTGGAGGACTTCCTGCGGAGCCAAATGAATATTTACGTAGAGATCCATTTGTATGCTAAAGGAGAGAAAACAGAATTTGGACGAAGGTGTGAAAACGCCGAGCTAAACCCGCAAAGCCTCTCCAAAGGGGGGGGCAGAGCCATCGTCAAGTAGGAAGTAAAACTCTTAACGCTACAATGTGTTGCTAATTTCCACATGCTAAAGAGCTAGGGCATGATTACGGAGTTGGTGTTCTTTCGTGTTTTACATAATTGGGATCTGTGAGGACGCGCAAGGCTTGTCTGCTGGTTTATCAGGAGGTGCATGTGCGAGAGAGGCTATAATTACATTTTGGCTGCAGAACGATCATACGCTGCCAGTGAAGATTTTTGAATTAGATAACAGATGATGGGTATGGGAGCCAGCTTTTTATCGTAATAATGAAGTATTCCAAGTATAACATTTAAATTTGTGACAGGGATATGGTGGTGGAAGAAATATATTGATTGGAGCTTCGAACTGAAACAAGTAGGGATGGAACAATATCCAAATCTCACAGTACAATAGCGATATTTTGGAGAGGCTTATATAATTGTAGATAGGACACGTTTTTGCTTTTAAAATACCTTGACAAGATTTTCGTGTGAATTATTACCGTCATAATCCCAAGAATGCAAGTAAAAGACATATTTCTTCATGTTGTCTGCACTGAAATGAATCATGGGAAATGTAGTTACCTATGTTTATAAGCTGTTGCTACTATAAAACCACGCATTTAAGCAAAGAAACTTGTGATTCGATATATTGTGACAGCCCATATTACTACTGAGAGACCTCTGACGATACTATATCACAACATTTCGGGTACTGTTACATCCCTAGAGCCACACTAAGAGTACAAAAAGTACACAAATATTAAAAAAGGCTGATATTGTAATGTAAACAAAAGTATAACGAGAAATGGGGATACAATTTTAACTGTCCTGTTCTGATTTTTTCCATGTATTTGAGCAAAATATGTCTTTCCCCAGTACTGATATATTGTAAAAGCAGCTCTTTTGGTCAAAGTAAGTCAGTTTTGTGCTGACAGTATATATTTATAAAGCGCTTAAATGTCAAAAAATCAGGAAGCGCTCGTTAGCATGCCAGCTGTTAACTTTACGGTCACAGCAAAACTTCGGTCTGTTCTCTGAGAGTTGTGAAAAGTGCTTATAAACTCATCATGGTGAGTAAATACGATGCTTGGATTGCATACGGTAAGTGAGGAACAACTTTGGACCACTGCAAACAGTTTTTCAAGAAGTTTAAGACAATTAAATTCTGTTACAGCGCCTTTAACAACAAGCAGTTGACTACAAAATAAAACTGACAGTCTAAACAGCGCGTTACAGACATTTTGCTAAAGAAAAAACAAAAACAAAGCACCATGATAAAACAAGACTAAACCACAACATTTTGAAACTTTGCCAAGAACTATCATTAAAAACCCTAATTGGACATGTTAAGTGCCATTATGTTGTGTTGTTACATTACACATCATTACAATTATGCTAAATTATACACAATCATCTCCAATCTAATGTGCTCCCTATTATAGACATCTGTATTTGACAGTAATGATTGATCTGGCTCTCTGACTCACATAATGCCATCTCTATGGGGGCTGCTGCGCAAACTGCGAGCCGGGAGAAATATGCCATCAACACTTGACACATCAGCGACTATTATACGAATATTAGGGCGATTTCTCGTTCGGCATCTGCTCCGCGTAACCCATGCAGCGTCCATCACTCTGATTTACAACCGCTGTCTGTGCCGTGGGGTGCGTGTGCGTGCGTGTGCGTGGGGAGACGTGTGGTCCCGGAGCGTGAACGATGCCAGGCGCGCAGACAAGACGATCAATCCGCTCAAGTTCAGACGTGCTCGGGGCCTAACCGCTGTGTCGCCGCGGTGCTTCGAGTCGCCTTGGATGTGGGCTCACTGCCTCCAGCACCACGGACAGCACCACCGGCAGCTGTAGCAGAGGCCAGCTGCGCGCACTGAACGAGTCTTTGACACCGAACGCTCCGACTGTCTCTTTAAATCAATGCAATTCTATGATGAATTTTGGAGGGGGGTGCTGTATTCTTCCTTTGACACCTCCCTTTTACGCTCGATTTTTTGTCTATCCCCTTGCAACACCCTTAATCTGGTGTTACGGATCTACATTTCGAGCGTCGACTCCTATACTGCAAGTTTATGGTTACTAAACGGAATAGTTAAGTATTTGAACGCGTTTCTCGTAGTATCTAGATCAATGGCCAGTGACAGCGAGCACATGGCGGCTGTTTCTAGTACAACACACTGACACACATCTGGGCTCGTCCTATATTTTCATCCATTCATCTCCGAAACGCGATAGAAACTCTACACGAGTCCATCCTTTACGCGACGGGTAATCATATTCCAAAAAATATGAGGGGGGGAGGTGAAGGAAGGAGCTACTTACCGGGGTTTTATCCTGCTGGCTCGGGACTCCATTGCCTTCCGCTGCTGCTAATGGTTTCATAATGAACAAATGTGCACCGGGCTAAAATTAAGCATCCCTATGAGCTCCACTATGCTACGGCGTGCACTGCCATGTCCGTGCCCCGCCTGTCCCTCTCCTCTCTTCGGCCACACTCCTGCTTGCACTCCGGTGTGACTGCTGCTTGCTTCCCAAAAAAAAAAAAAAAAAAAAAAAAAAAAAAAAAACCGCCCCCGCTGCAGCTTCCAACACGAGCAGATCCAACAAAAACGTGCCAAAACGTGACCGTAAATCCAAAAGGCGTAGACGTGCCCCGTTCCTTTTACTTGACAATCACATTCGGAGCTCGGGAGCAGCAGTGGAGGAGGCAGCAACGCGATAACATGGTGCAAAAAGAAGAAGAAGCGGCGAGAATCATGGCTGCCAAGACTTTCACTCACGTTTGCGTCCTCTCTGCCTCCGTCTCCCAAATCCCTTCGTGCAAAAGTAAGATTCGACAACGTCTTTACGCACGGTGTAATTGATTGGGACGAGCCCGGAGCGCACACGGAGCGTCTGCGCGGCGAAGACAGCGGTTTGTTTGGGAGCCAGCGCGGAGGGAAGCGTGTGTGCGTAAGCGGGGTGAGATGTGTGTCAGGGCTGCTGCTGGAGGAGGAGGAGGAGGAGGAGGAGGAGGAGGTGCAGCTAGGGGTGGGGAGGGAGGGGGGTCGATGGGGGCTTGGAGAGGACCCGCGTAACGATAACTAACCTGGATATTTTAGGAAGTAGGCTATAACTACAGGTAGAATATTCGCTTTATTATAATATTCAAGTACACAAGCTGCTCTGTATGTTCCAAAAAACTTACCAATTACACGGGGAATAAATGCATGGATGTGATTGGCTGACCGCTGAGACACTTTCCTTAGTCCCGCCCATGTATTTTGTCAATTGGCTGGTGTGTTGAAAGATTAGCTAATGAAGTGACAATACACCGATAAACCTTATGATCTCTCCAAATTGATTTTAATAAATTTATTGTCACTTTGAGATTATAAAAAGAGATGACTACTGTAGCTGTATGTATGTATTTGTCACCAATAACATTAATATTGACAATGTAATTAACCATTAGGGCTGGGTATCATTAAGAAGTTGCAGATACAATACATACCTCGATACAGTGAACTTTTGATTCAATATGATATATTTCAAATCGATTTGATACCGTTCAATAAAAAATAAAGGCTAAATCATGGCTATGATATTAAAAGTCTTTGTTAAACCACTTTTTGTGCAAAGTTAATATGAAAAACACCCATTTTACTCATCAAAAAAGTGAAAATGTGAAATGTGTTGCATAAAAGAGTTTCCTTCCTCTCAACAAACAACAAAACTGTAGCGCTGTAACAAAATAATTTAGTAAAACACACCAAAAAATACTCTTGGCGATATATAGATTCAGCAGCCCACGATATCGATTCTGTATCATCACATTGAACGATACGAATATGTCGATATTTTTATATATTTGCACGCCTCTATTAACCATATAAAATGGATATGCTCACTTTGAGAAAATATGAAGATACATCAACTATTGTGGAATTTATTTAGCTAAATTTTATAGCAATGGTGTGTTGATAATGTAACCTGTCATCATTTATTTAAGTCATATTCCCTTATGAATTGTTCAAAAACATTACATCATTTACTTAATTACTTCAACACAACACACACACACATTACTTGTATAGAAAATAGCACACAAAAAAGCAAATGTCACCCACTCACATTACATCATTTATGGTCGTCAACATTCAAATCGCACCTCCCCTGGGTTTACACGAAACGCACCATTAGCAACTATTCTCCAAGTCTCCGCCGTCCAATAAAATTGACGCTTTGATGCCACCACTACAAGGGCTGTCTGAAGCAAAAATAACAAGGGACTGGTGGTGGGAGAGAGAGATAGAAAGAGAAGGGGGGGCTTCAACACCAGCTGATACTGTCAAGCACTGCGAAGGAAAGAGGGGATGGAAAAAATCAAAAGGTAGTGAAAGATGGAGGACGAGATAGAGTGTGAAAAGCAGATGAGTGCTAGTAATGCTATTATCGCACTGGCTTCAGCATGGAGCCCGGTTGGCATGGTAACCGCGATGAAGGAGAGACATTTCCTGGCACACTCTGAGCTGAGAAGACAAGCATCGTCCCTCTTGAGAAACAGAGGGATGAGGGGAAAAAAAAAAAAAAACTAAAAGAAAAGAAAATGGACAGGGTAGATTGACAATGTGAGTCTAGCGTTAGGGATGATGTCACTCTTGTCAGTCAGCTGGAATAACCATGGCAACTCAAAGGAGGGGAGTGGGTTGGGTCACGTGACTTGCTTGCAACCCCCCCCTTTACTCGCACGCACTCATCCTTTGGGGCCTTTGGTTGCCGCGGCGACGGAAGCAGCGAGGGGAGGGGGGTGCAATGAATGAGTAAAGAGACAGAAGTGCCATCCTCTCCAGCGTCTCTACAGCTGGACTACAAAGGGTTTCCATTAACACAAATTAAAATATATATGAATAAATAATGCACTGCTTATTGTCTCTTTGCGAGATGAAAAACAAAAGGGGCCGAAAGGAACAATACCCAGATATGGGCATGGAAGTGAGGTGAGGACACTCACTTATGAAAACCTGATAACTGGTCCCATTTATCACACTAAAATTTCGAAACTCGATTTTGATATTAATAGGGTTACGATACAATACATACCTCGATACATAAGCCATGATGCTATACATATCTTATGATTTGTTACAATTCAGTACGATAAATTTTAAATCGATTTCATACGATTCGATAAAAAATAAAGGCTAAATCATGCTTTGACTCTAAAAGTTTTTGTTAAACCACTTCTTGTGCAAAGTTCATATGAAATACGTCCATTTTAATCATCAAAACAATGAAAATGTAGCACTGTAACAACATAATCTAGTAAAATATACTAAGAAATACTCAATATCGATACTGTATCATCACATTAAACAATACGATATGTCAATATTTCAATATTTTTGCGCACCCCTACATATTAAGGAACGCACTTGATACACAATACTGATTCTGATAACACAAAGACAATTAAAAACACAGACAATAAAATGTAATTTTTCGTAATTCAATATTAAATCTTAGTACTTTCTTTCATATTCCCATGTGGTTTTATATCTGTGTAATCCCTCAGTGGTCCAGGTAGGTTCCAAAGTGGTACATGGTCTTATACTTGTTCTGATACAGCTCAAAATCATTCTAAAGCTATTCAGGAAAGGTTCATTTCTGTCCTGTCATTTAATGAGTGTTCAAATGCGTATCTAGTTTCGATACTAGTTTTAACATAGATTAGAGTCTGATTTCCGATTGACAACACTAATAAAAGTAAACTCACTCATTTAGATCAGCAGCAACGATAAACTGGGTCCCTACACCACCGTCTAGCTCATGTTGTTTTGTTTTGGTCTGCTATGTGAAAATGAAAGCAAAATCAAAACTGGAGCTTCAATGTGCTTTGACCTGCTGCAGAACTGGAGAGTGATCTGAGAGGTTTTGGGGCAAAGATGATTTAAATCTGTTTATTAGCGCACTCTAAATTCTCTGCGCATGTAAATGTAGTGACTGTGAAAGCTAAGGACAGCAGTCAGGGCATAAGAAGTGTAGTTTAGTTCATTATTAGAAAGCAGTACGCTACAAGAAAGCAATAACAGCTGTCATAGCATACAGTGTAATGCGAGAGAGGATGTAAACAAAGCGGACTGGGCATTTGCCTGTCTAGACATCAATTTACATGACATTATCGGACAACAGTGACCAGGAAGGAAGATGGAAACAATAGAGTGACAAACATCTAAAGCCCATTAAGATTATACTGGTGAAAGCAGGTATCAAAGCCTCTTATCATTCATCTTTTTAGCTATAATTTAGTCATTCTTATGGATTGCAATGCTGGCGCGTAGACATTCAATCACACTTTTCAGATTCTTTCCCAGACGGCAACTAGGGGGAACGATATTGACAAAAATGTAAATCTTAATGTTCAGACAATTTCCAAAATGTCTTGGCTAAGGTTCAATTCTAGCACAAAATGGAATGGACCACAAAAAAAAAAAAAAAAAAAAAAAAAAGAAATATCAAGTAATACCCTTGTTTGGGATACTCGATATTCAAATTTTGCTTATTTTCAAGAAAACAATTACAATTATGGCTGGGTATCATTCAGGAGTTGCCGATACGATACATATCTCAATACATAGGCCGCGATACAATACATGTCTCGATACAGTGCATTTTTAGTTCGATACGATATATTTCAAATCGATTCAATACGGTTCAATAAAAAAATAAAGGCTAAATTGTGGCTGTGACACTAAAAGTCTTTGTTAAACCGCTTCTTGTGCAAAGTTAATATGAAACACAAACATTTTAATCATCAAAGCAGTGAAAATGTCAAATGTGTCGCATAAACAAGTTTCCTTCTTCTTAACAAGCAACAAAACTGTAGCTCTGTAACAAAATTATTTACTAAAATATAACAAAAAATACTCTTGGTGATATACCGATACAGCAGCCCACGATATCGATACTGTATCATCACATTAAACCAGACGCTTCTGTCTCTTTTGATGACATATGCTCGATATTCAAATTTTGCTTATCTTCAAGAAAACAATTACGATATTGTCAATGTTTACGATATGTTTCACTCGTCTAACCGTAAGCATCAGCTGAGTAGAAGCTGTAGAAGCCTTTAAAAAAAAAAAAAAAAAAGTATAAAGAGTATAAAGCGTGTGAAAGATATAGACCTCTGGAATGAATGAATTATGCATTAAATTTTGTTTGTTTTAATTTATATTGAGTCTATTATATATACAATAATACAATAAGTCGTAAGTGAAATTGTAAATGCAAACTTGCTGTTCATACGCTGCTTTTCGTTCTTGGAATTCTGTCATTGTTTAAAAGGATTAGGCATTATAAGTACTTTTTACTTCAGCCTAAACTCTTTCAGTCATGGGTTTGTAGTCTATGTTTTGCTTTGTTTAGTTTTATAGAGCTGCAAAATGACCGAATAAAAAATTAAATATAATAAAAAACTACCACTGCATTCAAAAATTGTGTGTAAAATATGAAATTTCTGTAATCCATTGATAATTCTGTTCCATTGCTACGACTTATTCTAGTCAAAAGCATTGTTCTAGGAAAGAAAAAAAATTGTAGTGACAGTATCTACAATCACATTTAGAAATCAGACCAAAAATAAATCGATCTTGCAGCCATGTAATTTAATACCAAAATGCATTTGAGAAAGCTTAATGCAATATAGGTCGACTGCCAAACGTTATATTTTTATTGCCTGTGCTTTGGGGGTGGACCTTATTGTCACAGTAAATAAAGAGCTCGCCTAGACAATACCTAGCTCGCATCTGCAGTCAAAGCGATTGGGGGAGAGAATAGGAGAAAACGGGGTGGGGGTTACGCGGGGGGTGTGAAGGGACCCGCTGGAGACCCGGTATGACATCACCCTTTCCTGCCCCGCGTATGATGTAATGCCTCCAAAACAAGACGAGAAGGGATAAAAGCTCAGGTGGTTTGGCGCGCTCGCCGGGTCATTAGCCGAGTATCGCCGGGGGGCCACGCCGAGTAGTAGCATCATTACATCACCGCGGTAACCGGGTCACGTCTGGGGAATATCAGACCTCTTACGCTCGGCCCCGCCCCCTTCCTCCCCAAGCCATGGATCATTTTCGTACCGACTCATCACGAGAAGGAAACGAAAATGCGACAATTGATCTTGGACGATTGTGACAGTGACGCGAAAAAGGCCAATAGAGAATAGCATTAATGCACTCTAAATCGCCGAGTTAGCTAAACGCATGAGCAGAGATGGTGGGTGAGTAAGTAAAGAGTGGGGGGGGGGGTGGTCTCATCTGGCATTTGTAAACAGTCTCTCGAAAAATGGAAAGGCAAGGCTAGGCTAGGTACGGTCGGACTAGCTGAAGCGTACAGCATTAGCGTTGTAAAAAAACTCATTAGCCTACGGGATGGAGCGTCCGACATGCACAGCTACTCAATACAAGGAGGTTTAAAGTCAAGGTGAGCACGGGCTGCAAAATAAATCAACCATTGCAGCATAGTTTCGTATAATCAGTGTTTTTGAATTTGTGAAAAGATTGCGATGCGTACAAACCGGGGTCACTGTCCTTGGCGAAGACTATGCAACGCTGGTGTTTTTTTGGTTTGTTTGTTTGTTTGTTATTTTCTTTTCAAGAGCAATGATTTTAGTTTGGCCAATTAATTTGAAAAGGCATTCAAAGATAATTTCAGTTTCAAATAAAAACGGCAAAGGGTCAAGAGTAGTGCGAACGTAGGTTTGTCACGTTATCGACTTGTTCAATGTATTAGAACCATTGTAAATGTAGAACTTACTTGTAGAAACAGTCAAAATCTCATGACCGTTATTGCAACTTCTTGACATGAAAAGTAAATGTAACACACTGATACAGTCCAAAAATATTGAAATATAGATATATCGCACTGTCAAATGTGATGATAAAGTACAGATATCGTGGGCTGCTGTATCGATATATATATGTTTTTGGTATATTTTGTTAAATTATTCTGTTACAGTGCTAAATTTGTTTGTTTAAAGGACGGAAACTTTTTTATGCGACACATTTGACATTTTTACTGTTTTGATGGTGTGTTTCATGTTTCATATTAACTTTGCACAAGAACAAAGACTTTTAGTGTCACATCAGCATTATTTATCCTTAATTTTTGTTGAACCGTATCAAATTGATTTGAAATATCGAATCAAAAGTGCACTGTATCGAGATATGTATCGTATCGTGGCCTATGTATCGAGGTATGTATCGTATCAGCAACATCTCAATGATACCCAGCCTTAGCTACCAAGCCAATTAATTTTGAATACTGGACATGGTATTAAGCATAGACTGTCCATATAAATGATCACAGCTAACCCGCCACGTTCCAAATAGGAAGTGAGCATGGGTGCAATTTAGATTTTTTTAAACTTTACAGTTGAATTAAAAATAATCTTCAAAGTGCTTTATATATTGTGGTGGATACTTCTGCCATCGCTCCACAGTGTTAGTATTATTTCATTTCATTTCCATTAAGTTAATTACAGCACACATAGTTTAATTTAATTCATTCATTTAGACTTATAATCTAATTTGGGTGCACACATTTTAGTTAATATAAGTTTGAATTATCACTTACACTTGTTCTTTTTTTGGTTTGAGTGGCCAGACAGAGGACCCATCCACAACGAACAAACTAAATTTGTTTTACTAAGTTAGTTTGTCTTGTTTGTTTAAGGCAGGGGTATCCAAACTTTTGTCATCAAGGGCCACATATCTCAACACAGATGAAGCAGAGGGCTGATCAAGGGCGGTAGAATGGCGCTCAATACAGTAAATAATTGAAATATGTGCATGTCTAACATGTTAGAATGAGCCATCAGTCTTTATTCATTCTAAGATCCTTAAAACCACACACTAAATATTAAATACTAGCTTTAACAAGGTAGATTTTCAAAAAACTTGCAGTAAAAAGTAAATTTTTAATTGATGCAAGGTAATTTGGGCCAATTCACCTGAAAGCTTGAGGGCCAAGAAAAATTTGGGCCACATTCGGCTCACGGGCCATAGCTTGGACATGCCTGGTTTAAGGTCACTTTATTATTACGTATTATTTTCTGTATTATACTTATTTGCCTTCTTGTTACTTTGATTAAGTTAGTAGTTTTACATAATTATTTGTGTTTAGTTTAAGTTGGCCCTCAAGTATTTAAACACCCCTGTTCTTTGTCTGGTCGGGTTAGTTTTGTTCTGTTCAGTTTGGTTTAAGTTGCCCCAGTTGGGCTTTTTATTAATGATTTACCTCATTTGAGCCTTTGCTAAATTATATCTCTTTTGGACTTTATTAAATTTAAGTTATTTTTATACCTTGTCTTTGCCTTTCTGTTTGATTCACTACATATATATTTTTTTTTTTCTTTGGACAGACCAAAACGAATGCCATTTCTTCAGTTATTTGATCAGTCTTTGTAAAATCATCTTTCATTCTGGTTCATTTTTGGTACTTTTGCCAATTTCTACAAATGTTTCGTCCAAAAATAACCAGCGAAACTCAGTCTTTTTTTTTTTGAAACATAACACATTATTTTTGCTCATTGTTTCATATCACCAAATCCAAACATTGCAGCCAAATCCAGACTTAAGGGAATACACTATAAGTACAATTTCTTTCAATCGCTTAAGTAACTGTAAAATGAAAACTTGCTTTACCGCAATCCGCTCAGGACCCCAAAACCAAATTACCCTGTCGTCAAGATTGAAATTCACTGAGCTTCTTGGACCACGCATCTCCCAGTAGACGCGCACACACAAAAGCTATTAGGGCCTCTACCTGGTCCAGTCATAGCTATTGATTCACATTTAATCGTTATTCAATGGCCGTGGCTGAGTCTACAAGAAACAGAAAAGACAACATAGCATTCAAGATAGCGCGAAAATGCAATGTCAACGCCATTACAATAGGTGCACAAAAGACTCGCGGACGCCCGTAGGAGCCAAAACTGCATTTCATTTATCAAACCCGTGTCACCCGCGCTGAGAAAGACTTCAGGTTAAAAGAGGGTGAAGCGTGCTGGCTGGTGGAGCAATGTACGAATCAGACAGAGCTTTCAGAGGCCAGGGGTTGATGAGTAACTGCGAGGCTTCCGGATGTGGTTGTAGTGTAACCGTGGTAAGGGTTATGAACTGGAAGCGGTGAGGAGGTCATTAAGGATGAACGAACAGGAGCGGGGTGAAAATCAGGAGAATGTTTGACACCTATGGGGAGAGCTGGCGCAATTTTCCGGCGGGTGCAGCGTGGTAGAGACGGGCAATGTTTAACAATGGAAAGTCGATTGAATGCAAGTGCGTTTGAATGTCTCTTGAGAAGTTATAGTGAGCAATGTTTTGGCTTTAGGAATTTTAGGGATGTAACAATAACTGAAATATCATGATATTGTATCGTCAGTAGTCTCGCAATAATATCATGGACCATCACAATATATTGAATCACAAGTCCCTGCAAGAAAACAAGTTAAGTAAAGTTAAGATGACTTGATGTTTTATCATGATTTGAGTAAATTTCACGTAAAATTCAAGTAAAATTATCTGCCAGTGGAATAAGACTTTTTGTATTTAAAATATGAAAACACATCTTGCTACATTTAAAGTAAGAAACACAAAAACTTTTTGTACTTAAAATAAGAAAATTGAATGTTGCTTGAATTAAGAAAAACACTTATTCCATTGGTAGATAATTTCACTTGTCAAGTTGAATTGACTCAAATAAAGTAAAATGCCCTTATTTAAGTATTTTTAACTTACCTAGATATTGTTTGTTTCCAGTGCTCTCATTGTTATAGTCAGCAATAGTGCAGACTACATAAAGAAATGTTATTAAGCACTTTTAAATCTTAATTATATGTATTATAACAATACTAAAGACTTGCCAAGGGATTTTAAAAGGAAAAAGAAGCATATCTACAGTTTTGCTCTCATACTCTGAGATGCATATTGTGAGAATATCGCGTCGAGAGATTTGGATATCATCACATCCCTAATGACCTGGTCACGTGTTTGCCAATTGTCTGCTCTCCCTCCATTACGTCTCGAGCCAGAACCAAACATGATCTTCCAATCAGATTTGTTCATTTCAGTGATGCACGTGAAATGAGCTCATTGGTCACCTTTCATAGTGAACAAAATGACATTTCTCTCACCTCAGATTAACAATTTAGTGTTTCGCTCATTGATTCTGCAGAAATTGACAATGTTTTTCAATTCTTTGTGATATTTTTTTTTAGTTTTTCTTCATAAGCAGCCATATTTGTTTTTGTAAACATGTCCTTGATTGGCTAATCCACCTGTCAATCACACCAAGGATGTACAATTAATTGAATTTTCATTGCGATTTCAATTTGTGTGTCAAACAATCTGTAAACTCATATAATCGAGTTGAAACAATAAAGCTTAACAAAGTTTATTTGGGGATTTTTTTTTTTATATAAATAAGTATATTTATTTTACGTTTTAAATATAGAGATTGTACAACAGCTGGATATAGAGTTTTATTTGTTTTTCTGTGCCTTATTTCATATTCAGTGTATATTTTATTTGTTTTATACATTGCAAAACTGCTCTAAGGTACATGTTTGTAACCTATATTTATTTTTAGTTTGAAAGTTTTCCGTAAATTATCCATAACAAAGTGGGGTTTTTTTTAGAGAAAAATGCTGAATAAATGCATAGTGTAACTAAAAAATAATCGCTTGAATAAACAGGATTTCAATATTGACCAAAATAATTGGGATAATGATTTTTTCCATAATCAAGCAGCCCTAAATCACACCCATCCGGAAACGGGGAGGTTCAACGGTGACCAGACTCACATCTTTGTAAACTATTGGTGAAGTGTGTATTCTGGATCCTAGGAAAGTCATGCATGGTTCAAATTACCAAAAAATATCAAGTAAATTTTCCACTTGGCGTCATTGGTCAACTGTTAGCCTTGAGTTTTGAATAAGGCTCTACAAATTGATGGCTGCCCTGCTTTTCTAAATGTTCATTAATATGTACTTTTCCCCTTTTTTATTAAAAACATGAAATTAAAATTAAATAACATGAATGAACTCAATAGTCTATGTTGTAATTTTGCCAAACTGTTCACAAACCAGTAGCTACACATTTTTCCAGTTTTGTCCGAATCATTTTGTTCGTCTTGTTTACACTCTTATGAGCTTTCCAAATGACAATTCTAAATATACCCGCTTTTACAAGCATGGCGCTAATGAAAGGGATGGTCTTCACACAATTTATTTTTAAATCGAATTAAGCCTTACATAACCAGACATTCCTTCCCCAGTTATTAACATCCACTTACAACTGAACCAATCAGCTTGCATGTGTTTACAGCTATTTCAATCACATTTCGGAGGCTCTTGACAACAGAAACACTACCCTTCCTCATTACCATCCCTATAAATGCCATGTGCCGAGTCTTGTTTAGAAAATTCCCACTCTCAAAAAGGTCTCTGAATGTCGAAAGTGACATGAAAAGCGAGCAAATGTCAGTATGTTTTTGAATATAACTGGTGAAATAAAACCAATAGTGCAGGGCTGTTTCTCCGCACACTCTCTCCATCTGGGGTGGGCTATTGAGCATGTATTATTTCTGCCCAAAATATCCCTTCCATTTGGATCAAAGCACAGAGGTTGACATTTTACTATAAATAACAAAGCTAAAATGCTGGTGCCCATACGGAGATACCAGCTGCTCAGTTCAATACTGCTAAGAAAGTGTTTTTAAGGCAATTTTAAGGCAAAGTTGGCGTAGAAGTGTGTCGAAACTGCAGATTTTCAGATTCTATAATGTGATGATGTCCCAGATGGGCAAAAGAGGCAGTTTTTCTTTGCCATGAAATAGCCAAAAGGTAAATTCACAAATGTTGAGCCTGATCATTTCATTTTAGTTGCGGGAATTGTGAGTTGCTCACTCCAAACGTAATTGTATTCTTATAGCCCATTGCTCGGTTTCATTATAGAACAAAGATTACAGTAATTTACCATTATACAGGAATCAGATTAGATAGTTTTTTGTTTTTTTTTCCTTTTATACATATGTCGTCATAGCTATTCATGGGTTTCAGAATGATGAAATTGATGATGAAATTATATTTCAAACAAATTATATACTTTGAATTAGAAAAAGAAAAAAAATCCATAACAGGATTACCTTTTGCATTCGCCATAACATAATAGAAAATAAAAAAATTAAATGAATAAACCAAAATTATTCACAGTATTACTTTCAGAATAGGGATGTAACAATATCCAAATTTCTCGTTATGATATTATCACAATGTGCATCTCACGGTACGATATTTATTTTGGAGAGGCTAATATAATTGTAGATAGGACACGTTTTTGCTTTTAAAATACCTTGACAAGATTTTGGTGTGCATTATTACCGTCATAATCATATTCAAGTTCATGTTGTCTGTAAAAACAATGCATTTAAGCAAAGGAACTTGTGATTCGATATATTGTGACAGCCCACGATATTATTGTGAGACATTTGACGATGCAATATCATGATATTTCGGTTATTGTTACATCCCTATTTCAGAACATTTTTGAATAGTGAAATTGTAATTGTAAAAATATATAACTACAGTGTTTTCCTATAAAACTGAAAAGTATATTTTATATAGCGTAAATTTTGTTGATGTGTTAATTGAAGAGACCTTGTGTGATACATTTACAGTTTGTACTGCGACAAACCCTTTACTATTCACACTATCTACCAGAATAATCATTATTAAACTCACAGTATGTAACTGTTTAGTCAAAAAAAGTCTAAAATAAAAGCTTTTTTTTTAACTATGAGCGGGAAGTATAACACAAAACTTCGCCAACTCCTTGAAGAATGTTCCGAAATACAGTTTTAACTTTGTATTTCATGGAATCAAGCAAGTAACACCTCCAGAAAGTGACTGTACTCTACCTTTAACAATAATTCACAATATAAAAAAGTCAAAACTGTAGATTTTTATAATTTTGTGCTCGCATATTCTAATGGTGCCATCACGTATAAATAGACATAGCAGGGAGAGCATGTGCGTAACGTTACCGTGCTCGTACACAATGTCTCTTCAAACCAAGGCTGTTGTGTGGCAGCTGAGGCAGGTTGTCACAAAGGACGGCTCTAAAAATAGGAGGTTGCATTTGTAGCTGGGGAGAGTGGCAGGTTAGACTCTCTCTTCTGCCAGTTTGCCTTATACTCCACACCACAAGCTCTGATCTCTGCATCCAAGGCTGAACAATACAATACTGCTGTGAACGTGTTTAGAGTCTGCAGGAGAATACTGAGATGGAGAGTCAGGTTAGCATGAAAAACTTTGGGTTTTAATGACATGAAAGTCCTCTAGTGCGATGATATAGTGCATAGGGTCGTCAAAAGAATCGGAAATCAGATACTAATTGATACTAAAAATAGTATAGAAACTACATAATAATTTGAGAAAGTATGGATACTAGTCTAGTCACATTCACAGGACAGAAATGAACCTTTCCTGAATAACTTTAGAATGATCTTGATTTGTGTCACATAGATACGTATACGCCCATGGACCACTATGGAACTGACCTAGACGACTGAAGAATTGCAAACATATAAGGCCACATAATAACATAAAAGAAAGAACTATGATTTAATACTTCTTTTCTAATCATTCTGGCATCAGAATCGCATTCAGCATCATTAGTATATAGAATAAATAATAATAATAATTTGAATGTTGATTAATATTACCATTGTCAGATAACCACATTCACAAACTAGGAATGTGCTGGCATTCAATGAGCTTAGAAAACTTATCTTAAAGAAAGATACATTTTAAAAAGCTCCTGAATTTTACTTGCATTGAAGTCAGAATATAATAATTGTTCAAAATAGGGATGGGCATGATTGGTCGACTATTTGATAATTGATTGTTAAGAATTTCGTCAATCACGTTCATTTTTAAATCGATAAACCGAATGTAGGTTCCTTTGCATAGCAAAGTGTAAGGAGACGAGGCTGTGTCTGACACCGCGTCTTTTCATCAAAACAGTAGCCAAAATAAATAAAGTGACCAACATAAATAAAGTGAGTGAAATGACTGTGAAATAAAGAGCTGAGTTAAGAGCAGCGCTTTAATTTATGCAAATTAGCCATGTGGTTTTAAGTTTCATTTCTGTAAAATGTAAACAAATGTGGCAAAGCTGAATTAAAAACATTATAATCTCAAAAGGGCTGATGTGGCTCTGTAGTGGTTATGGTCTATATGTTGTAAAGTTGATTTTGTTTATGCAGATTAGTAATCGTAATAATAATGATGATCATTTTAATATAAAAATGTTAATGATTCATCAAAAATCGAGCGTTAATTCTCCCATCGATCGATTAAGAAAACTGAATCAAATGCCCATCCGTAGTTCCAATACTAAGGAAAAAGCTGTAATGTAAATCAAGACCATTCAAAAACTATTCAAGGAATGTCGCCATATAGAGTATAGTGTAATGTTTGTTGACTTGACCACTGCTGTGATAATAATATTCCAAACAGCCTAAAGATAGTCAATAAAATTACCAGCAATGGGAAGCTCGCTGTGAGATTCGCTGCCCTACTATTTGTTCAATCGTTGCCATTATCTTGGTTCACAGGTCCATAAGCGTCGCTATAAACATGTTTAGCATCTTCCTGCCATCATCTGGAATGGTGAATTGGAAAAAGGCGGCATTTTTCTCAACGCAAGTAAATGTGTTTCATCTCGGAGGCAGTGTGCAGTGGACGTTGGAGTAATTGAAGTATAGTGGTACTGCACTGTGAAAACTAAGAATATATATAGAAGCTAAAATCACTAAATTCACATTATTAACCTTGATTTGAGTCATTTTAGATAGTTTTGCAAGGATTATTTGATTATTAGTGCTGTTTCACTGGTTTTCATCTAGCCATCCTTTTTTTTAAAATTGAAGAATATTGAGAAAAAAATAAACAAACAAACAAACAAAAAACATCTAATCAAAAATTCAGTGGTGGTAAGAGCACTGAAAATACAGTTATGTAGCTATTGTAGTGAAATACAAGTACTGCTGCCAAAATTGTATTTAAGTAAAACAGGTTCAAAAAGTACTCAAAAAGTACAATTACCCCCAAAAATCTACTAAATTACAGTAACTTAAATTTTGTGTAAAATCCCTCAGTTGTCCAGGAAGAATCCATGGTAAAAGGAGAAATTAAATTTGTCAACTGGACAAACGTTTACTTGGTTGAATACGTTTCACAGTTGATCCAAGCTGCTTCTTCAGTTCTGGTCAGACGCTGGTGGACACTTCCTTATATCTGTCTGAAGGGAGGAGCCAACTACAATGAAACTACTCTGAAACTAACACCCTAGATGTTTACATTTTGTCTTTGTTAGTTAGGCCTATTGAACTGCACTGAGTGGGACCTGGTGTTCCCTGTTGTTTTCTTTGTTTGTTTAAATTTAGGTTTGAGAATTGAGTTGTACATAGGAGATAGATAGTGTCTGAGTGCTCCATTTCTGATTAAGGAAGGATTCTCTTTCTTATCAAAAATAGCTTCTTTAACTCCCCTCTCAAACCTTGCTTACAGAAACTGTAAACAAGTAGGTGTGTTAGTTTCAGAGTAGTTTCAGTGTAGTTAGCTCCTCCATTCAGACAGATATAAGGCAGTGTCCACCAGCGTCAGCGTTCTCCTGTTGCCAATAACGTAAAGTATTATTATATGCAGTGCAGCTGTTTCCCTCTACATCAGTTTATGTGCCAGAGAATCGAGAGTATTTATTAAGGAAGTCTACGCCAACAACATAACACCACCACAACATAAGCTAGGGAGATAGAGCTACACACCTATAGACTACAAGCACACACAAAAAGACAGACAGGCTGGAATAGATACCGTACCTGTATTTTATTGCATTCCCGGGATGGAGACTGCGATGTGAAAGAAAGAAAAAAAAAAGAAACATAAGAGGAGGTGGAAGTTATCAAACGTGCCACTTGTCTAAGAAAGTGAAAAAGTGGAAAGGGGGAGTGGAGAGGGAGACATGTTCTGCATTGAAATGACTGATGGTAGCTCAGACTATAATCCAAAATATAACAACATAGAGTGCTAGAATGCTAAGTGTCAAAGGATGTTGGGTCCAAGACATTCAGTGGTTTCTCATTTTTAACAAAACATTTTAAATGCTACTCAAATACGTGCTCTTTTTGGTTAAGCACTGCAAACTACAAAATTCTACCATAAAAATCAAGTCATCTCTTTTTCAAACATTCACAATTTCCAACTCACTCAAGCAGCCTTGTATTAGACGGAGTTTAACACCTGCTATTTCACACCAAAGCACACAATCCACTCCGATAACCACTGTTTTAACTATCACTGTCCCCAGTCGTTGTGAAATCCTTTCATTTGCTTCTGCTACTTTTGTTCGGCATAAGCGCTATTCAAGGTGAATACTGCAGTATTATCCAAGGACAGGTACACGCACACGCATTTCTCATTATTCCTTCTTGCTCACACGCCATTTTATTTGGTTCAAGATTAGTGACGAGATCTCTTTAACAAAATTGACCTTGAGGCACATAATAATAGACTCATTAAAGGAAGTTATGCAGGAGAATGGATTAATACAGTCAATATCTTTGGCCAATTAACCCCCTTTAGAAATATTGTGAAAGAGAAGAGCGGCCGTTGTTTCAAAACGCTAAGCCAGTTGATCCAAGGTTGCTCATTTGATGTCATAGCAGGTTAGCACGGACTATAGTTTAAATTGTGGAGGAAGGAAGCCAAGAGTTAATATGGGTTGTTAAAGGTGCATTGTTTAACCTGCTTATCTTCATTATAAGTATTTAAACACATGAATAAATACTTGACACCATAGTTGAAGGGCATAGTGTGGAACAGTATTTGTATAATCACCAGGTCTATTTGCATGAAACAAAAACTGGAACAAATTTTAAACTATTGTATTCACTGGATAGCTTTAATTAATCTATATAATCGTATTCTTAGAGAGTTTTACCGTCTTAAAAAACATGAAAAACAGAACTAGTTAAATGAATTAAAACATTAATTTTATGTTTTAATCATTTTTATGGAACACAATAAAGTCACAGTTGAGAAATGATTTGCAAAAACTATTTATAGTGCTTGAGCAACCCAAAATGTGTTGGATATATATGTGCAGTGGTCCAGAGTTATTCTAATGTCTCCCAAAGCATTTGTAGCGTCCTAATTATTCACTGCAATGAGTATCACAAAGCATTTCACAACTTTAAGAGGCCAGAGTGGTAACAACAACTAGCATGCTAACTTAGACTTAGACTAACTTTATTGCTCCATCAGGGAAATGATTTGGACACAGAAGCTCACACATCACAATAAATATAATAACAAAAAGCAAAAATATAAATGGTAATAATAAATTCTAAGTAAGTAGCAAAAAAGAGAAAGAGACAGATGTCAAATAAGACATACTTATATAAATGTAAATGTACGGTAAAAACAGAATAGAAAGATATGTAATAAAATATAAAATCACATCAGGGCACCAACATTACTTCCTGGTTAGATAATTTCATAATTAGATACAGATCGCATACAGCAGACTTATTTTGACCCCAAGAGCTACTTTTACAATATATCAACTTTATTACAAAAAAAAAAAAATCAGGTACAACCACTGATACATTTGATTGTTGCCTGCCAATAGTAACTTTAACTCCTGCTCACCATCTTAAATTTACACAAAATCAAATTAAAGATGAAGACAAATAACCCTTGCCGATATGAAAATTACAGTTGCAAAAAACACAGTGTAGTAATTATGAATATTTCAAAATGCTAAACTAAGGCTTGAATATCATATGAGCTTTGTTAATCCATTCAGAATTCCATAACTTCGGACAACTTGGAGTATTTGTCTGCACGTGTAGAGAAAGAGTGAATGGACACTTTTACAGCTTTTGCGTTTTAGCCACTTACACTAATGCAAGCTTTACGGTCGCCTCATTAAAAGTACAGTGTGCTCAACAGAGATTTCAAGTAAACATGTAGGATTAGCCGGATTTAGAATTATGCTCCTGCAAACTGGAAATAAGACCCTTGTGTAGCTCTTGGACACTCAAAATTTTAAGTATTTCACTGTGAACATTTGGTAACAGTCAGGGTACTAAAACTAACAGTTAAAGCACAATGTGGGTTAAATTCCTGTACAAAACTAAATAGGAATTCATAAATAGTCAAAACGTTTCACTAATTTGTGAAAGGAAAGCTGAAAAATGGGGAAAAGAATTTGAATCAAGATGGGTCTTGCTGTAAGTACAAGTTACAGTCAGAGGAAGTACTTAATATTTTTGCTTTATTAAATTACTAAGTATTAACTCTGGAGTCTAATTCACTAATGGAAAGTTCAAGTATGGGGGGAAAAAAAGGAAAAACACATATAAAAAAGGAAAGAAAAAAGAAAAAGAGATATGCCCTATTGTGATTGGCTGCTGTCATATTTATGAGACTTGAAATTAAATAACTAATGGACATAATGGGTATAGTAAAAAAAAAAAAAAAAAGTTTTCCAAAAATAAAAACTGACAGGAGACGAGAAAAATAAATAAAATAAAAAAACATTGACATAGAATTGACAAAGGGTATATTAACCCACACACAGCAGCTCCTTGAATCCACTCCTCCGTCTTTTGCATAATTAACATTCAGATGATTGAGTAATGTCACGTTCAAGGACGCTCCGACAGGGCTCTACCAGTGACCGAGTCTTTAGCCTTGGTGAGGATTAGACGTACGGCCCTCTGATTGCGAGGCGTCGGGGCTAAGCAGCAGGCTCCCCGGGTTCAGAAGGAGAGCCGGGTATATTGATCGCGTGCCTCCAGCCGCTTGTATAATTATGGAACAGCTGTTTGGGGCCGTGAATACCCAACTGGTGACGGAGTGCACCCAGAGGAGGGATATCGCTCATGTGCCTGCGGCGATGGGGCTGTTAGCGGGTGCACGGGGAGAGCTTTGAGATGAGAGGGGGATTAAATAATGGGAAGTATAATTGATCAAATTAAGAAGCGAGTTTTGTTAAAGTGGTGTGACAGCTGATTAGATCTGCACTGAAAGCTTAACTAAGAAGTCTGTTTCAATGGTAAAAAAATGCAAGGAAGGAAGGAATGTGGAGCAGTGTTTTTGCACATTGACATTTGGTGAAATTATGGTAATGTAGGCACTGTCACAACTGTCAAATGTTAACTTTTTTGTACAAAGCTGTGAATAAGGACACAAATTATAAACTTTAAAAATGACAAAAATTATATATTTTTTAAACCCAGTCAATTTGGAAACTGTCTTATACTAAATGACAACTGCTCTTTTAGTTTAGTAGTAATAGTACACACTCATTTGAGCAAGTATCGATACTAAAAAGTCACATTCACAGGACAGATATGAACCTTTGCTGAATATAAGACCATATGGTAAAATAAAAGAAAATACTATGACTTAATGTTGAAAATAACATTATATTGTCTAAATAAACAGTGTTTTTATTATTATTATGGTATCAGAATCAATCAAGTCTATTCCTTAGTATAGAACAGGGGTTACAAACATAAGGCCCGGGGGCCGGATCCGGCCCTCCAGGACCTTTAATTTGGCCCTTGGCTGATTTTCAACTAAAATATTTTAATTATATTTTCTATTAAAATATTGGTAATTTTCTGCACCACATAGCATAGCAGCATCTCCAGCGTCTCTGTGCGTGGCCCCTCCCACCAGAGCAGCACAAATGAAGACTTGCCTCTTTCCAAACACTCTTAAAGGACGATCGTTTTGACACCCTCATCAGCAAAATGTCAAAAATTAGAAAAGTTTATACCTCCAAGAAAAATTGACTTATTCCTATTTGCATTCAAGTAAATATTAAAGCATTGTGTGGAAATTGCATTTTTCTTAAAGTTTCAGATTGTTCATAATATTATAATGTTTTGTAAAAGAAAGAGTTCATCAATTAAACAAGATTTCTGTAATAGATTTGCTTTTCTCTGCACAAATATTTGAACTTATCACTATTTTTGGGGTATATATGCCATGCATTTTCTGATCCGGCCCCTTCAGGGATCAAAGTAGGTTGAATACGGCCCCTGGATATGACTGATATGATGATATAGTTGATGTTACTTGTTACTACCTTTTAAAAAACAAATAACATTCATAATAGTGAGATAAGGGACACCATCATGTGAATCAGACCAGTTACACATTTTTTTATTTAAATAACTGAATCCATAGATAGATAGCTATGAGTGAGTCAAGTTTTACATACTTTTCATACATTTAAATCTTTTTTTTTTTTGTACATGAATGTGTATTTCTCAAAGTAAAACCACCAAGTCTATTATTTCACTGTGACTCCCTCATACTTGTTACCTTCCAAAAAGCAGGACACCATCACTTCAAAATCTCAAACCGAATCTGCTACAATCAGTGACAGGCTAAAAGGATCTCCACAAATGCACGTCGTAGACCTCCTAAGAAGAAAGCGCCTGTTCTGCTCTGCTCTGGTGTATTTTTGTGAATGGGGGTTGGACAGCAGCTGAATAAAGTCACTCTGAAAATAACTTGTGTCCATTTGTAACAAGGGCCCTAAGTGTTAACCCGCTGTGCTGTCCTCACATACTACGGCACGTGTGGGAGAATAAACACAGGCGTTTACTTCTTATCCATACATTCATGTTTGAAATGCCTACAGAATTATATTGTGTAGCGTTTAAATGTATTTTTACTACAAGCATAAGAATTAAAGCTGCTTGATATGAGGTACTGTAGTTTTTGGACTTTAAGGCGTACTTAAAATTCTTAAATTTTCTTAAAAATCAACAGTGCGGTGTGCCTTACCAATTTTCTGTAGTACACAGTGCTTAAAAACCTGTCAGAATGTTTTAGTATGACATCGGTAAGCTACGAAACCGCACCGCTTAATGGACTGTCGGAGGATTACTACTAGTACTACTACTGTACTACTATAGTCAGGAGCCTCACAGAGTCGTGTCTTTTAGTCCGACAGAAGCTGATCGCACCCGCGCACAAGGAGCGAGCTGTTTTTTCAGCACTTCTAGTTTATGCAAATTAGCCAAGTGGTTTTAAGTTTGTTTTTGTAAAATGTAAACAAGTGTGCGCAAAACTGCATTAAACACATTATTACTCAATATATATTTGAGTCGTCCTCGTAGGAAATTTAAAAAAAAAGAAACTTAAATTATCCACTCACATTCACAATGCACATTCACCAAGACAGGGAGGCAACGCCGGGTGAATTATGCCACGATCTGCAAGGATCAGTCTCAAGTGTCATCTGTTTGTTTCGCTTAATGTGCCTTAGAATCCAGTGCGCCTCAAGTACGAAAACAGACGAGAGAATTCAACATTATTGATATTGTGCCTTATAATTCAGTGCGCCTTATAGTCCGAAAAATACAGTATATGTTTCATACTGCAAAAACAATTGGGATATTTAAATATAAAACTGTAAGTAGGAAATTCAAATAAATAAAATTTCAAATTGTCTGTCTCGATTATCTTGCTTTACCTGTAATGTTCCACAGTATGGAATTAGACTCTACAGAGGCAAGCAAAATGGTGCCGCCACTAGAACATTTCAAGTTTAACTCAAACTTTGTCACCATCATTTTGATATTTTAACAAAACTGTCAAACCTTGCGTGCCATAGCTTGTTTTTGTGATAAGGATATTTTATTGAACTATAGCAAAACATCAATAATTTTGTAAAATACTGTGCTGCCTCAAAAAATAATGTTCTTAAATTCACTTGAGAGGGATGTGTGAGTGTGCAGTTCTTATAGGTTCCTCAATAAAGATCACACAATCTAAAAAGTCTAATTCTCCTGCTACGTACTCCTGGTTGGATGGAGTTAACTGCACAATATAATATATGTACTGTATACTTTTTTATGTTATGCTATTTCTTTGACAATGATTGATTACATACATATTTGCAAATCCTGCCAGATGTTGCTTGGAAGAAATTAATCTTGCTTGTTGACATATGTCTTTATAACAAACAGGTTAAAGTTGACGCCTCTGCTGTATGTTTTCACTGCTGCACAAGTGGCCATTGACCCTATAGACTCTGTTTATACTATTCTATAAATAAAGCACTTGAACTGTGGGCGTCACTGAGATAATGGTGGTACTTTGGATCATAGCGGAGCAGAGTGGGCTGTATTTGTGCATGAGCTCCCTATGGGACCTCCACTGCAAGGTTGCATCCATATTTCAGCAATGTAAATGGTACTGGGGTTAGCCATTGCACACGAGGCATATGGAAAAACGGTATTGATATTTTGCAGTGACATCACGCTGGGGGTGTTCTGTGTGTATATTTATTGGCGGATTGTTCATCGGTTACCATGGCGACACAATGCACACATTAACAAACACAAACTCCCATTTTACAACACGTTTTCAGGAAGCTGTGAACAACACGAGCGTTCAGCAAAAAAGGTGAAAGAGAAAGAAAGAGCGACTAAATGAAAAACTGTTGGTTAATGCTAGAAAGTCGTTCCAACCAAGTCAGCTCTTTCTGGTCAATTTGTGTTAAAATAAACCTCATATTAAGTCAAAATTGATTAACAAAGCTTCAAACAGAGCAGTGCCTCCAGTTAGCATCACACCCCCAGACAAAGTTGAGGACATTGGCTGCAAAGTATCAGTAAGTTTGCAAACAGCAGAACTATTTAAAGGTGCATTGTTCTGTTAAAAAGTCTGCTACCAGCTTGTTTCCATGGAGATGTGATCGCTTTGCCGTGTGTGTTTCACAGTACGGCATTAAACAAGCTGCAGATGCCAAGTTAGAGGTCAGATCCATGGAGAGGCGACCCCGCTCACAACGAGGATACTTAGTTTTCAAGGCATTTTTTACCTATTAAACTTTATTGGAAAAATAAGAAAAAATATACTTATAATATACTACTCGCTGCTGGAAAGAAGTGTAGACAAGAGGATGGGTTAGTGATAAAGTTCCTTGCCTTGAGGATTGGATGAATGTTGTCCATACTATTTACGTAATGGAAAAACTGACATTTTATATGAGACTTGACTTTGACAAATTTGACATTTACTGGAAAACTTGGAGAATGTTTGTTGAATGTATGTTTAAATCAGATTTTAATTGAGTATGACCTGATGAACCCATATTCAATTTTTTTTTTTTCTTGTTTTGTTGTTATTACTCTTATTATTACCAAGCACTGAATAAATACTGGAGACCTTTAATGCCATACTGTGAAACATTCGAGGCAAAGCAATGACAAAAACATAATGATGAATGTAGAGAAGAGAGAGCGAGTCTAGACATTCATGATGAAGAGGAGGAGATGGAGCAATCGAGGAGGGTATTGCTTCTGCTACTGCGGCGAAGATTAAATTTAGTACAAATAGAAATTAAGTACAATGAGGTAGAGGGGAGAGAGAGTGCATTTATATGAATAGGATGAGCCTTGACAAAAAGGTGGAAATCATCTCGGTTGAATTTAGGTTATTTGTGGCTCAAAGATTTACAATAATGGCGATGAAGAGGAAGGTAATGCATCGCTATGTCGCATGTGATCACACTGACAAAAAGCCATTAGGGTTTTTTACCGAGCTACTTTTAAAAATGACATCATCCGAGCCAGGCCGGGTTGTCTGGGTAATGAATTTGTCATTTTGGAAATAGACTCTAAAGTTGAAACGTATAAGCCACAAGACGGGACATACTAACAGTTATCAAGCGAACACGTATCGACAGCGTATGATTAATGGTGCACTCGCTTAAAATACACCGCCCGCTGTTTTGTGCCACGTACTGGACTGAAATGTAATAATAATCATAATACTTGGCTAGTTCTGCAGGCTTTGTTGAAAGTCATGGAATTGTGGTTTGCGTTTGTTGAACAGACCCAAAATTGGACGTTGCAAAAAACTAAATGTGGTGGAGTGGCTCTTGGTTAGTCTTCAGAACTGGTTTTCTCATTGTAGTGCGTAATGTTGTATGGTTGGCTTGGCTCGATCTTAAAAGCTGATCAAATAGTTCTGTTTTTTGTTTATAAGTATGCTATTGTCAGTTCTACAGGGACAAAATAACAGAAATTACTTTTTAGGGGTATCATTAAGAAGTTGCCAATATGATACATAGACCACGAAACGATACATATATCGATACAGTGCACTTTTGAGTCGATACAATATATTTCGAATCGAAACGATGTGGTTCAGTAAAAAATAAAGGCTAAATCATGGCTGTGATATGAAAAGTCTTTGTTAAACCACTTCTTGCGCAAAGTTAATATGAAACACGCTCATTTTACTCATCAAAACAGTGAAAATGTTGCATAAGTGAGTAAAAACTGTAGCACTGTAACAAAAAAATACTCGATACAGCAGCCCACAATATCGATACTGTATCATCACATTAAACCATACGATATATCGATATTTCTATATTTTTGCACACCCCTATTACTTTTGTTTTTCTAAATGTTGCGCTGTGTAACTTTTCAAATGGAGCATCTCCCAATTCCTTGTTTCCATGCATATATTTTATTACATTATTATTATATTATATTATTATAGAGGGACAGAGGAGTTATTCTCCAACAGGCTCTGCTCAAACAGTGAGAGATACAGGACCGCATTCATATAATACTCCCTACAACTGTACAACAATTCACCCTTATATAACAGATAATACTCCCTACAACTGTACAATAACTCACCCTTATGCAACAGATAACCCTATGTCCTGTCAATCATCATATTATTGTTGCACTGTCTTCCTATGACCTCTTGTATAAAGCTTTATTACTTATCTTTCTATTTTATTTTGACTTGTACATTTACATTTATATAATTATGTCTTACTTGACACCTGTCTCTTGCTAATTTTTTGCTACTTATTTAGAATTTATTATTACCATTAATATTTTTGCTCTTTTTAATGTTTTCTTATTCTGTAAAGCACTTTGAAACTGCTTTGCTTGTAAAATGTGATACATAAATAAAGTGTATTTGGATATTTTTAATGCATATGTCTTGGCAGAGTCTTAACGTATAGAAGAAGCGAAGCAAAGATGAAGATGCGAGCTTCGGTGATTCAAAATTCAGGACTTATCACCTTACTCATCGAGCAACATTTATGCCAACGTTGCAACTCTTATCCATTTTGCTGAGATATTTTTCATCCTCGAGTGACTAAGGAGTGACTAAGCTTAAGTACAAACCTTCCCCTTCTCCAGACACTACTTCCTGTCTTCTCTTTCCACCCCTCCCCGGTGGATTTCTCAGCTCAAACTAAACACCAGCGAGCATCTTGAGCGCAGCGACGCATGCTAAACATTGGCGGCGATTAAGCCCGCTATGTCAGCTTTGCATCCCGGCCGCTGTCACTCCACCTTCTTGTTAGCTTATAGCGCCTTCTCTCCTCCTCCTCCTCTTCTTCCCTTAGTGTACTTTTAAGTGCACTCACGCCGGGGCCATTTGGGACTCGCCGGTTGCCATGGCGGCGCGCTCCATCCTTCCCACAGGAGCGAGTGCCAAGTGTGCGCGATGGAAGATGTCAGGCCATGAGAAAGTTCAATGCAGGCTTTTGAATAGGCGGCTAAATTTAGTTGGCGGGGTGCGGTTGGAGTTGGCAGGGAGGGGGTGATGTTTTGCCGCATTTGCCTTATTTAAGAGTAGATGTGCTTTTTTTTTTTTTTCAAAGACGCTCACTCAAAGAAGCCCAAGGGAACGCGGGCGAATGAAGAGAATGTAGAGGAATAGTGCAGTGTATATCGGCGTGATCAGTGTGAAAGGGGTTTGCTTCCTATTCCCAGGGAAACTTGGGGAAATACTGTCCAAGAAGTCACTGGATCTTATGTAACATGGCAGGAAACTATAGTTGGTCATGAGCTGGTAAACTCATTAAAAATGTTCTTTCCCAATGAAGGCACATGACTTGGAATTCAGAAAAACCACATGATAGATCTTCGAAGGGTTTTGTAGAGTTTGCAGAGCTTGTTTACTTTAAAAACTAAAGCTATGGCATTCAGAAGTTGGTCAATATTCATTAGTATAAAATCCATTTAAATTAAGAAGTTCAAAGTGAGGTTCTTGTTGTTTAGAATGAAGGTTTAAGATGAGAAATTTGTCTGCAATCCGATTTTAATTACAGTAACAATAGAAGATCCTATGCGAACAAAAAAAAAAACTTTTATTGTACCTTTAGTTTAGACCAGGGCTGGGCAAACTTTTTGACTTGTGGGCTACAAAGGGTTCTAAAATTAGACGGAAGGGCTGGACCAGGAGCAGATGGATGGAGTTTTTTGGTAATCCACTTTATAAGAGAACAAAATAACAAGAGATATGTAGAAAAGATATCCCATGTTATTGAAATATCCCATAATTGAACATCATTACAACAAAATATCTGTTTTTCAAGTCCCACGGCATTTACTATTTACTGAAATGACTTTTAAAACACTGAAAATTATTATTATTATTATTATTATTATTATTCAAGTTCAGCGGGCCAGATTAAAAATATTAAAGGGCCGCATATGGCCCCAGGGCCGTAGTTTGCCCACCTATGGTTTAGACCTTTGCAAATATGTTCAGAAATACATGGAATTCTTCTTTTATTGCCTATTCTTCCCTTATTCTTATTCAGTCTTGTCTCAAATTATAACAGTTATGGAGTTGTTTATAATGTGTGATCTGAATCCTGCTTTTAAAACATTGCAAATCTAATTGTACTCAAGGTTTTGTCACAAAAAAAGCAATTTGATCTTCTAAAATCTTCTAAAATTGACCCAATTTTCAATATTACCACTCAGGCAATGTCTGAAATTCTTGGTTCACCATGGTTAGGAATATCTAGTTAGTTATCCTGATGTTTTAAGTTGATGTGGAAGCCAAATTGATTACATATTTTTTCTTGTTTACGAGCATAACACGTGTCTTTTTATCAAGTACGCACAGTCTGTAAACAAACTGAATAGAAACATCTACATCATTCAAAATTGTAGTCTGCAGCTTGACTATCTCCGCTACATCAACCATACACTACTTTGAAATTTAGTGCTATAGCTCAGAATATAAAAAAGACACGATGAAGAAGCCGAGAAAAGAGCAGCCGTCTGACCTCAGCGGACCAGACTTGTACCATGCAATTCACTGCAAATAACAACAGTCTCAGGAGTCTCAAGTGCTATGTTTTCCGCACAAACCATTCCGCTTCTTAAAAACAGATGAAGCTAGTGTTTTTCTCTGCTCTTTTACGATCCTAAGCGTAGGCTATAGTTTCTGTAAACACAAGTTTCAAAGTACAGCTCTAGACAATGTGATAACTTCACATGTACATGCCTAGACTGGTCATTACTGTCAAGGAAATATACTGAAACGTTTTATGGGCGAAACTGTAAAATGTTAGTGTCAAAAACGAGCTAAGATGACATGTTACAAAAGTATTGAACTGCATGATAAGATATTTACATACTATTCATTCATTAAAAAATATTTTCCTTTTTGCAACCCAATAGATCTTTTTCACAAAGGTCGGAAGTGCCCCGCTGTAGAGAATAAGAGAATCTAATTGACCCAATATGATTACTTGAATAGCGTCGGGTTAACAGTTTTCTATGGCAAAATGTCTGTGGAAATGTCTCGTGTATTCTCCACCAGCTTCTTAAATCTGTCCCCATCACCAAATCTTCAACCAACAAAGTCCACAAAGGATAAACATTATGTCCATGAAGAATTTATCCACAACTATCAAGGTAAGAAAGAAGAAAAACTTAAAGGCGAAACAACGACTAACATTAGTGAACTACTGAGCAAAACTGAGGTTATGGTCATGAATAAAACATAAGCAATTCAGACTGATTCTACAGTTAAAATTAAAAATCAATTTCATGATGTCAATATTAACACGAGACATCTCTATCATACCATAACACTAGTTTCGATCGGAAGTTCACTAACGCTAGTCGTTCGCCTTTAAATTTTCGTCTTTCTTACCTTGATAGGTGTGAATGTTTATCCTTTGTCGACCTTGTTGGATGAAGATTTGGTGATGGGGCAGATTTATGAAGCTGTTGGAGAATACGCGAGACATTTCCACAGATATTTTGCCATAGAAACGCGTTAACCGGAAGTTCCGCAAACCTACAGCGGGGCACTTCCGGACGTTGTGAAAAAGATCTACAGCAACACTAAAATGGTAATCAAAACACAAACACTGATCTATTTTAAGAGTCTGGCAGGTGATATTAGTCTATGGCAGTGCACGCTACAGTCTGTCGGTGTATAAACAATCTTCCTTCATCGATTTGTGCATTAATTTCAGTCCCTTCATTTAAAAATGCTTTGGTTCAGTATTTACAGAACCCATGTGATTGTTTTTGATCATTTTGTTGAATTTTTGTTGTTCATCTTGTTGTGATTATCTTTGAAGTCTTTTTTTCCCCCCTCGAACTTGTTTTATTATATGTCAAACATTCAAGTGTGAGTGAGTGTGTGTGAGTGTTTGTGGTTGTGTTGATTTTGTAGTTTTGATGCTTTTTTTTTTAAAAATTATGTATCCTACTGTCTGCCCTGCTGTATCTGTCTTTTGCTGTTGTATTTATCGAAAACGAGATGGCAAGACATCTCAAGGGGCTTATCCTCCAAATAAATTTATTCAAATAAAGCAGTAAGACATTCAAACAAAAGGAGTACACACAAACCCATTTACGTAATAATACTGAGTCAATTTGATTCTCTTAAGTGTGAGACCAGGTAAAATAGACTACCGTGACCTGCCAGGGTTTAATCAATGCAGGCCTGGAGAAACAAATCCATAAAATGCTTCAACAAATAGCTCTGATGACATGTTTCCAAACGTATGGATGTGCGTGCTAAGCTATTTACACAATATTCATTCGCTAATAACACACGCAATTCTCTTGTCGCAACTGAACAGCAACAGTAAATGACGCTACACAAGTTTTGAAAATACAAACACAGCATCGTTTTAGTCGCAATGCAAAACCAAAATCTGAAAAGACAATGCCGCATAACAGGAAACAGTGTTATAGCACGCAAGCAAAGAGAGAAGTTGAAAACATTGCACGACAGAGAGGAATGCTCAAGGGTGGAAACGGCTTTTTAAAAACATATTTGGAGGCTAGCCTATGGGGAACTAAAGCTAGCTTACCAAGGACATGAAACATCACAACACAGCACCTCGGGGCTCGTGGAGGAGCCCAGTAAAGAGAGAAAGGGAACAGACTTCTAAACAGAGGTATAAAAGCAGCACAAAGAGTAAGAACACACAGTTTGACACAAGAATGCAAGCCCAGAATAGTAAAAGCTTAGAGCGTAAAGTGTATATAGCTTAATGAAGTGCAGTGTGGCAGTGCAATTATCAAGTCTTGAGGGTGTAAATTAGACTATGGTAGACTAGCAGTCGATAAATGCAAGAATTTGGGATTGTTGTGAATGAATACAGTCTAACACAACATAAAAGAAACAACAACTTCAAAATCTGGTGCTGTGTAGTTTTATAATATATTTGGTTCCCTTTGAGACTCTGGTAGGACATTTTACACTATGCCAGTGTCCGTCATAGTTTGGCAGTGAAATTGATATCATTTTGAACTACATGCACAGCTATTCAAACATGCATTCTGCAATATTCAAACTGGATTCACTTTGATTTGATTTATGTAAGTCAGGTAAATAAGACTATAGAGACCTGCCAGGTTTTAGTCAATTAAACTACATACTGCATGCTAATAGTAAGGGAAATAGTAAGGGAAATCAGCAGTCAAAAAGTCAGAATAACATAAGCACAACATATGAAAGCACAGGAGTAGAAAAAACATACATTCGTTTATATTTCTTATGTATGTGTCTTGCCAGGTATTAGACTATGGCAGCGCCCACCACAGTCTGTCAATGTATCAAGCAGCAAAAGAAGACCACACAAACCCATTTAAATTATAATATTCAATCATAAACATGATTAGATTCACTTAAGACCTCAGACTACAGGGGCCCGGAGCATGCCTATGTTCCCTCAGTCATATGTTCCCTCATTTTTAAGTTTTGTTTAGTTTTTTCCCCAAAATAGGCCCTATGTTCCCACATTTCCTCATCAATAATTAATTTGCATCAGAATTTATCCCCATTTCTCCCAATTACGCCCAACCCAAAACGTTCTACATAGGTAAATGCAATCAATTAATTAACCTGCCCAGGGACTACAGGTGGACTGGTGCTATAATCTGGTACGATGCATCTCTCCTGTGAAGGTTAATGTATATTGTGCACTGTCCCCGTCTCATTATAATAAACTAAACTAAAACCTATGATCCAGCAGCATTTGACTACAGATGTAATGAAGAGGTCATGGTGCAATGGACTCTAGGTTGAAATGACTCTGAATCATCCCTTTAAATGCGGTATAAAAATAAAAATGACTTGATTTGATTTGACTAAAAATCAGTGGGCTGAGGGAACATAGGGTGGACCCCCGGTGGCCTGTTAGGGTTTAATCAACGCATGCCTTTTGAAACACTGCACACTAAACAACCCATAACCAGTCACAAAAGTCAAGACGAACAGAATGACAGCAGTACACAAATAACAGGAAGCATTGCTCAAAGGTGGGGGAACAGATTCATGAAAACAAATCTGAACGGCAACCAATGGGGAATAGGCTAGTTTTTCTTTCTAGGAAAACATCACAACACAGGAACTCCAGAGACAAGCCTATTATAGCAAGTGTACAGGGGACAGAGACTGCTGGAAAGTTCTCAACAATGATGAAAGAAGCAGCAAACTGGAGTACAGAGCAATGCATTGTCATCCACACCGAAATAATTCTGTGCGGTACACCTGTATCGGTGTCTTGCTAGTGGGATAGTTGTCCCTTTTATTGGCAAATCTATAAAATGGTAGCTCTGACAACAAGCCCAGTGAGCTAAGTTGACACAATATTCATAGTGTAAACAACAAACATAATTCTCTTTTTGCAACCCAATAGCAAATGTGACTCATTCAAGCAATAAGAGAACAAAACATATGCAAAATAAGGTTAATTTTAAGAGTACGACCAGGTGAATTAGACTACGTGGCAACAAATGCCTCTAGAAACACTAGAAATGGTACAGCCAATGACACTATACAAGTTTTGTGAATGTGAAGAGGAAAGGGAAAGGAACAGACTCCAAAGTTCACAACAACAATGAAAGAAGCTGTATTTTAAAGCAAACCGCATCGACATTCGCACTGTAACTCAGGTAAGGACTTTTGACATTCCCAAACTCACCGTGTGGTACACTCGTCCTATGGGGGGCTTGCCGGTGGGATAGGGATCCACGGTGTCAATGATGGTTTGCCTCTCGCCCTTTTGGTTGATCTTCCGGAAACGCCGGCGTGATTGTCTGTGCGAAGCTTGCCGCTGGAAGTACTCCTCATTTTCGTCCATGTAGTCCACCTGCGGGGTACAAAAAGCCGGTCATGTTTACCATATTTGCATCCGAGTACGTACGAGCTAGCTTCCTCTCTATCTATCTTTCAAGCAACTCTCTCGGAACTAAACAGTCAGCAGTAGCGCCAGTCCCATCCGCCGAGCCCTCCCTTCCGCTCTCTCTCCTGCTTTCACTCCTCTCCCACACCCCTCCCTGCCTCTCTCCTCCTCTCCTGCGTAAAAATAGACACGTGTGGGCTGTACACCTACGTCAAAGGGTGCTCTTGATACAAAAAGGTAGATGTGAGAAAAACACAGGCCCAGAATGAGGTATGGAGATAAGCGACGGATGAATGCAGTAATACAGGAGCTGGAAATTGCGTGTTCAATATGAGATAAGCGTTTTGTATTGACTGACTAACAAATAGTTGCCTGGATAAATGGACCATTGATTAACTTGCGAAAATAGATGCGGAACTGAAGTTTATTGTGGAGAATGACGTATTGCACCGGATAATCAAATGCAAGAACTGTCACTGCATGCTAAATACAGACACAAGATGGAAAACATTTAAGAAAACACAGTAGCATCCGTCCATTTCGAAGTAGGATAAAGCTCATAGATGTTGTGGTTTACTATAGAGCAGAACGATTTGAGAAAAATATTGAAAAGTGATTTTTCTGAAAAGCTTTACATTTGCAATTTATGTTTTTAAAAACAGAATATTGCTCAAAGTTCACATTTTAGCGTACATTATAAGAGGAGACTGAAATAAAAATTGAGAAACTAGTACAAATATCACATGGATTCCAGCTTTATTTGTACAGATACAGGATTAGCAGTTTTTATGCAGAATAAAACAGGATATTTTGTTGTTTTTGAAGAAAGTTATGGTACTTCAAAAGCTGTAGCCTTTGTGATTTGCTAATTACGTTCATCCAAATTGGGGTTTCGATTCAACTGCGATTAATCTTGCTGGAGTAGTTGAAGATAAATGAATGAATTCTACATAATCGTTTAATCTTCATGTTTTGTATTTAGTCTATTGGTACACAACTGGATGTGCCAACAGAACGATCATGGGCGTAATCCGGCTTTGGTGAAAAAAGCAAATACAGTATATTGGCAGAATAATGCTTTTCTGAACAATTCAAATAATTCAAGTTATGCAACCATTATGTAGGGCCTATTTTGTGACTGAAAAAGATCTTTTGAATTAGTCAACTGCCCCCAAAATGGCACCACTTAACAGAAAGCCTAAACCCATGAATAGATTCTTGTTAAAGGTCTTATATTACACAAAATTGACTCTTCAGAGCTTTAAGCCGTAGAATGTCCCCTCAAAAAGATACCTGGAGTTGTGTTTTGTTTCATTTACCCATGTTTCAATAATAGTTTATCTTAGTCAAACTAGGAAGTACGAGCACATAAGTCTCTGCACTGGCTTCCTGTGGCTCACAGAATAGACATTAAAGTGGCTCTGCTTGTGTACAAGTTTCCCTATGGCCGAGGACCAAAGTACATCTGTGACATGTTAGTGCCATATGAACCATCTCGCACTCTGAGGACCTCAGGGGCCGGCCTCCTGCTGGTGCCCAGAGTCAGGACTAAACACAGGGAGTCAGAGTTTCACATTCATGCAGCTAAAACCTGGAACAGTCTTCCTCAAGGTGTGAGACAGACCTCTACTTTGACACTGTTTAAATCCAGGCTCAAAATGTTTCTGTTTAGCTGTTTTCATTTTTCATTCCGCAGTCGTCTGTCTAGTTTAATCTCTTAGTCTCTTTCTCCTTTTAATGTTATGATTATTTATGTTTTGATTAGTTTGTATTGTGATTTTAATGTATTTCTTATTCTGTAAAGCACTTTGAATTACTTTGTGTACGAATTGTGCTATACAAATAAACTTGCCTTGCCTAGTCTGTTTACATCTCTAGAACTGAAAATGCTCTGTTCCACCTTGTGATATCGTGAAGTAGTAGTTTTCAAATGTCTTTTATCTTCATTTCAGTAGACAATGGCAGTTCCAGGGCTAAGATTATCCAAACGATTCTAATGAAGCTGTATGGCGTTTAATACTAATGACATCACAAGGTGGAACGGAGTGTGTTTAACATGTGTGAATGAGACAAAACACAACTCCAGGTTTCTGATGAGGAAACATTATAATACAAGTCAAAAAAACGGTGTAACATGGGCAGTATAATAAGGCTAATTGTTTTCAGAATAGCGTAATAGAAATATGAATATGAACTCAGTCTTTGTGAAATATGCTTTGTGAAACTGCCTGCTAACACAAGCTACTTTCAGAATTTTCTGCAGTCTGAGAAGATGGCAACTACTTCCTGCGTAAAATTACTGCAAAACGCCACCTCAACCTTGCAATCAGCGCCACTCTTACTGTACAATTTGCTTAAGACTCCCAAATGGCCAGCTTATGGTGATTGTATGGCAAGCTAAAGCTATTATTTTGGTGCTGGTTTTTTCCCTCTCTCCTAAAGCAGCCTCAGATTTCACAGCCGTCCTCGCTCATTGGGATTACAGCGCTAAAATCTCTCGCTGCCGTACCAACTGCTGCCATGACAACAGCAGGGGTGCAGGGTGCCACGGAGCAAAAGTGTGATTGTGTGTGTCTAATTGCGAATCTCTATGTGCAGCATGTGCTCTGGGCGTGTGCAGGGCGCGTGACTGTACAGTGCAGATTTTAACACCTATAGGAGTAGTTTAGAATCACTGACAAAATATTTCCACAGCTCTGAATAGTATTAAGCAGCAATCTGGATGTTGTTTGTGTATGTCTTTTAGTTGCATTGATAAAATTACTAAACCAAAAAAGTTAACAAGTATTTGAGAAAGAGTCAGCAGCACTTTTTGGACATTTAACTCTTTCCTCCTTGGACGCCTTCAAGGAACAACCCATACATATATTACTAGGGCTACCCACAGAGCATAATTGCATACAAGAAAACGGACTTCCACTCATGAACTTTATTGAAACACAGACATATTCGGTATCTCTGGAAACCTTAGACTCTGAACTATTCATTTATGGATGTTTCAATGTGATTCAACTCATTTACAGGTATACAACAGCTCACTGAAAATGAGGCTACTTTCTCGTGTGCAGAGCTCCACATAGCTCCACTCTAGCAATTCTGTCATACATCTCATCATGAAAAAAAAAGACTAGAAAAAGGAAAAAGGACTAGCCTGAGCAACATCAAGATTTCAGGGCAATTTTGGTTAATAATCGAGTATAAAGTCCCCGATAGTTTGTTCGGATATCGCAGGACTCCATACAGACGCATCACCAGACTCTGGACGAAGGCTGATCGAGCCTTTTCAATCCAAACGCCTCGGCTTTGGAACGACCTGCCTGAGGAGATAAGGCTCGCAATATCAGTATCATCTTTTAAATCACTTCTTAAGACTCATTTTTATCAGTTGGCCTTCCTTTAATGGGTCTTAGCTTGATTTTATCGCTTATTTATTTTTATTCTATTACTTTTTATTATTTTTTAAAATAATTTATTGGATTGCTTGCATCATTGTCTGTTTTTGTGTGCCTTCTGCATGCTGTTTTTATTCTTTTTGTATTGTTCTTTGCTGGTTGTACAGCACTTTGTAAAAGCTGTTTTTAAAAGTGCTTAATAAATAAAGATTTTTTTTTAATTATTATTATTATGATTAATATAAAACATCTCAGCTATATACAAGAGGTCATAGGAAGAAATGTATGTAAGACGTGTACAAATGTGTGCAAAGGCGTGAATCTTTTGAATGAAAATTACTATATAAATGTTACAATAATTTGCAAATTAATTATACCTTTTAAAAATGCACAAAATTACTAAACTATTGTCTAAAAATGTACCAAAGTCGAAGCATCCCATTGTTAACCAGCCAATCTTTGTTTCCTCTAAAGGACACTGAACAAAAACACTATAGTATCAAAAGTGTTCCTCTGTGTATGGTAAATTATGCAAATGATAGTTTTACATGCAATTTCCTAGATACAACACAGAATACACACATTGTTGTTATTATTTTCAACCTTTATACTTCATCTGACACCAACAGCTGTAAATTGTCGTTGTACATATTCAGGCCTGAATCTAATAAAACACAAATCACTTTAACACATGCCCCACCAATCTGCCCTCTGATTACAGGCTGCCGTTCACATATCATTATTGCAATACAGTTATTAAATGCAAATGCTAAGGTCTGTCCCAGCTGTATGGGATCTGTGCATGCTGTTATTAGAGGGGGATGAGGAAGCCCCTTCTGTCACGGGCACGCCACTATTACCACGGCGTCAGGCCCAAACCGCTCATTATATTACAGTGACAACAGGAAGCAGCGCGGGTTTGATGTCTCATTCCAAAGACTATACAAGTGTGTCAGAGGGCCCAGGGATAGGTTTGTAAATTGCCACTTTGGGAAGAATGGTTAAGAATGGAGTTTACAATGTGGAAAGTGAGGTGAGGTGGTCAGATTACGAGCTCAATTGTGTTGTTGGTGTTGCGAGGAAGTTATAGCTGGTGCATTTTGACAACTTCGCTTCCAGTTTGGGTTATGTTCATTTGATTATAGGTTAGATATTCTAATTTTGTAGGCATGTGCACTGCAACTTTTCTGCTGGAAAGTCTTGCTCGTCTACTTGGAGATGTTATTGCTTTCCCTGGAAAATTCCATGGTGTAACATTAAACACATCTATCTAGCATTTATTCATTGCTATGGATGTAACAATAACCAAAATATTGTGATATCTTATCGCCAGAAGTTTCACAATAACATCGAGAGGTGTCACAATATATCGAATTATAAGTTCAGTTGCTTAAATGCATGTTTTTTGGTAGGAACATCTAATAAACATAGGAAACTACATATCCCATGATTCATTTCAGCACATACAACATTTTTTTTTTTTACCAAAACTATTTTAAAAGCATGAAAGTGTCCTAGTTAGAATTATATTTGCCACTCCAAAATATCGCAATAAATGTTGTACCAAGAGATTTGGATATCATTACATCCCTATTCATTACGGGTATTTTTATTGCTCAAAAATACAATAATTCCTTCAGTGAATAGGGGCGCCTCTCCACAGATCTGAACTGTAAAGTAGCGTAGTGCTGTAACCTGCTTGTCTCTCTTGTGTCAGATACGTTTAATCTATACTGTGAAACATTCAAGACAAAGCAGTCACATTTCCATGGGGACAAACAGGTGCCCGACCCTCGACTACAAATGTTTCGCAGTGCAGCTTTAAGAAAAATAGATTAAAGAAGTTTTAATCAACGTTTAAAAGCAATATCTAAAGGGTCAACGTGAATTAGCAAATGTGTTTACAGCAATGGTATAATTAATTGTCTAGGATTAACATGGTGGATTGTTGGGATTAAAACTAGACGTTTTTAATTCAATTGCCAAAACCAAACTGTAAACACATGGGCCCAGATTTTATAGTTTCTTCTAGGCTACATGTGAAGAGTTCTGTTAGAGCTTTACTTTTACGCACAGTGGAATTTAAGCTCTGCACGTACTACCACGCATCGGGAAGAAGTCAGGCAACTTCATTACCGGCATTCGGCAGCGAGCCTCCTATCTGTCGACCGGGAGAGGAGGGGGAGCGACTGGGAGAGGAGAGGGGAGTCGTGTCTTTCCTGTCGCTCCTCAGATCAGATTGACCGAAAAAGTTCATGGCCCAAATCAAACTCTTGTCCATATGCTTAGTGGCTCCTCTCTCGTTTAGTCAAATCATTAGAAAAAAAATCACACTTTGAGCCCATTTTCCATGATTGCTCCATCGATCTGGCCTTCCCAGAGTCCCAAGTGCAGATTAAACTCAGGCCTGAATTAGCTTTGGTCAGAGACTTATTTCTGTCATGAGGCTTAAACTTGAGATAGAGCTGGTTTCAGATCAGGATTTCAGGATAAGCCTGGACTCGTTAAACGACTTCGATGGAATACCCCCCCAATACCGAATGCACAATAACAGAGTAGTATACATGACACTAGGCCCAATTTACTATAAAACACAACTGTATGCCTTATATACAGTACGGGGTCCCTGCTCCAGCTCTCCATCAGTCTGGGGGTCCCTGGCGTCCCAAAATGTTAAACACCCATGACTTAAGTGATTTACTTGAGTGAATAGTTTGGCAGATTTTATCTTCAACTCAAGAATCTGATTAACCCCAAACAGAACTCTACCATGAGTACCTTGAAAATTCAGAGATCAAGATTTAATGAGCGGTGTAAATCAACTCATGCTGTTCACTCATTATGAATCATGTTTTTGTCACACTTTCCGAATCCTAATTTTCTTCCCCTCATGCATCAGTGCCATCCGCATCTGCTCCATCTGCACGTGGCTGCTGATTTATGCTTTTTGACTGGGCCGGCGTACAAAAAGTTTAAAAATGAGAAAAATGCAGACACGCGCTCCTATCTCTGCCCTCACATCACAGGGGTTGAACAGAGCGTTGTATTGTACCTCCCACCGAGATGGAAATGCTTTGGCTTGGAAAACTCGTGATGGGTTGAAGACCCTTTAAAATGCTGTCATCGGAATGTTCAGAATTCAGCAATGGAGGCGAGTGGAGGCAAAAAGAAGAAGACATACTGATACTTTGCTGTGATGTCATTCTGAGGGTGTTGTTTTTTTTATATATATATTACCCTTATTAAGTTTTGTTGCTTTTAAAAGAACAAACAAGAACAACAGAACATAGACAGACTGCCAAACAAAGTAAAATATAATCCAAAGTAATCCAAAGATCCCCATATTGCTTCATGTCTCTGCTTTTTGTTCATAGTGTCCAAACAAACACGCTCCATTTCAGTAACAGATACCATTTCACAAAGCCACTGTTCAAAATCTGGCGGTGTGGTGGATTTGCATGTCAACAAAATACGTTTTTTTGCCACCACCATTCCAAGCTGCAGTGCCCGCCAGATGTCCGACGTGAGTCCAAGACATCCAAATATGGATAAACTATAATCAGGTTTAAAGTCTCTAGAATAACACGCAGAAAACCATTTAAAAATTGTGGACCAAAAAGCAAATCGAAAAAGATGAGCAAGTGTTCCTTCGGCACAGGAACATTTATCACACTGTTGGGAAAATTCTATTCAATTTTGTTTTAGAATAGTACAACCAGTGTACCACCTTGAACTGGATAAGTCGATATTGAATGCTGGGGGTGTTCTACATATATCTCTATTGGCGGAATGTTCAGCAGTAACCATGGTGACGCAATGCACATATTAGCAAACACAGGTAAAAGCGTTTGAAACTGTCTGTAAACTCAAGAAAACTACAAAATGGATTTAAACTAAACATTTTCAGGAGCCTGTGATCAATACCAGCTTTCACAGTCCTGTTTAGGTGTTTGATTTTCAACAAATAGATGAGAGTGACTGAACTGAAAAGCTGAAAAGTTGGTTAATGCTAGCAAGCGTGTGACTGTAATTTTACGTGTGAGAGACTTGTTTAAGCAGGCAAATCGTCTCACCTGTTGTAGTTCCAACCAAGGCAGCTCATTCTGTTCAGAATGTGTTAAAATAAAATTTAGTCTAACTTGAGCAACAGAGCTTCTAACATAGTAGTGCTTTCAGTTAGCATCACACCCCCAGCGAATAATGATGCTATCAGCTGCAAAGTATCAATTTTTAAGCCTGAAAATCATATTTGAGCTCCACAAAAAGTAAATTATTGTGAAATGTGTAATAGATCTAATTTACTGTATTTTTCTGAATATAAGTCAGACTTTTTTCATGGTTTGGATGGTCCTGCGATTTATATTCAGGTGCGATTTATATATTAAAATGTTCATCTTGACAGCCATGAGAGGGCGCTCTAGACTTGTGTGTCAGTATCTGCTACTCCCATTACTTCTGTACCACTGTCACTACACTCTACTGCGCATGTCTCCTGCAGAAAGAGCCGCTGTCCTGTCTGTATCATGTCAGTCGATTGCACCATTACTTCAGTACCACTGAAAATTTAAAATTTAAGTGACTTCAGTGACTCCATCACGATTCAGAAAGGCTGGAATAATTCTAACTGGAACTAATGCTGAGTCTGACAACAGCTACACAGAAGAGGAAGCGGTGCTCCATTTAACTCTGGAGGTCATGGAGTTGGGCAGAAGTGACACCGAGGATGAAGAATTCAATGGATTTAGTGATTTGGAGTGAGATGGAGAGTTTGGTAAACTTGTTCTGTTGTTTATGCTATAGTTATCTGAAGAACTACTCATATGTTATGTTAACAGCCTGTTGTTCTCTATTCTTTTGTAAATAGTATAACTTGCCTTTGAAGATAAAATGTCGGTTCCTGGTCTCTGATTTTATAAAATACATTTCCCTCAAAAAGTGCAACTTATAGTCCTGTGCGGTTATGCATTTTTAAGATGGTGTGACTTATACTCCGGAGTGACTTATAGTCCGAAAAATACAGTAAGTAAACAATATATAGTGGGCTCAACATTTCAAGTATTTTGCCAGTAAATTCTCAGCATTTCATAAAAAATGCCTGGTGTATATCATAATCTCCTATTAAAAAATAATGTATCTGAGTGGTTACCATTTACCAAATACCCCTTTTGTATTTTGTGCATGCCTGTAATGGTCGTTTCCTCATTGAAATCACATTATGCTCCATTTTACTTTTGCCTCCAGCTGCCTCCATTATAATTTTTACAGAGTCTATATAGAAGAAGTGGGTCAGAATTTGGGAGCATCCTTGGACTCAAACGACCGGATGATTTGGAAGGACTCCAGGGAAGACGACTGTTAAATCAAAAGTTTGGAGTTGAGATAAATATCAATGGGAAAAAGCACTTAGGCTGATTAAATGGGCGGCGCTAAGACCCAAAGTCCATGAAAACCTGCGGCAGATAGACCATACATTACGTCAATACAGATGATTTTGTTTTATGAGAATAGAAGAAAGAATCGATAGCTATGATTTATGAAGTAAGGTAATGCCAGACGACAATGTGTTTTATGTTGGCTGAAGTACTAAAGTAGCCATATGATAAAGATAGATTTGAGAAAAACTATCTGACCTTTATGTGTCATAGTCCAAGAAAATTCCTTATAGTATATTGTAAAAGCAGCTACCTGTGATGAATTAGACTGAATACATTTTAAAGACACCGAGCAGTTCCTTAAAGGTGGGCTCTTATGAGTTTGAAGCCATGTTAGAATGTTGTTACCTCATCAAAAACATACCTTGAGTAGAGTTTTGTTTCATTCACACATGTTGGAGTAGTGCTGTGTAAAAATACCCATCAAGAGTTTTTGTTGGAGAGAAGAACTGAGAGCCTAAACATGCAAAATTCGTGTGTTAAATGTGTGTATGGTGGATACTTCTGCCACTGCTACACAGTGTTAGTATTATTTCATTTCATTTACATTAAGTTAATTAAAGCACATAAACTTTTATTTAATTCCTTTATTTACACTTATATTCTCATTTGGGTGCACATATTTTAGTTAATATGAGTCTGAATTTTCACTTACACTTGTTCTTTTTTGTTTGAGTGACCCTTGGCAGAGACCACCCACGACCAACAAAGGGGGGGTTGCACTATTTAGTTTGTTTTACTAAATTAGTTTGTCTAGTTTGTTCAAGGTCACTTTATTATCACTTATTATTTTCTGTATTTTACTTATTTGCCTTCTTGTTACTTTGATTAAGTTAGTAGTTTTAGTTAATTATTTAGTGTAATTCCCCCTGTCTTATGTTCAGTTTTAGGCCCCATCCACACTAGTACATATTCAAGTCGCTTTCGTTGTGGATGCAGTGTTCGTCCACACTGAATCCGATGGAAAACGGCTCCAGAGACGGTTGATACGCTGACGTAAGAGCTCAAGTTGCCGTCCTTATTGAACCACGTCACTGTGACTTGCGCCTTCCTGATTCGCTGGGTTCGTGACATCGGTCATGTGACGCTATTGTGGAAAACAGTTTAAACAAACCATAGACAAACGGGAAACAGCGCAGCTAGAACTTCTTACTACATTCACACTTGCCATCTTCATCAACTCAAAATCGGATGCTGCAACTTCAGACAAGGTGCTTGTGAAAGAATTTCTCTGTTATTTTAAGTGTTATGAATCATTTAACGACGTAATAATTTGTGTGTGAGAATAAAGTTATCAATAATTGTTTTTTGGGTTTTTCCATATATGCAATCATATGACCTAGTTAAAGAGTTCCTGACTCATCAAGCTAATCTATTTATCTTCTATGAGAAAAGCAGCTAAGGGCTTTCAACATCATGTGTTCAACATAAGTTTGGGAGAAAACTGACCTGATTGTTTATCACCTGGAACATGTAATCAAGTGTGAAATGGGGGGGCGGTTTAGGCAAGGAAAGACAAGGCAAGTTTATTTGTATAGCACAATTCGTACACAAAGTAATTCAAAGTGCTTTACAGAACAAGAAAAACATTAAAATCATAATAAAAACAAATCAAAACATAAATAATTTTAGACTAAAAGATTGTTAGTATGTGATCATGTAAACACTGTGTGATATGATGTCATGTATTGTACCTTATCTGTGTCATGATTTTGAATAAATGGGTGCTCGGAGAGTTGTGGGGCAGAGTAGGCCAGAGCGTAGCCAGGGGCAGGCAGTCCTCAACTCTCCTTGCGCAAGTATAAACTACTCTTGGTCATTTCTGAGTGTTTCTTTTTAACAGAATTGTCTTGTGAGCAGAATTTCCTTGACAGTGCTCCACTTCGTTGTTTTTATTGCCCACGTGAAGTTGTGACGACGTGACACCAGCCTAGTCATGTGACTAGCGTTTCAGGCTTTGATTGCGGACACATAAATGACGTGGCCGGATACAAATTGTTTCCGATCCGGTGATACGGTGATTCTTAGTGTAAAACATAACCTTAGTTGGCCCTCTTGTATTTAAACACTCCTGTTCTTTGTCTGATTGGGTTAGTTTTGATTCTGTTCAGTTTGATTTAAGTTACCTCAGTTGGGCCCGACTTTCTGTTACTTATTTACCTCATTAGAGCCTTTGGTAAATTACTTTATTTTTTTTTTTTTACTTTATTTAAACTTCTTTTTATACCTTGTCTTTGCCTTTCTGTTGGGCCCATTACAGCGTGAATGAAACAAAACACAACTCCAGGTCTGTTTGTGATCAGGAAATATTATGACATAGATCACAAAGTGGCAAAATATGGGCCCTAAAAACTAACTAAAACTAAATAAATTGTGTAAATGGTGTTTTAATGGCACTGTCTACTGTTCCCTTTTGACAATTCTAGTGAAAACTAAATCCATTTGCAGGTTTGTGTTCAGTGTGTGCTGCCTTTAGTGGTCCTTGTATTAGTTTGACAGTTCATATTTCAGCCTTTTAGTCAGTTCTTCTGGGCAAAATCTGAACTTTGAACACTATCCTATTATTAATTGCAAATCTAATCACAACTGCAAAGCTTGTCAGAAAAATTACAATTAGATATTTTCCCCAAATTGTTCAGGACTAGTTAAAGTAGTTAAAGTGTTTTGCATATGACTATTTCCACTGTGCAGCTGGCCATTATCTTGCTTACGACTCGTAGCTTTTGTCAAAATCTTTACAGAATATGTTAAAAATCCGAAATAGCCAATATGAGCTCGGAGGTACGGCCATGTTTATCAAAAAGAACCTAAAATTGTGCACCACTCTCTTCGATTTTAAAAAGAAGTTTAAATGTTTAACTCTGGGCAGATAAATGAATTATGATACTTAGTTTGTGCTGCAGTACTTTGCTATATTGCTACAGATTTGTTTGTTTCCTCTTGCTCTGTTTATGAATATAAACTGGTTTCAAGATGATGCTATGACAAAGGAATATAAGGTAGGGATAATAAGCTCAAGCTTCAGCCTACACCTTTTTGGTCTGTTAAATACGACTGTCTGTGGAATTATGTCAGAATATACCTGCAAACGGAATAAATGAATCAATCTCTAGTAGGGCTGGGTATCGTTAAGAAGTTACCGATACAATATAGTTTTCGATACAGTCCACTTTCAATTTAATACGATTCGATACGATACGGTTCAGTCTTTATTAAACCACTAAGTTCATATAAAACACCCCTTTTATTCAAAACTGTGAAAATGTCATAAACAAGTGAACTTTCTCCAAAAAAGCAACACAACTGTAGCTCTTTCACAAAATATCGATACTGTATCATCAAATTAAATTATATATATATCGTTATTTCAATATTTTTGCACACCCCTGCTCTCTAGCTGGAGGATTAGCCTATAGTGCTTATTTAAATAAACCTCTAAACTGCACAGAGAAATCCCAGCTTCGGTCCAGAAATTGGATCTTACACAATTTGGCACCCCGTATGACAAGTCGTATTTAAATAGCATGTTATGTGGTCTGAATGTGGTGATTTATTGGCGAGGTTCAAATAGTGATAATCCTCTTTCACTGCTGAGCTGTTGACATGTCTACTGCAGACAGGAGGTGCGGTGCCAGGTCCAGACCCGCTCCACTGTATGCCGTGCAAGTGAATGCTTCTGACACCAACGAGGGGGACTCACCACAATCATCTCGGAAGGCTCGAGGACTATACACTCACATCCACGTCTGAGGCTGCCCGCCGAGCGCTTTCCGAAACTGAAAGAGACGAGAGAGAAGGCAAGTGTGAGACAATAGGCAAGTAGTTGTTTATGCAAAAGTTGGTCACATCTGGTGTTTTGTCAAAGGGAATTACAGGTGCAAAGAGGCAGGGTTGAAAGTTAGAGTGATTTTTTTTAATATAAAGAAATAGAAAAGTCGAGGGAAACATTTTTAGGAACTATAGAATCATCACTTTGAAGTCCTGGTGCTAAGAGTGAACTCTGCTATCACTGCTACTACTGCTAACACTATTACAGGGTTCCCACTCTTTTTCACTGACAAAATTTCAAAACTTTTCCTTGACTTTTTCATGACCTAAAGTGAATTTTCCATGACTTTACAGCACCTACATGTGTAGAATTGTTCAGACCTTTAGGGGTAAATATGAAATGTTAACCCTTTCCACTCATCTTATAGTTTGGTATTATAGTTTTAACATTCAAAATACTGTCAATGCATTTATTGTCATCTCTTTTAAACAAAAGGCGCATCGTTCAGAAATAATCATAATGGCCTAATGATAACTTAACTTAATGCTGTAATTGTGTGAAAGAGATACTAAAAATGTATGACTTTTCCAAAACTTTCATTGAATTTACAGAATTCCATGACTTTTCCAGGCCTGGAAAATGAGATTTTAAATTTCCATGACTTTCCAGAATTTCCATGACCGTGGGAACCCTGCTACTACCACCCAGAGCTTTGGTTAGTTCATAATGTACTGTAATTGTTTTAGCCAGGTTGATTCTAAATGCACATTTCTTTTTTGTTACTGATGCTACTACTGCTATTGCTTCAGCAACTACTACCACTACTAAAACTACTATTACAATGGTTTTAGCCAGGTTGACTCTAAATGTAATGTTTTGGCAATTAATGCGCCAACTTCTACTCCTAGTCTAATACAAAAGTGTGACACAATGGGCCAAAGAGAGAAACACTGGAACTTCAATGAATCGTTTGCAAATTTCAATAAAATGGGACTAAAGTTGGCAAGATACTAACATTTTTAAATGAATTCCTAATACACAAGAAAAGACTACTTTTAAGACATTCGAATTTAATTTTCAACACAAAATAATGGTTTATTTAAGATGTTATGTTATTTAAGATCATTCTGATATAGATCAATAGTATATCAGAAAGATCTGTTTATGCAGTTTTCTTCAGTATCAATACTTTTTCAAACTATCTACTTCAATACTAGTTTTAGTATCGATCAATAGTGGTAGTAGCAGCAGATGTGGTAGTAGAAGTAGTAGTAGTATGACCACTAATAAGCCATTTTCAAGTCAAAACTCTACATCAGACAAATGGAACAAGAACGAGGACAGTTGTCAATGTTCTCTACTCAGAAATGCCATTAGATAGGAGTCATTTCTTAGAATCATCTTGCTTCTGTGGACTTTCACATTGAAAAACTACTAAAAAAGCTCTTTCAAAGTTATAGAATCATTATAGATTAGAAGCGGACTTTAGTATCATGCGGTGAAAAACAGGAATCAGGAATACAGGACTCTATCTGCTCCAAAACTAGTCCCTAATTTTTCCTCCCTACTCAGTCCATTACAGCACTGGGTCACGACCTTCAGGTGAGTCGCAAGAGATTTTTTTTTTTAAGTCACCTTGTCACAATCTGCATGTAGGTTTCCAATATACAGCTCTACAGAGTATTTTGTTCCAATATTGCTAGTTCAATTGAATACTGAAAAGAAAAAGAAATGGGCGACTTAAGGATCCTTTTAATGCTGGTTCAATTAGTGTTTTTCATTGTTTTAAACTTGCTTAATACTAATTGTTCAGAGAGACACAATCACTCAGTCAACAATAAAATATGCTTAAAATATGGTCAAAATATGGTCAAATCCACCTTTATTTTGTGATTTACAAATAACGTCTATTGACTTGGGTCGCGAAGGTTTATGACTTTTGAAATATGGATCTCCAAAAAAAAAGAAAATTGGCACTTTAACACTGCACTACAGCACAGCCCGGCTAAAAAGTGTGTTTTTGGAACCAGAGCGAGGAATGTGTCCAACTTTTAAAATATTTACTATGGAATTCCCATATAAACACCTGCACTGAAGAACAAGACTACCTTTCAGTCATGCACCCTCCTAGCCGTGGAAAACTACCTTTGGAAAACTCCACTAATACCACGTCACAGTTTGTACAGTACTTCTAATATAAAAAAGTACAAAATCTCTCCATAGAGGCCAGTCGTCATGGAAACACTAAACAGGAGGCCATCCAACTTGTGGCAGGGCCAGAGAATGCCGTCTTTGAGAGCGGGGGAAGAGACACAAAGCTGTCCTTGTTCGCTATTTTGAACATGTTGTGATTGAGAATGTGACCCATATACTTAGCTTTCTGATTAGGTTTACGAAGACAAACTAAACAACAGACTCACTTTGTGCGGCTATTAGTTAATGCTGAGAGCACCGCTGTTTGCATGATTTCGATTCGGTCAATGCGAGGGCTTGTATGTAGCGCGCTTGTCTGTCCATATTGGATGATTGGATGAAGTAAATAGTCACATTTGTTTTAAAAATCCCAAAATTTAACATGTAGAATTTGTGGTGTAAAGTTTGCTTGCGAAATTATGTCACGAGTTTGAATTTGGCACGGTTCATACCCCATGTTACATAAGTCAGCTGACACCAATATGGCTTGAAACAATTGCAGTAAATAAATAAATTAAATACTTCTCAAACTATTAGCACATTTATTAATAATTGATATTTCAGTTTTTAACATTCTAAAGATATATTTCTCTCATTTTGCTCATTTAGACTTTATTCGGCGGAACAAAAATGGGGGAAGGAGTGAGGAGCGACATATAGCAAACCACTGGAGACTGGACCACCTGCTTGTCTCCGCGGAGATGTTGTTGCTTTTCCTGGAATGTTACACAGTATGACATTAAACTTACGTATCTCCTTGGAGACTAGGGATGTCAAAATAACCAAAATATCGTGATATTGTATCGTCAAAGTGCTCACAATAATATCATGGACCATCACAATATATTGAATTACAAGTGTCTTTGCTTAAATTAAGAGTTATGTTGCAGCAATAGCTAAAAAAGACAAGGAACTACATAGACCATGATCCTTTGCTCCATTTCAGTGTAGGCTACAAGAAGAAATAACAGTTCTAAGCACTTTTAAGTCTCAGTTCTTTGGATTAAGTCTTGTCAAGGCATTTTAAGAGGAAAAGGTCACAAATTGACCTCCACAAAATATTGCAATAAATATCGTACCGTGAGATGTACACCGTGTAAATATCGTACCGAGAGATTTGGAGATTGTTACATCCCTAATCGTGAGCCTCTCCACCACATCGTGTGCTTTCCCACAATATGGCAATAAATATCATATCGTGACGTTCATACTGTGACAATATGGATATCGTTACACCCCTACTGGAGACACACAATATCAGAAGTCAGATCTGTGGAGAGGCGACCTCACTCACAATAATGCATGTTTTTCAATGTCTTTTTGCGCAATAAAACACTGTAAGTTGAAAAATTGCAAGGTCTGTTTAATGCCATACGGCGGAACATTCCAGTCTAAGCAGCAACATAAAGATGAGCAGGTAGTGGACCCTCCTTCAGAAAATATAGTATGCCTTTAGTAATTATGTGCAATATTGTAACACAGTATGAATAATCTCCTGTATAATACACTGAAGTCACTTGTTTTATGTTGTTTACATGCTGCACTGCACTTGATAATAGTCAGAGCCACTTATGTACACAATAGTGCTGCAGCTCTTTATTTTATTTAATTATAGGGTACTTGCACAGCAGGGGAGGGACAAGATCTCGTGCCTCAAGATCTCGTGAGACAAAAATTGCCACAAGTGTGCACATATGCTGAAAATCTCCTGAGATTTTTTTCCCAGTGTTTTTACATTTGGATTGAATAAACGAATAGAGTTAAGTTGAGACCCGCTTTAACTCTCTGCCTTTTAACACCGTGTGAGTTGTGTGTCTTTTATTTATTTTAGTTATTTACTTTATTTTATTAATTGTTTTACCATTTTTAGCTTTATGCATTTTAGCACTTTTTCTTTATTGTTTTTAATTATGATTTACTGTCTTTTATTGTATTAATTTGTCTGTGCAGCACTTTGGAAACTGTCATGTTTGTAAAATGTGCTATATAAATAAAGTGGATTGGGTTGGATTGGATAATTACTGGCAAGTTAAATTTTTTGAGAATCTGTTGTTCCAAAAAGCAGTCCTACAATGACAGCAGAAATATTAATTCAAGTAAATCAAACCTTTTTGAGTACCTATTTATATTCTTTAACTGTTCTTAAACTGAGCATAGCAACACTAAAGACCTTTCCCATAGTGAGACAAATGAAGATTGCCTTATCTTATCTTTAAATAAGCTCAAGAGCCTTGTTGAGGTGTGATTTTGGGTCACGGTCATCATCGTCATATTCCAATGAAGCAGTAGATAAAATGACAGTCACCACACAGTCTCTACACTAAACTGACGCTTGTTGACTCTTGTTTTAATCATGTTACAATGTTGTTACCTCATCAAAAACATACCTGGAGTTGGGTTGTGTTGCATTCTAGGGCTGTCGCGATAACCGCAAAAATTAATCACTGCGGTACTAAAAGGCCCACCGCGGTGCATGTTGGGTCACCGCTACCACGTGACCAACGTGACCTAACTCAGAGTCCTGCATGGGTCCATTTTTGGAGACCCACACCTGCGCAGTACAGCACCGCACCAAAGTTAAATCCGCACCCACCCAGACCTGTTGACATTCCACCCGCCCATGCCCATGATAAATCACACACAAATTATGAATTACAATCACGAAATGAAATAATATGGTTACGCTTTCTTCATTACAAATACGAATTCACAGACGCGACTCGACTGTCATCACTTCACAGGCTTTATTTACTAAGCGAAGAAACATTGACAGAGATGCCGGACTTTTGCACCGCACACGCCACGGACTGAACCAGGACTAAACCAGGACTAACCTAGGACTGATTCCAGGACTGAACCAGGAAGACTAAACCAGGACTGTGCAAGGACTAAACCAGGACTAAACCAGGACTAAACCAGGACTAAACCAGGACTAAACCAGGACTAGCTCGGAGGTGTGGTATCAGTGCAAACCACATTGTTGGGACTAGGGATGGGCATGATTAATCGATTAATTGATAATTGATCATTAAGAATTTCATCGATTACGTTCATTTTAATCGACAAACCGAATGTAGGTTGCTGTGCGTAGCGTGACCAAACAGGGGTCCGTACATGTAGCTCTCTGCACTCAGAAGGAGCGAGCAAACACAAACAGTCGGTCAGTCTGCAACGCAAATGCGTATTTAACGATGAGTTGTACAAGAAATTCCACGCTTTCCGTTGCGTTCGGGACAAGTGGGAGTCCATGTGCACAGTGTACAAAGCAGCACATATGTTTCGGTGTCCAGTGGGAAAAGGTTTTACCAGGTGAGAGTCACGCAATGTCGATGACGAGGACCCACCTCCCGCCCCCCGTACGGTGTCCTGGTTTTGACAAACGCAAATATGGTCACACTAACCTGTATTCCACTGAGTCATGTCTTTTAATCCGACAGAAATTGACTGCATCAGCGACACAAGAGCTGTAGTTTTATCTTCGCTGAGTTTATGTAAATTAGCGATGCGGTTTTAAGTTTTGTTTCTGTGAGAGTTGCGCAAAACTGCGTTAAATACATTATAATGTCAAACGGATTGATGTGGCTCTAGAGTCGTTACGGTTTATATGTCGTAAAGTTGAATTTATTTATGCAGATTAGTAGTGCAGATAGTAATAATAATGATGATGATTTTAATATAAACACGTTAATGATTAATCGATAATCGATCGTTAATTCTTCCGACGATCGATTAAAAAAATTTCATCGAATGCCCATCCCTAGTTGGGACACTATACCCCACCACAGGAGAAATTCCCTAACCGCGACAGCCCCATTTCCTTCACATGTTTGAATATTAGTCTGTTTACATCTCAAAAGCTCAAAATGCTCTGTTCCACCTTGTGATGTTCATGAAGCGACATAGTTTTCAAGTTAACAGCTCCTTTTACCTTTAGTTCAGGACTGAAATTATCCAAATGATTCTAGTGAAGGTGTATGGAGTTTTAAAACACAGTGGAGCACTTCCTGTATTACCACATGACATCACAAGGTGGAACAGAGCGTTTTCTCAGCTTAAATATGCAGGGTTTGTGTTTTAAACATGTACAAATGAAACAAAAAACAACACCAGGTATGTTTTGATGAGAAAACAACATTATAACAGACCAGAAAATAGCGGAAAATGGGCTCTTTAAAGAACAATATATTTCCTTTTCTTTCACTACGCTCCTTTTATTCTGAATCCCCTCTTCCCTGTTGCTCTATTGACTCATTCACTCACTCCCGGACCTCAGCTTGACCGGTACAAAATGAAAAACTCCGGGTTCCTTGCATTCCTGTTGAAATGAGCTGCTCCATCCCTGCCTGGACGAGAGGGGAGAAGGGAGAGAGCACACGCACAGAGGCCAGACTTCATCAATCACACAGACACACGCAGACTACTGAACCAGAGGGGACCCAGCGCTGTAATGTGTTGTGTATGTAAGGAGAAGAAGGGAGCAGGGGTAAATACAACGAGAAAAGAAAACTAGAAGCGGATTGATTTAGACTGGGGATATGAGGGAGGGAGAGAGTTGGCCACATCTGGTGTTTTGTCAAAGAGAATTACAGGTGCAGCCATACAGGGGGTAAGTTAAAATGATTTTTTTATATAAGGAAATGGGAATGTAGAAGGGAATCTGAGTTATGTGGTGAGTTTTGTGATCAGATTTTTTTTTTTTTTTAGGAAATATATAAAGTTGTTTTTATTACTTGCTCACGTTGAAGTCCTGGTGGTAAAAGTGAACACTGCTACTGCTGCTACTAGATTAGATTTGATTTATTGTCATTGTACAAAATACAACAAAACTTCAACAGAGCAAAACTGCAGGAATAAAAATAGTACTGCTTCTACTTCTGCTGGTACTACTGTTGCTACTGTTGCTGCTGCTGCTACTACTACCTCTGTAATACTTCTAAAATGCTTTGGTTCTACTATTACTAGTACTACTACTGTTCCTAGTACTATTACTTCTATTCCTACTACTACTCCTACTGCTACTCCTACTACTCCTCCTCCTACAACTACTACTACTACTACTCCGACTCCTCCACCTATGATTACTGCTCCTCCTCCTTCTCCTCCTACTCCAACAACTGATAATCTACTACTACTCCTACAATTACTACTCCTACTACTCCTACTACTCCAACTCCTCCTACTACTCCTACTATTCCTAGTACTATTACTTCTGTTCCTACTCCTACTACTGCTACTCCTCCTCCTCCTACAACTACTACTACTACTACTACAACTACTACTACTACAACTTCTACTACTACAACAACTACTACTACTACAACTACAACAACTACTACTACTACTACTCCTACTACTCCAACTCCTCCTACTACTCCTACTATTCCTAATACTATTACTTCTGTTCCTACTCCTACTACTGCTACTCCTCCCCCTCCTACAACTACTACTACTACTACAACAACTACTACTACAACAACTACTACTACTACAACTACAACAACTACTACTACAACAACTACTACTACTACTACTACTCATACTCTACTACTACTACGATTACTACTCCTACTAGTCCTACTAGTCCTGCTACTCCTACTCCTACTCCTACTCCTTCTACTCCTACTACTACTCCTACTACTCCTACTACTCCTCCTAATACAATTATTGTTTTGCCAGGTTGCGTGGTTTGCTGCTACTTCTACTGCTACTACAAAAAGCCTTTTGGTGAGTTAATACAATAACAGTTGTACCCAGGACGATTAAAGCTGTTTACAGTATATTTGCATTTTCATTCTATAGTGGGCGCCAACCTGATAAACTTGTTTTCTTTAAGTCACACTGATTCTGTTTAGGTTCATAATATTACATAATCTGCCTAACTGTCAAGCCGTTTCATACCTAACGTTACCTAACTGGAAGAAGAACGTGTTATGAAAAGTGAGATCAAGGTTTATTTGGCTGGTTCAATCATACCCACTGTCCCTCGTCTGTTATGTCTGTACGGCCCCTCTGCCTTTAGTTCATTGAGATTCCAATCATACCTCACATCAGTCTGTCTATCACTATGGCAAACAAGAACTTCATTTGAAAACACTGACCATTTTAAGTTGCCCAAAAAGTCCAAATAGTGAAATTTAAAGGGTCCATAATACACTTTAAAAAAAAATCTATAATATTATAATGTTGTTTCCTCATCAAAAACAAACCTGGAGTTGTGTTTTGTTTCATTAACATGCATATTTACTTTGAGTTCTTCTCTTCTCTTGAGTCCGTTCCATTTTGTGATGTCATGTGGTGTTACAAGAAGTGCTCCACTGTGTTTTTAAACTCCATACACATTCACTAGACTCATTTGGATAATTCCAGCCCTGTTTTTAATGGACAAATGGTAAAAGGTAGCTGTTAACTACTAATACATGACATCACAAGGTTGAACAGAGCATTTTGAGCTTTGTAGACAGACCAATAATAATGGGTGAAAGTCCAGGTATGTTTTTGATGAAAGACAGCACATGAACATCCTGCACGGCGCATGTCTTGAGCATGTTACACGTCGTTTTTCAGTGGACTAGTTCAACGATTCTGTCAGTTCATTGAACGCGCCACACCACGTCCCCAGTCCTCTCCACTCTACCCAATATTCAAGCATGGCATACCTCTTGTTTAGAGCTCCACACCAAACCCACACTTGCGCTAGAACTAAGACTGGGGGCAAGATTGACGGAAGAAAAAAATATTTCAAATATGATTTCATAGTAAACTTCTGCGAGCAAATGAGGATTATATTGATATTACATACTGAAAAATGTGTGCCCCTTGGGAAGATGGGTAAAATGACATAAACAAGGAAATTTGGTCTCGCTACATTCACATTTCATTTTATTATGATATAGAATGCAGATTTTCTAACTAAATACATCACAGTGCGAGAATGTCCCCCCTCGCTCGGGCACAGGAGGTACCCATGTGCCGCCCAAGAGAAGAAGAGCGCTCGAGCTGGGACTTTCAAGCCCAGGGGACGCTCGAATCGGTATTTGTAACAACATTATAACATGAGAAGAGTCAATTTTGCGTAATATAGGACCTGTACCTATAATACAGTAACTATATACAAATTAAATAACCCTTGAAAAATCTGTTGAGGAACCAGTAGTTACCTAAATAATATCTTCTCTGCTTTCACAAATGCATTTAGCTAATGTGGCTATTCTGTCCCCATTGTTTCCCACTGGCTTTGTTAGGTTTTGTGTTTTTCCCCCTCTTTTGTCAACTCCTGAGTTGGTTGTGCACTTTTAACTCCCCCAGCTCCCTTCTTCTTCACTGATACCTTTACAACAACTGTTTGACAGCCAGCGCCACGTGATTTCCCATGAAAAGGCCTGTAGCCCATGTCACAGTCACCCGCTCCTCTGTGGACAGACTAAACAAAGGCAAGAGAAGGGTTAACGCTGAGGTCGGCTGTTTTCACAAGCCCTGTTTAATGCATGTTAACTCCACTGCAACATGGCCGAAAACTGTCATACAAAGTGATATTGTAAAGGCTTAGTCAGGAACATGAGACATTCCACGATTCTTTTTTTTTGCAATCTACTTCCAGAAAAGATGAGCTGTCAGCCGATTGTGGTGTAAAGAGGAGAAGTAAAGGGATGTGAGCTAGTTGGGGAGATGGGTTTATACTTGGACAACAAATGCATCACCAACAATTGCGACAGTTTTTCAAAGAACTGAAGGCATCACAACTTTCAGTTTACCATAAAGGCTGACTCAACATGTATCTATGTAGAGTTCTGAATTAAACATGGTCAAAAAGTAAGTTAGAGTAAGTTTAAAAAGTACTGTATATGTTAACTTTATGTATATGTATATGTATATGTGAACTTTTGTAATAACAATTCAAAATGTACAAAGAAGCCCTAGAAGGTACATATTGTAAAACCAATCCAGGAAGTACTGCTAATGCACTGTTAGCATGATAGTTGATGTTGTAGCATAGATATGTTAGCATAGATATTACTACTACTACTCCTACTATTACTACTACTACTCCTACTATTACTACTAGTACTCCTACTACTACTACTACTACTCCTACTCCTACTATTACTACTACTACTACTACTACTATTATTACTATTACTACTACTACTGCTGCTGCTGCCGCTGCACTGTTAATACTACTACTGCTAATGTCACTGCTAACTAATGTTGATACTACAAAAAATCATGCTTAGCTTACAAAATAATTGTTTTAGCCAGGTTGATTCTAAATGTATTTTTGTCTATTACTACTTCTACTACTACTGCTGCCGCACTGTTGAAAATACTACCACTAATGTTACTATTACTACTACCGCTAATGTTACTATTACTACTACCGCTAATGTTACTATTACTACTACCGCTAATGTTACTATTACTACTACCGCTAATGTTACTATTACTGCTAATGCTACTACTGATAACGTTACTACTAAAACACATGATAGCTTATAAAATAACTGTTTTAGTGAAGTTGATTCTAAATGTATTTTTGACAAATTTGCCCTAGAATAGAAATACTGTAAAGCAAACATTAGAGTGACAGCAAAACTGTGGCCTCTGAAAGTTGTGAACCGTGCTTAAACTTAATTGTGGTGAATAATTAGGATGTTATGAATACATAAGCAAAGTGAGGAATCATTTTACGCCACTGGAAATTAATCCTGTTTTATTTTTTATTTTTTTATTATTATTTTTTTTTTTTTTATGTTTTTAAAACAATAGAAATCATGTGCAGCAAATTTAAGGTGTCAACATATAGAAAAACATGGCTAAACAGACATCAGTGATCATCAGATTTGCAAGTGTTTAAACTTTAGCTAATTTGACATAAAACAATATCATTGCAAGATAACAACAGGCTTTCATTTGATCCATATATTGAAACTTTGGGACACAGGCTACAGGAGAAAAATAGTGAATTATTCAAATTGTTCCATTAGCCATAGGTTTGAAACATTTATTTTAAGTCTGTATCACATCAAAATCTTTGTTATTTAAGTTTTGACAGCAGAATTCTCCAAAATTTTCAATAAAAACAAGTTGTTGGTATCTTTATGAATGATTGCAATATGATGATAGTTATGTTACCAACCTATAACTGTGACTTTTTGTCCTCACTTGTAAGAAGTTCATATAGTTTAATGTAAAATGTCAAAAGAAAGCTCATGGTGTTAGAAGAGTGGAGGTAGGATCAAATAAATTTTCTTCTTACCACTCCTTTTTGGGCAAATTTTTTGTTATCTCTGTTATGATTTCACTAATGTTTTATGTTCCATTGTAAAAGAATGTAAATGTCTTACTGGCCCAAAATAAATACATGAATAAAAATTCAGCAGGAAGCCTGAGGGCCAACAAAAATTGGTCTGAGGGCCGCATTGTTTGACATCCCTGCATTGGACTGCCTGCATTTAGAAGAAAATAAGTGATATTATAAATGTGATAGAAGCTAAATGACAATTAGTCTGAGCCAAGCCAAAAATAGACACCAAAATGTTATGTAACAAACTGGCATTTCTTGGGATGTACCTGGTCTATTGCCATATTATGAGTAATGATAACAGAAAAAAGTCTGGCTGATAACCTATTAATTATTTTTGATAATATCATGAGACAAAAGTTGCTAAATACATATACTTTGACAATTCAACAGCCTAAAATTTATATTGTAACTTTAAGGTGAAGCAGGTGTCAGCTTTGATCTCTGCGACTGCATTCTCAAAGTGTCACAAAAACATACCGCCAACTGTAACCCATGCGGCAGGTCCAATCACGTCCCTCCTTCACATTCCTGACACTAGCAAACCTGCAAAATTCCTTTTTACCGGAGGCTCATGCTTCTGGCAACGTGAGATATCAAAAAAGGGATTATGGAAGTGCCTTTTCCACAGCACAAAAAGCTCTGGAGATTAGCCCTGACCAAATATGGAGGTGTCAGACATGTTGTGTGGGTGCAATGTATCTCCAACAAGAAAACCGCTAATAAACATTTACTTGGAGCGAGGAAGCGGCCGTAATATAGTACACGATAACGCTGGAAGCTCAGTCCGTGCATGTGTAGTTCTATTAGATCGGCTAATGATGGTGAGATGTGTGCGCGAGCTCATGGCGATTAATAATTCAGCATTTGCAAACTTGTGCTTCGGTCTGGTGCAGCACATGGATGGCTTTGGAATAAGGATAAACATACACCATTCTCATATGGTTTGATTCAATGTTTTGTTAATTTTTACTACTTTCTACATTTTAGACACATAGGGAAGACATCAAATATATGAAGATAGTAAAGGGAAAAAGTAAATATTATAATCCTACTTTGAGGACTTAAATATATAGGATTTTTTACTCTTTGCTACATAATTCCATATATTTGACTTCATATATACTGTATGTGGAGTAAAAAAAAAAAAAAAAAAAAAAAAACATTCATCAAGATGGTGAGTTCAAACTTTTGACTGGTAGTGTAGTCCTTGTAGATGAATAGGTAGAATAAGAATTAACTGTTAAGTATAATCATTAACAAATACATTATCTTCAACTAGGGGTGTAAGAAAAAATGTATTCAGTGATATATCGTGATACTTTATTGAACAATTCTCGTATCGATTCAAAATGCTTCCGAATCAATTTCCTTCTTTAAAGTTCTACCGTTTATTACTGTTCCCATGATTTAAAAGTTTAATAAATTGTATTTCACTTAATTTTGTTCTCTGGATTGTGTCCTCGACCATGTTATTTTATGTAATTTTTGATAAATCACAATATATCATCCTTTATTTTAGTATCGGGATTTATCGTGATATAATGAATCGTAACAGTATCGTGATACGTATCATATCGCCAGATTCATGGCAATGCACACAACTATCTTTAACGCATTATTTCAAAATACTCTAAAAATGTCATGTGGTAATACAAGTGCTCCACTGTGTTTTTAAACTCTATACACATTTACTACAATCATTTGGACGACGCAGGTTTTCCGTGCAATAAATACAAGCGAAATGTTAAACCATGCTTTTATCTGGCAAAAAGGTTACAAACTGTGGCTTTAATATTGTTTATGAATGAACATAGAGTGTATTTACTAAAAATCATAACACAATTCAACTGAAAAAACTGTGACATTGTACAATTAATTTAAAATAGTTCAATAACTCATTTCAATACTTGGAGTGTAAGGATGATACAAGTAATGTTATATAATGTTGCTTACCATAAACAAATGCCTCTTACAATAGAATCTCTCTGTGAATCAAACTAATTCTTATCAAAATGACCCAAAAAAATCCAGTTAACAGTATGCTTGGGTCCCAGTGTATGAGAAGAGAAGTCAAAGTCCAAAAGCAAATCATCGGCTTATCAAGTTTGACTCGCTAAAGTTGCACCTGTTACTAAATTCCAGTTAGAGTGAGTGCTCTGATTATGCAAATGACTCAATGGGGACAATTTGTTTTGAGGTTTCATCTTTTCATAAATTATGACTCAACACATAACTTGGACTCCTGAACCATTGACTCAGCTATAGAGTCAACCCGGTGAAATGAATCGTGACTCAGACTTGAAGCTTATAGGTTGTGTGCCACTGACTACACAGGGCCGCGCAGTCTGAATAGCAAACCAGATTTATAGAAGTTCGATAGCAAAGAGATTTCAAACAGACTGCTAATGTGGGTGACTTGACTCAATCTGACTCCTTTTCCTATTTCCTATTTCCTATTATATAACCTTTAATGACAGCAGCATGATTTTTTAAAGGTTTACTATGACCCATCACCTGCTTATCAATTGTTGTCTTGTCTGTCTGTGTTTTTTGTTGTTTTTTTAGTATAACACATATTAGGCATAGGAATTACCGTATTTTTCGGACTATAAGTCACACTTTTTTTCATGGTTTGGGAGGTCCTGTGACTGTGGCTACGTTCAGACTGAAGCCTAAAGTGACCCAAATCAGATTTTTTCACCCCTATGCGACCTGCATATGATCTTTTAATGACACTTTGAATGACACAGATCAGATTTTTTCAAATGTGATCCAGGCCACTTGGATATTTGCTCCTAAAACCGATACATATCCGATCTTTTGACGTGACTTCTGTCTGAACGGCCAGGTCGCATTCATCTCACCACATCAGGCTCGGAGTCTAGTCAATGGAGGGAAAGCGAGGTTAGTGAGTTCATTAATATTCACTGTATTCAGACCAAATTGAAGGGGTGTTATCAGAACTGGGCGGTGATGATTGCATTAGACAGGTGGTCCTGGATCCAATGTCAATGAAAAATAAAGTATAACCTGTCCATTTTATGAAGAATTGGACTGTATTTTGGGAGACAAGCCCAGCATTTAGGGTACTTCCGTAAATACTGAGCACACCTGCTGCATGTCACGTCATCGTGTGTCCTCCAATGCGCATGCGGGATATTTTGGAGGCATTTAAAGTTCACACTCGAGAGCACATATATGTTGCATTTAATTGGAAATGAAAAACCTCGCAAAAAAATCATATTTCACAAAAAAAATCCAAACTGAGCATTAAGCCCTGCAGTCTGAACGTAGCCTGATACTGAGGCACAATTTATATATTAAAATATGTAATTTTACATTTACATTACTTTCACACTGACAGCTGCGAGAGGATGCTCTAGGCCCTTTTAAATTTAAACATCAGCTTATAAAGACAACTGAGAAAGACTGAACACAAATGCTTCCGAAAAAGAAAATCATACTCTGCAGATTACAAACTGCAAGTAGTGAAATATGCAGCCGAAAACGCTAATCGAGCAGCAGCAAGAAAGTTTGGAATGAGCAAGAAACTTGTGAGGGACTGGCGAAAAGTGGAGGATACTCTAACTGCAATGAAGAAAACAAAACCATTCACAAATGGGTGCTTGAACAATGTGCTTCCTGGAGAGGCTTGTCAACTGTGCAGTTACGTCTCCACGCCCAGGTAGTTGCCAAGTAGATGAATATAAATGAGTTTGCTGGAGGACCTTCTTGGTGTTACGGCTTCATGCAACGCAACCGCCTCTATCAGAGCACAGACAAATATATCTCAAAAACAGCTGGCAGACTTCCAAACCAAGGTCGACAGTTTGAAGGGCTGAAATGCCTGTTCTTGGTCTTTTATCAAATAAATTTCCCCCCAAATTGCAACTTATAGTCCAGTACGACTTAAATATATCTTTTTTCTTCTTCGTTACGCATTTTTTGGCTGGTGCGACTTATAATATTTCCTCATCAAAAACATACCTGAATTTTGTTCACACATTTAGCACACAAATCCTACATGTTTAGGCTCTTCTCTGAAACAGAAAACACTCTGTTCCACCTTGTGGTGTCATACAGGAAATGCTTTAAACTCCTTGTACGTTCACTAGAATAATTTGGATAATTTTACTACTGGAATTGTTAGTTTCAACTGAACAAAGGGTAAAAGGTAGTAGTTAACTTGAAAACTACAGCTTCACGACATTACAAGGTGGAACAGAGCATTTTGAACTTTGGAGAGGTAGACAAACTAAACTAAAGGGTTACTCAAACATGTGAATGAAACAAAACACAACTCCTGCTATATTTTTGATGAGGTACAAATGTTCTAACATGGCTAAAAGTTCACAAGGGTAAATTTTGTGTAATACAAGACCTTTAACTTTGGAATGCTGTCAAAAGTTTAAAATAAACCAGTTCTGTTAAAAAACACAGTGGTTATGTAATCATCTCCATTCATGGCCTTTTCCCCGGGCAGAGCTGGTGACAGGCAGCACGCTCCACATTTCAACTTTAACTCTCCAGTTGCTGTCAGATGACTAGATTGACATGTCTCCAACCAGGATGCCCTCCCGCAGTTATACAAGAGTGTGGTATTTTATTGCAACACGCATGACCAGCCATTAGCCCTAGCGCCAGACCATGATCCATTCTGTCTGACTGACCGTAGCTCTAATCCGGCGGTGTGAGGTGGATGGTGAAATGGTGGCGGTGGGTGGTGGGGGTAAGCTGTTTAAGTGTGGACATGGAGAGAAAGGGAGGAGGGTTCAGGGGGGGTGCAGGCTTTTTTTAACCTGTTGTTCTGTGTCCGTGGGTGCTGATTGGATGTCTATTTTGGGTCTTTTGGCTTTCCGTACTACATGCTTACATCAGACAATTGCATGCTGTTATTTGGTACTACGACAAAGAAGGGCTGAACTTAAGTAACAGGTCACCTTTTCAATTTAATGCTCATTCAAAGTAAGTATTTTAGATTTTAAGATCCTCTGTTTAAAATAGCATAACATATTTTCTCACATAAAATATTTAAATACTGAAAAGGATGACCAACTGTATTTATTTAAAGTCTTAAACTCTTTATTATTAGTCTGTCTACATCTTTCAAAGCTCAGAACACTCACAAACAGATACCTTTTTAACTTTTGTTCAGTAGAGATTGGCAATTCCAGAGCTGATTACTAGATTCCAAATTATTCTAGTAAAACAGAGTAGAGCACCTCCTGTATTTCTACCTTTGTCGAAAATAACAATATTTTATTCTATTCTAAAAGGTATAACTAAAAGATGATATGTCATATGTCACGATATTTAACATTTATACTTTAAAATGATCTTTTTGTTGTATTAAAAAATGCACCATATATTTACTTTGGGGTTAAGTAATGATTGAATGATTCACAGTAAATAATGAATCAACAGTTTTGGTTTCACAAATTATTTTACGAAAATTCTAAATTGTATTTATGTCAAATGCTAACTTCTAAATTTCCAAAACTTCTAACAAATATCAAATTTCCATAATGATCTTTCACAATTCCATAACCAACTCTATGTATGGACATTTGGAAATGGAAACAAATGAACAGTTGTAGGTGGTCTCCCCTCTCTCCTAAGCCTTTTAAGCGAGGCCGACCAGACTGGTGGTGATCGGCTGCCGAGGTGTTTTAACCCAAGAAGGCCAAAGCTTAAACCCCAGAGTTATGCAAGAGTCCAGGCAGGGGCAGCCCAGCATGAAGCCTGCATGGTGGGAGGAACAGAGGAGTCATTAGCTACTGTTGTTAAAGTCCATCACCCATACAGGACTATATCCAAACCATACTCCGTACAACTATCCTGTTAATCATCAGATCATTTCGCTGTTTTCCTTACAAACTCTTGTACGTAGCTGAGATATATTTATTTCTTATTTTCTATTTAATTTTACTTGTACATGTTTATATTTATGCTGTATTGCTGGGTTTCATTAGCCAGGCTTGGGCCACCTAGTGCCTCCGGTCAATTTCATTTCTCTCCAGTGACTAGGTCAGGAATCGGAATACACTAGATGGTTTGTAAGAACCCCAGAAGTTGCAGACCATGCACCGGCCAATCGGCGAAGAGCTGAACCAACCCAAGATGCAATAACAGACTGCAGATGCTATCTTCCTTTGGACTTCCTTTGTCAAATACAAACTTCGCATTTTTTTATTGCACCTTTAATTCGCAAGTTCATTTCGCAGAAATGAAAATGAACGTTGACAGACAGATTCACTTCCTGGTTTATGTGCTGGTGTACCCGCAATTACTTGGACACCACTGAGCATTACATACGTCATAACCAAATAGCAGCAGTTGGTTGAAGAAAAAAAGTGCCCGCCTGCTGTCGAGCGAAAAAATCCTAATGCAGACGGTTTCCATGAAGTGAAACCTGCTGATGAATCAGGTTAGGGTTTCATTTGATATCGAAACATTTTATAGGCCAATATTATTTAATACAGATGTGGGCAGCTAAAATTAATACTGTTCAACTGCAGATTTTAGCTGTAATATAGCATGGTCTTGGGTCTAGTCAGTAATAGAAATAATCAGGTTCCATATTTGGGAATTTACGTGTCATTAGCAGGGTTGTAACGATATCCAAATCTCTCAGTACCATATTATCACGATATGCGTCTCATGGCACGATATTTATTGCAATATTTTAGAGAGGCAAAAGTAATTGGTGATGGAACACTTTTTTGCTTTTAGAATACCTTGACAAGATTTTGGTGTGAATTATTTCCATCATAATCCCAAGAATTCAAGTAAAAAACATATATTTTCATGTTGTTTGCACTGAAATGAATCATGGGATATGTAGTTCCCTATGTTTATAAACTGTTGCTGCTATAAAACCATGCATTTAAGCAAAGGAACTTGTAATTCGATATATTGTGACAGCCCACGATATTATTGTGAGACGATACTATATCACGATATTTCGGTTATTGTTACATCCCTAGTTACTACCATTTATATTTTTACTCTTTGTTCTTGTAATATATTGTGATGTGTGAGCTACTGTGTCCCAGTAATTTCCCTTGTGCATCAGTAAAGTCAAACTCTAAGTCTCTCTATACCTCCAGACCTAAGCATTATACCATCCAGGCTCCGAACAGGCCAACAGCTGACCACCTTCCAAACATAAACACAACTCCACACAGCTCTGCCACAACCTTTGCAGCCCCGGAGTCCAAAATAGAACCGGAGATGACCCTGCCAGAAGTCTGTGATCCGCTCGTGACTGCTGCAACCGCTAATGTGACTGCACTGGCATTGACTAGAGGAGAGGAGCAATGGAAAAAAAAAATCAGAGAGTCATTTCTGTGGGAAAGGTCCTACTTTATGCAAAAAAGACTCAATATTGTTACCTCCTTAAAAACATACCCAGAGTTGTGTTTTGTTTCATTCACATGTGTTTGAGTGATGATTTAAAAAATATATATTATTATTGTTAATCTGTCTACATTTTCAAAGCGTCATGAAGCTGTAGTTTTCAAGTTAACAGCTCCTTTTTATCTTTTGTTGAGTACAGATTGTCAATCCAAGGGCTGAAATGATCCAAATGATTCTAGTGAAGGTGTACAGAGTTTAAAAACACAGTGGAGCACTTCCTGTATCCTGTATTGTCTTGTTTTCTATTTCAGAGAAGAACACAGCCTAAATATGCAGGATTTGTGTGTGTGTTAAACTTGTGTGAATGAAACAAAACACAACTCCAGGTGTGTTTTTGATGAGGAAACAACATTATAACACAGATCAGAAAACAGCAAAATATAGGACCTTTAAACTCTGTATGAAGAGCGCTATATAAGTCTGATGTATTATTATTATTATTATTATTATTATTAAGACACACAATGATTTGTGCCCAGATATTTTTAGCATGTTTTATTGTTTATAGCATCATAAGTTAGCAGTAACATTTGCAGCAGTCAGGTCAGAAACATTACACAACTTCCCATGAATACACACAAGCGCTTGATGTATTATTTTGTGAATCCAAATATAAAGAACAATTGTTGTCTGTATTCGTAGTGGGAGTATTGAAGCAGGGGATATATTTAAGATTTTTTTTTCTATTTGACCACTGTTTTAATTGAAATGTATGACTTTTTGAGCAGCCTGACATTTGACAGAACGGTCAAAATTGCAAACATTGTCAAGGTTTCCCGTGGCAACAATAAGTGACTCATGAATGATTTGGGATGTTATTTCACTTCATAGCAACGTGGATAGGCATATTTTAATGAAAAGAGTTTACAGAAAAGGGAACTTGCCTTTTAAATTAGAATATAACACTGCCAAAATATGATCCGCACATGTGTATTACTTCTTAATATTGTAACCATTACAGGAAGAGAAATTATAGGCAATAAAACATATGTTATAACATGAATGTAAGATATAATAGTATTTCAAGAAAATCTAATAATCGATACATCCAAATCAGTCTTCAATCCGCCAATGTAATCAACTCATCACTTTCTATTTGATTTGATGACAATTCCAACAATTTGCACAATTCATCTGCTAAAATATTCCAACAATTCCAAATCACAATCCTCTCCCAGCACAATCTGTTTCAGTTTCACAGTCAGCTAACTCTTTCTATCCCACCAAACAGTGCTTCTCTCTCTTCTCCCTTCTCCTGGCATCGCGCTGTGCCCCTGTCAGAATTCAGAATAGCTTCAAAACCATGCCTCAGATTCCACCGCACAACTTTTCACTACTAGCTGCTCCAGACTTTGCGACCAAACAGACTTCTAAATTGCAACCAAAAATCCATGGCAGATTCAGAAGTAAGATATCCCTCCCAAGTTTTTTCTGACACTTACCAAAATTCTCTTCCAAGACAGTCCAGAAACTTCTAAAATAATCCAAAATGTATCCGGTGTAACTCCAAGTATGTTCCAAGAAGCGGCAAACTGGTCTGCATTTTGCCCTGCTGTCTGGTTGCTGTGAGCTCGCAGAAAGTGTGCGATCAGCTACTGGACACAAGCTCCGCCCCTTCTGCTCCAGGCCGCCGCCCCTTTTGGCTGGGCCTGTGTGTAATGCAGTGTTGACTCTTGCCAGGCATTCCAGCGTACGGCGGACTTCCTGCTCGGGAGTTACATCTCTCTCAAAGGGTGGGAGTGTTCGGGGGCTTGTGAATGGGGCGTGCGTTAGCGGTCCAGCGAGCAAGCATGCAGGGGTTTACTGTTTCACGTGACGCTAATATAAGTTTGGCTGCTGATTTGTAATACATATGCCTTAGTTAGAGATAATAAAGTACGAAGAAAGAGTGAATCCGTAATGAATAAATTAAGAATGACATTAAGGATGATTCAGGCTAGAGATAGGGTTGTCAAAAGTATCGAAAGTCAGATCATAATCAATACTGACTAACTATTTAAACTACTGAAACTTGATACTCGTTTGAACAAGTAGCAACACTGCAAAAAAAAATCACATTAAGAACACAAAATGTGAGCTTTCCCGAACAGTTTTAGTTTGATTTTGAGCTTTATCAGAAAATACTTAATCCTAAAATGAAGAAAAGTACTATTATGTTATAAAATTACATTCTATTACTAAAAAAGGAGAGCTTTTATTTTGGTATCGTGGCATCGTAATCGGTAACGAGTATTGTGTGAATTCCTTATTATTGTTACAACACTACTTAAAGGTTCTCTGTGTAACTTTTCTGACCAAAGGTGTGTGACATTGATTTATCTATCTTTCAACAACAGATAAGGAGGTAGCAAGTCCAAGATACAGGTCAGATCTGTGGAGAGGCAACGCCACTCATGGTATGAATCTATGCTTTTCAAGATATTTTTAAGATATAAAATGACTAGAACAATACGGGTAAAGTAATAACAACAAGTACTAGATGTTGGTCCCTACCCCAGAAAGATTACATGGTCCACCTTTAATTAACAGGTAAGGGTAAAGAGTTAGGGCATTAATTATGTAGTTACTAAGAGTTAATTATTGTTAAAGGTCCTATATTTTGCAAAATTGACTGTTCTGAACTTTAAGCCATGTTAGAATGTTGTTTCTTCATCAAAATATTCCTGGAGTTGTGTTTTGTTTTCTTCACACATGTTTGGGTAATCATGATTTATTAGGTTTTCTACATATCCAAAGCTCAAAATGCTTCATTCCCCGTTGTGATGTCATGTATTGTTAGTTTCGTTCAGTAGTGACTAGGAGTGTAACGATATCCAAGTCTCACGATACGATGTCGTCATGGTTTGAACCTCACGGTACGATGTTTATTGCGATATCGTGGGAAAGCTCACGATTAGGGCTGTAACAATCTCAAAATCTCTCGGTACGATATTTTCGATTTGCGATATTTTGTGGAGGCTAACAAAACTGTTAACATGTTTTTTCCTCTTAAAATGCTTTGACAAGACTTAATCCAAAGAACTAAGACTTAAAAATGCTTAGAACTGTTATTTCTTCATGTAGTCTACACTGAAATGGAGCAAAGGATCATGGTCTATGTAGTTCCCTCTGTTTTTTTTTTTTTTTAGCTTTTGCTGCACTATAAGTCTTAATTTAAGCAAAGACTTGAGACTTCGATATATTGTGATGGTCCACGATATTATTGTGAGAACTTTGACGATACGATATCACGATATTTCGGTTATTGTTACATCCCTGGTATAGACCGGAAATTCCTGACTTGCTCAAGCTTTAATACGCCTAATTTACGTGTAGTTGTAAAAAAAATTTTTTACAGTTTTTGGTTTGACTAAGCGGTGAAGAATGTGGAGATATTACATAACATTGTTAGAGGGAACCAATAAAGCAACTCATGTTTCTAGTTGACACAATACAAAATAAAGGTAGTTCGTCTAAAGGCTAGGATGGAATGCTCCTCTGATCCGATTTAATTTGACCTCACACACAGGCAGAACTTGGAACAGTCATAGTAGTAGAACAGGTGAAGTCTTATGGATGAGTGTTAAGCTGAGGAGGTTTACGGTTAAAGCTAATCACCATATGGACTCTCTTGTGGTGCTGTAGTACTTAAGAATAGCAATGATTACAACAAAAAGTAAAAGCAAAATTTACTCTTTCTTGTTACCTCATCAAAAACATACCTGGAGTTGTGTTTTGTTTCATTCACACACGTTATTATTAGTAGGTGTGTGCAAAAATATTGAAATATCGGTATATCGTATCATTTAATGTGATGATACAGTATTGGTATCGTGCGCTGCTGCATCGATATAGATCGCCAAGAGTATTTTTTTGGTATATTTTGCTTAAATATTTTGTTACAGCACTACAGTTTTGTTGCTTGGAGGAGGAAGGAAAGGAAGGAAACTCGTTTTGCGACACAATTGACATATTCACTGTTTTGATGATTAAAATTGTGTGTTTCACATAAACTTTGCACAATAAGTGACACTTTTAGCACAGGATTCCCACTCTTTTTCACTGATGAAATTTCAAAACTTTTCCATAAGTTTTTCATGACCTAAAGTGAATTTTCCATGACTTTACGGCACCCTACATGTGTTGAATTTAACCTAATTTTAGGGCTAAATATGAACTGTTAAGCCTTTCCACTCACATTTTCACTGTTTTGATGATTAAAATGTTTGTGTTTCATATGAACTTTGCACAAGAAGTGGTTTAACAAAGACTTTTAGTGTCACAGCCGTGATTTAGCCTTTGCTTTTTATTGAACCGTATCGAATTGATTTGAAATATATCACACTGAATTGTAACGAGACGTAAGCTCACTGTATCAAGATATGCATTATATCGTGGCCTATGTATTGGATCGGCAACTTCTTATTGATGTCCAGTCCTAATTATTAGTCGGTCTACATCTCCAAAGCTCAAAATGCTCTATGGCACAGTTTTTAAGTTAACAGCTACCTTTTACCTTTTGTTCCCTCAAGTTATGCAATACTAGGGCTGCAATTATCTAACTGATTCTAGTGAAGATGTATGGAGTTTCAAAACACAGTGGAGCACTTCCTGTATTACCACATGACATCACAAAGTGGAGAGAGTGTTTTCTGTTTGAGAGAATAACTCATTTTAAATATGCTGGCTTTGGGTGAATGGAATGAAACAAAACACAACTCTGGGTATGTTTTTGATGATGAAACAACATTATAACCTAGATCAGAAAATAGCATCTTATGAAGGTGACAATAACTCATGTGCTTTATTATATTCTCAAAAAGTTTCGCCATAAAAATGAAAATAATATTGTGCAGAGAGATGACATTTCACTTCTCAATATCTATGTAAATTCACTTCTATGATTTAGCAAGCATTCAAAAAATAACTGTGTGTACGGTGTTGTGAGTTGAGTACTAAAATATGTTGCGGAAATCAACGTTTACTTCTCTAATTAGGGCTGTGCAATGAATCATATTTGAATCAAATTGAGAGCCAATTCTTTCAGGTCTCCAGCCAATCCTCTGTCACTAACAACATGTTTGGAGAACAGTTCGGACTTCGGAGGAACTGTTTTTTGTGTTCACTGATTAAAAAAGATCACTCAATAAAACAAAAAAGGGAAGGTCTACATTTTTCTAACGTTAACAAAGGAAAAATGCAGATAATACAGCAGAACTCACAGATATATTGAAAAAGCAGCTTTGGGTCAAAAACTACTGTGACGCGAAACTCCAAAATGGTAAATGGAAAGTGGTCACAGTTTTATACAGCTCTTTTCCACTTTCATGGCACTCAGTGTACATGTGCGTCAATGAACCACTCACCCATCCACATCCCAGTGTACACAGACACTGGGAGCGAGGAGGGTTAAATGTCTTACCCAAGCGTGCAAAAACAAAATCCATCTATGGGAACTGGAATCGCATCGCCAACCTCTCGGTCAACGGATCTGACCGCTCAGCCAATGATGTTTTATGTTGAGAACAGGATTTGAACCACCACCAAAAAAAACAGTACCAACTGAGCTACTACGCACTAATAAACTTGTCGTGAGGAATAATTAGTGAGCTGGGAATCCATAGGGAAACTGCAAACTGTCTAAAATGAACTAGTGTAAGAATCAAGGACCTTTAAGCCTTCCATTTCAAATTATTTATAACTATTAAAGGGACAGTTCAAAATTTTGGACTTCCTAGTGAGCCAGAGTGTTGGAGACGTGTGGAGACACTTTTTGAAATATTCCATCCAGTCCTTGTATTTGCAGAGGTCGCTGGTGCTAGGCTAGCGCATGTCAATGGCCATAGTTATCCTGCCACTAAAAACGGTCTTACCAACTCCACAAAACACCCGAAGCAAATCTATTATTACACCAGACTGTCGATATGAATATCTGTGTTGATGGAATAATTTCAGTAAAGTCAACCTTCCATTTGCAGGGTTTATGTCTAAGCAGCAGCAGTGAGTTGTACTTCCTGATAGAAAGCTTGGCAGTGGTGGACTGATATCACCTAGCACCTATCTTAAAATTACAGTGCTGCTGAGAAAATAGTCCCTCAACATGTGACAGTTCATGCGATACAAGTTTGGTTTTGCTTCTAAAATTAACTACAACTACAACTAACATCTACAGCACTCTGGCTAACTAGGAAATGAGGCCCTATGTCCGAAATTCCGAACTGTCCCTTTAAACACTTTCAATAAAAAATTACACTACAACAGCATTTAGTCACTTCATGAACCAAATCTCACATATTTAACTTTCTATGCACAAGCATGAATTACCTCTTAGTCACTGGCATTCACCGTGACTGGAGTGGCCGCCACCTGTCGCCAAACAAAGCTATCCACAGTCCTGACCTTTTCTGTTCACACGTACATGCATGCAGAAGGAGGACGGCCATTCCTCTCAAATGATACTCTGCAGTGAGATCACGCTGGGGGTGACTGTGTATAACCCTATGGAGCAATGTTCAGCAGTTACAAGGGTGACACATGTTAGAAAATACAGCCCAATAAGTTTTTTGACTGTCTGAAAGTTTTACAAAGAAATGCAAAATGGATGGAACACATTTTTGGGAGCTTGTGATCTTAAGTGTTCATGGTTCCGTTCAGGTGTTTTAACAAAAAAGATAAGTGTGATTGAAAAACTGTTGGCTTGTGCTAGCCAGGTTGTGACTGTAATATTATTCTTTATAAAAGTGGGTTAAGTGTCTTGCCCAAGGACACAACGACAGCATTCATTTGTGGGATCTAGAATCACACTGCCAACCTGTGGGTAAGTGGATCTGATCCACTCAACCAATGATGGAAGCTCAGATTAAAGTCTAACTTAGTAACGGTAACAGAGCTTCAGACAGAGCAGTGCCTCTAGTTAGCGTCACCTCCCACTGAATAATTTTAATACACTATTTCTTCATCAAGAATTGAGCCTATTCATGCTTTCTTAAGGCCAGTTTAGGTGTAGTTATTGTTATTATTACAATGATTATGATGATTATAATTATTTTTTATTACAGTAGCTCAGTTGGTAAGAGCGTTTGTCCACTGATCCGAAGGTTGACGGTTTGAATCCTGCTCAACATAAACATTGGTTGAGCGGTCAAATCCACTGACTCACAGGTTGACTGGTGTGATTCCAGCTCCCACAGATGGCCGCTGTCATTGTGTCCTTGGGCAAGACACTTAACCCACCTCGCCCCCAGCGTCTGTGTACACTGGTGTGTGAATGTGTGTGTGAATGGGTGAGTGGTTCCTTTTTGTAAAGCACTTTGAGTGTCTCAGAGGTGGAAAAGCGCTGTATAAAAATGTGACCACTTACCATTATTATTATCATTGTACCCAAAATGCTATTGCTCAACTAACAGCGGTCAACTCTAGGGGAAGGGTGAGCGCAGGGAAGTGAAACCATAATGCTAGGGTTAGGATAGTGCAGCAACAAGTTCAAAATACTCTGATAATCAGTGATCTTTACATGTTAAGGCTTTTAAATTAAAAGCTAATAATTCCTCTATTTTTATAACAAAAGTTTGAAGTGTGTGGCTAGTTTGATCAATGGTGGGAAAGTGAATAAAATAGTTTGCAAAGCTGGTTCATATCAGCAGATAGCCTCTCTGCTGACGAATGCATGTTTTTTTTTTTGTGAATGTGGAAAGTGCGTTTTTGTGGTTTCCAAGCTTTTGTCTGGCAGTTATCCAAAGTCAATAACTCATATAGATTCACAGACTTTTTTGACATCACAAATTATTTTAAATTATATAACCATCCAAGCTTCCTATGAAATTGGAACGATAAGAATTTGGCAGATTAAAAACCAGTTGACTTGCGGTACAGTTATTTTTGATGGCCTGTTATTCCAGTAGTCAATGTCATTTCAGTATGATTTTATACATGTAAAGTTTGGTTTATTCAAAGGTCTGGTTCATTCACCAGACCTATTACATTTTTCTCAAAGGTGATGAGATTTGTTATATACTCATAAATCAAATCACTTTTCCTTCTTTTCCACGCATTATTTTAAGATGTAATACTTGAAATAAGCTTTTAAAAATCATTTTCCACAAACTCAAAGTCATTTTTATAATTCTGTGCATCATTCAGCTGCCCTGGGACAGACTGACAGAAGCAAGGCTGCTAATCAGCCTCTCCAAACACCACTAACACTCAGACACCACTTTCATACGAGATAATGTGGGTGAAGTGTCTTGCCTAAGTACACAACAACAGTTTATTTTCCACTGGCACCCCACTGTGGCACCTGGAATTCCCAGCGGTCTCCCATCCAAGAATTAACCAGGCCAAGCCCTGCTTAGCTCCTGATATCTAATGAGATCAGGCTTTGGTAGTCACTTTACAAACTAGCATTTAGATTTTTATTCAGCGCACTTTATATTGATCATAGAAAACTATTAGCGCGACTGCTTGTCATTGGTTTTCAACAGTCTGCTACGGGCCAAATTACTGTACTATTAATACCACCGTATTGCACCAGAATTGCAGAGGCAGTGCCAAAAGTACAGTCAGCAATTTTTATCACTGCCTGACATTTGCAAATCTGTTCTACACTCTCACCAATAACTACTGTACTTTCTTCTCCTTAAAGCAGTGAGAGCATGTCCCTATTTTACTCCCATGTTTCAGCCTGTATCCAGTGTCCCGCTTTGGCCCGTTCTCGCGCTGAAGCTCTCCACACCTCCCATTTACCGACTGCACGGCGGATCACATCTCAATAGGACTTTACTGCGCCAGAAAAAACAACCCAGGGCCACGTGGAGAGGAGGGATAGAGTTCTCTCCTCCGCCCGCTGCCGGTACAGATACAAGGGAGGAGGAGGAGGAGGGAAGAGGCATTTCTGGTCAGGGCACGTCTGAAACTCAAATCTGCGAGTCTTTAAAAGCTTCAGGAAATCCCGCCGGGCTCCCGTTCATTTCCTCCTGTCACAGTCGGTTTAGCCCCCGAGTCGTCGACGTGTACAATTCCAGTTCAATTGAAGTAAATAATGGGTTAAAAAGAAGACTGTGAATGAATGGAGAGAAGTGGGAAATAGAGATGAGAGAATAGACGGCATAGTGGGTAGAGCTAAAATTTCAACTAAATTTCCAGGTATAGACTCAATACTCCATACTGATTAGTCCGATGATAAGAAAACACACTGTTTCGGTAGACACTAGAATGTGATTTTCAAGATAAAATCATAGTACTTTCTATTGTATTACCATGTCCATAGGCTTATACTAGTCTGTGTGGTCTTATACTTGTTCTGATACAGCTCAAGATCATTCTAAAGGCCACCACACACCTGACTTTTTTTTTTTTTTTTGTATGCAATTTTGAAACCGTGGCTCTCCTCATGTGTGTGTGACTCTGAGCTGCTCTGTCAGATCATCACCAAACATCAGCAACGCTACGGTAACAGCCAAAAAAACACAGCATCAGGGCAGACGGAGTGACGGACACAGAGGCGCAACGTACAAATAATTATTACTCACCTCTCGTAAAGTTGCAAATATAAACTGCAGCATCTTATCCACATTATGCATTGAATCTGTCCTCTGCAAATAATGACATCTAGTCCACAAAACAGCTCTGTTAATCCAATCTGAAGTGCTCTTTAAAAGTAAAAAGGCAAGAGTAGCTCCTCAAGTGTGTCTGTTTATATCCACACAGCGCACGGATCGAGGTGAAGCTGCAGATTAGCGATAGTGACTCGACTTCCTGTGTATCTGAAGTATCACACCACATTTCACAAATAATAATAACACAGTTTTGTCTTGCATCTAAACTAGAAGTGTGATGCTCTGATCTTTTGAACACTCTCAAAGCGACAATTTTAGAGAGACAGACAGGAAACAGCTGAAGCAAGGTGCGCTCACAACTTTATAGTCTGTGGTCTGTAGACGTATTCCGCTGCAGTATTTGCGATTGGAGATTTAAAATCTCATAAGATTTTCCTCGTGTCTGTGGTGTGCACTTTTTGTTGCACATTTAGAAATCATTTAAATCCAAAAAAATCCTGTACTGTGTGGTGGCCTTAAGGCTATTCAGGAAAGGTAAATTTCTGAATCCGAATATACACCTGATTTTCAATACTTCTGACAACCCTAGTAGTGGATTAAGCACTTCAAAGTACCAGAGAATAGCTGGTTTGGTTCCCATCCAAGCACATTATCATTATTTGTCTGGGTAAATCATTGTTCGTTCCTATCTGGGGCTGGTTACAACAGGAAGGGCATCGTGTGTAAAAATTGACATTGATAGTAGGAGACGCCATGACTTGTGGCCATACTGTCAAAACCTAGTCTCGACAGATCTCGGAAGATAAGCAAGTCCGGGCCTGGTGGGAGCTGGGAATACAGGTGCCACAGTGGAGCAGTGCTGTGGTTCTAGTGTAAGCTGTTGTTGTGTCCCTAGGCAAGACACTTCACCCACATTGCCTAGTATGAAAAAAGCAGGAAAGTTGGGTGTGTGAGTGATTAATGGTCGGTGGCGCCGATGGAGAAAATTGGCAGCGTCGCTTCTGGGCAATTACAGTGTAATTACAATTTAGTCCAAAATTAGCAAAGGCCTTGTTGAAATCTTTGTCTTGGTTGTTGAGAAGTGGACTAAGGGAGTGTAACAACCCCCATAGTGTTCAGCTCTAGTCAAATGAAGCTCACGATGCTAGAGTTATACAGCTGGAAAAAAAATAAGAGACCACTACAAAATTATCAGTTTCTCTGATTTTACTGCTTATAGGTATGTGTTTGAGTAAAAATGAAAAATTTTGTTTCATTCTATAAACTACTGCCAACGTTTCTCCCAAATTCCAAATAAAAATATTGTCATTTAGAGCATTTATTTGCAGAAAATGTCAAAATGGTTAAAATAACAAAAAAGATGCTTTGTTTTCATGTTTTCATACCTCAAATAATGCAACGTAAAGAAGATCATATTCATTTTAAAGCAACACAATACTAAAGTTTTAACATTCAGAAGTCAATATTTGGTGGAATAACCCTAATTTTTAATCACAGCTTTCATGCATCTTGGCATGTAGAAGCGACTTTGGAGCTGAGTCTCGTATTAGGAATAGAGGTTTATTTACGTCCAAAATAGATAAATAAAAACACCTGGATCATGTAGAGCGGGTTAATACGAATATTTGAAGACTGCAATGACGAGGCTCACTGCTGCAGTTACAGAGAGAAGGTGACGTTTTTCAGTGTAAAGTCAATTGGAGTCAAAGTCGATGGAGCCAAAAGCGAACACAGCCTATTTGGAACAAGACGGCTAGCGGGTTTAGTTATGTCCATATACAGCAATGTCTTGCCACTAGTCCTATATAAGAAAGGGGAAATATCTGCATGAAGTTTCTGTCTGGCTCTGATATTAAAAATGATCTGAACAACAATGACACATGAAATGACAAAACATTGGTAACGCATCGTCCATTTAAATGAGTGTTGAGAACGCAGTGAGACAGAACTGTTGTGGCAGAGCTGTCACTCCCAACCTCCCTGTCTGTCAAACGGGACTATCTTTATGACCTCCAACTCCCTCTGACTTCAGCCTGATGACATTTCAAAATAGAATGTCAATGGGGGAATATGTCACTACTTTTTCCTGAAATATAGAGCAAGTTAAGTGACAGACAGCTCTCGTTTTAAGTGGGTGTGGACATGACTATTAAAGGAAAGTTAAAGCCATGGAGACAGATTTTTCCATAACTCAAAACATAGGCAACGTAATATTTACGTTGTCATATGCAATAGTCTGTGAAGATGTGAAATAATATGGACTTTCAATGTAAGAGAATGGCTAGGATTACTGTCTCGCAACAAGAAAATCAGCTTGAATTGTTAATATTAGTAATAACACATTAGGTTTTTACTGCTTCTCTAGATATTTTACATTAGAATGATTAAACATTCATTACTTCAAACACTAGTCGTCACAGCTGCCCTGGGGCACTGATGAAAAGACAAGCCTAACAACCAGCTCCAATAGCCTCTCCTACCCAGTGTTGGGAAGGTCATGAAGTACAAATAGTAAAGTACTGTACTTAAGTAGAATTATTATGTATCTGTGCTTTACTTAAGTACATTTTACAATGGAGACTTTTTATTTTTACTTTTACTACATTTGAGAGCAGGCATCTGTACTTTCTACTCCACTACATTTTTTTTACAGTACTGAAAAGTAAAAGTACCTGCTAAAAAGACTGGGGGGGGGGGGGGGGGGGCGGGCATGTTTGAGCAAACAAAAATATACAAATAAAAACTGCCAGAAAAACACACTGCTGAACAAAATTTAGCACAAATCTTTATCAAAATCGCTACAACTGAAGCACTATTAGATCTCAAAATCTGCACAAAATGCTTTTACTTTTTACTCTTGAAGTACAATTTAAATTAGTACTTTAATACTGGTAGTAGATAGTGATACTTTTACTTTTACTTGAGCATTGCATTGCTCCAGTATCTTTACTTTTATTAAAGTATCAGAATTGAATACTTCATCCACCACTGCTCCCATCACCACCAATCACACAGTAACATAATTCATTTGAAATATTTCTCAGACATGGGTATACAGTAAAGCTGGGAATCACAGGGTCCCTCGCGATTCGATATGATACATGGCTCACGATACAATATTACCACAATATAACTGTGATACAACATATAGCACATGATACTCTGTGATATACTGTTTTTTTAGAACTGAATACATTTTAGCAAGAAGCTTTCATTGCAAAACCAATACTTGTCCCAAATTTTATATGAAATACATCTATTTTAAACATCAAAACTGTGAATATGTAAAGTGTATTGAATAAACAAGGTTCCTTCCACAAAATAAGCACAAAAATTGTGGTCACAAAGCAAGCTAAAAGTTCATAACAATATATAATATAATATTGATATTTTTGCACACCCCTCGTACACAATGCATGGAATTGATTACACTTGGATTACTAGATCACTTGAAGGGGCTGTATTTTATTATCATTTTATTTTCATGTAATAAAGTAACTGTATTACAAAATTGTATAAGAAGCTCATAGTTTCAAAAGGAGACTGATGCATCTAATTAAAAAGCATTTTTATAGTCCACAAACCAGGAAATGAATTCTCTGTGCTGCTGGCATGCAATTATAAAGTCATTGTGCTGAATAAAAAGGAAGCTAGGACTGTGTTGAGAAAGTGAGAAATGTTTGGACAGATGTAAACTGTTTAAGATTCTGTTTTTCAGTTTTTAAAATCAGGTACAGCAACTTTTAACACTCCTTTCTTTCTGCACCAAGATAAAGTAGAAAGTATCCCACTACATACTGCACAATCCACCCAGACTCTACTGCAAGCATCGACCTCAAATCCTCCTTGAGGGTGGAACACTAATTGCTGTGCTGTGCCAGCCACAATCCCTTAGTAGTATTATCTGATTTTATAATTGAGCAAGTCCAGTTGGGCTTCAGTGATACTGTACATTCTTCCTAGCAGCAAGCTCCGGGTTGAAAAAGTTATCATTAATACTTCATCCTTGACAGTAAAAGTTATCGTATTATTTGCATTGGCTTTTGCAAATCAACTCTGACATTATAGCTAGGGGTGTGCACAAATATCGAAATGTGATGATACAATACAGATATCGTGGGCTGTTGTGTTGATCGTCAACAGTATTTTTTGGTTTATTTTACTAAATTATTTTGTTACAGCACTACAGTTTTGTTGATTGTTTAGAGGAAGGAAACTTGTTTACGCAACACATTTGACATATTCACTATTTTAATGATTAACATTGTGTGTTTCATATTATCTTTGCTCAAGTGACACTTTCAGCACAGTTTCCACTCACAATTTCAAAACTTTTCTATGATTTTTTCATGACCTAAAGTGAATTTCCATGACTTTACAGCACCTACATGTGTAGAACTGATCAGATTTTAAGGGCTAAATATGAAACGTTAACCCTTTCCACTCACCTTAGTGCATTTATTGTCGTCTCTTTTAAACAAAAGGCACAGACATTCAAAAATAATCATAATAGCCTAATGAGAACTTAACAGAACGCTGTAGTTGCGTGAAAGAGATACTAAAATTCCATGACTTTTCCAAAACTTTAATTGAATTTACAGAATTCCATGACTTTTCCAGGCCTCGAAAATGACATTTTCAATTTCCATGACTTCCATGACCGTGGGAACCCTGTTAGAATCACAACCATGATTTATCCGTTATTTTTTATTGAACCGTGTTGAATCGATTTGAAATATATCATAGCGAATCGAAAGTGCACTGTATCAAGATATGTATCATATCGTGGCCTGTGTATCGAGATATATATCGTATTGTATCAGCAACTTCTTAATGATCCCCAACCCCAATTATAGCAACACCACAAATGCCAACGGAATCAAAATAGCAAAGAATGGTTGCAACTAATGGCAATGTTTAACCTGCCTGTAGCCTGTTTAAATTTCAACTATGTTCTAAAATGCACGCAATTCTAAGATAATCTAAAGGTCCAATATTATGTAAAATTGTTATTACCTAATCAAAAACATACCTGGAGTTGTGTTTTGTTTCATTCACATGTTTGAATAACCATTTATTATTAGTCTGTCTAGATTTACCTTTAGCTCAGTAGAGTTTGGCAAATTCTTGGCTGAAATTAAACAAATGATTCTAATGAAGACGTATGGAGTTTAAAAACACATTGGAGCACTTTCTGTAATACCACGTGACATCACAAAATGAAATAAAACACAACTCCAGCCATGTTTGTGATGAGAAAACATTATAACATAGATCGTAAAACAGCGCAATATGGGCCTTTTTTAGTCAACTAAATTTCATTAGTCGACCACAGCCCTGGTACACGGCAAGTCGAGGTTGAGAAACCAAAGAGAGACAATGTGACATCCATAATAAGTCTTGAAATATCTTGGCAATGAACTAGATGGAGGATTGTGTAGAATTTGCATGACGTATGGAGTTTAAAAACACAGTGCAGCGCTTCTTGTATTACCACATGACATCACAAGGTGGAACAGAGTGTTTTCAGTTTGAGAGAAGAACCTAAATATGCAGGGCTTGTGTGTTAAACATGTGTGACTGAAACAAAACACAACTCCAGGTCTGTTTGTGATGAGGAAACATTATAACATAGATCAGAAAACAGCGTAATAATATGGCGCCTTTAAAAGTAGACATCAAACCTGAAACCAAAAACAATGCAGCAGTCTCACTAGCACCACCGCGCTCAAAGAAGCTAATTATAAACTCCATAGTGTCTGAGTGCGCTCCTTTGTACCATATACGCTTACTAAACACTTTCTCACCTCCACTGCCACCTCCGAGCTTTACCTTAAATCTCTTAAACCATACCTGCAAATCCCACACGCTCACCTTGGCACGATGGAAAAGGTTACACTTAAATGGGATGAGGGTTTTTTGGCCTAAGTTCTTAAGTTTTAAATGTTTGCGACCCGGCTGTTGGAGATCAGGACAATGGCGAGCCCTGTGCGGAGCCGTAGGTGTGTTATGTAACGCTAATGCATGAAAAGATCACTGTTTCACAGACACCCACAAGAAGGGAGCTTGTAAGAGATACAGACTGTGAAATGGAAGCTTTGAGGCGGTGGATGGCACAGTGTGAAGATAGTGTAGAATTTAAAACGTATAGAGCACTATAGAGGGACTATATTACGCTGTTTTCTTATCTATGTTATAATTCTTCATCAAAAACAGACTTGGAGTTGTGTTTTGTTTCATCCACATGTTGTTGTTCCCTTGAAAACTAACGCTTCATGACATCACAAGGTGGAACAGAGCATTTTGAACTTTGGAGATGTAGACAGGCCAATAATAAAGGATTACTCAAACATGTGCGAATGAAACAAAACACAACTTCATGCATGTTTTTGAGGAAATAACATGACATTGTTTTGCAGAATATAGGACATTAAGTTACCTAAAGAATTGGAGAAGGTGCATGGGCAGACAGACGTTTGCAGATTATGAATGTCCAAATTATTTGTTGAATTAAAGCCAAAGTCTGAGACTTCTTAGCCCTAGAAAAGACTAACATAAAATCATGGAAATCCTCCTTTGGCTATATTCTTCCACACACAGTATGTCATAAAACGTATATCTAAGTCCATGGAGAATGTTTTGAAGTATGGTTTTAATAATCAAAATTGCTCAGGTCACAAAAAATAATTGTGTGCTTTCAAATCAATCTACAGTCCATAAAAGTAAATCTAAATGTTAAGCACTTTTATATCTGTCACATTAACTTCTCAGCTCATAAACTAGAGGAGTGGGAGAAAGGATTTTACTGCTGTCATGTTATAATCATAAAGAATTGTTAAATTGAATTGTCATGTTTCTTCTCACAATAATCTTAAAACAAAATTCTGATATTATGACATCGATCTTGCAGATGTATATACATTTATATAACATACTCTTTAGCTTAGCCAGTGCTATTTTTTGCAAATGCTGCACTTTGGCTGCCACAATTTGCGTACAGTGTGACTAATAAGAAAACCACATTTGTTATCTTGTTGTATCATGAAAAAAACTACATAATATAAGAAATACTATTACTAACTAGGCCAGGGGTCTCCAAACTGTAGCTCAGCCCACCCCCTTCCAAGTAGCTCACCAAGGGATTTCTGAATTAAACCATTGTGCTTAATAACAAAAAATGGGTAAACTACATTAGCCAGGTTGGCGCCACCTAGAGCCTACGTTCAATTTAGTTTCTCTCCAGCAACTAGGTCAGGAATTGGAATACACTAGACGGTTTGCAAGAACCCCAGAAGTGCGAGTTCGGGCACCAGCCAATCAGCGAAGAGTGATATATTCTGTGTTGGCAACAATTCCCGAGATCGAGGATTTAAAGCCGGAGCAAAGAGAATGTTTGGTGAATTTTATCAAGGTGAAAGACATTATTGCCTTTCTTCCTATGGGATTTGGAAAAAGCTTAATATACCAGTTAGTTCCTTTAGTGACGCATTACATACGTCACGACCAAATAGCAGTGATTGGTTAAATAAAAAGTACCTGCCTACTGTCAAGCGAACAAATTCTAATGCTGCGAGGTCAGACAGTTTCCACAAAGTGAAACCGACTTATGAATCAGGCTAAAACTACATGCCTATTACCACAGTAAATGTATCATTGACTTTGGGCATCAGGTCCCAAATGTGTACATGTATATATCCTTGTTTTTTGTTTGTTAGTTTTTTTGTTACTGTTGTTGATTTTGTTGTACCTTGCTCAAACAAATAAAATGAATGAATGAAAAAAAATAATTCCGATGCCCAACTTTGTGCACTAATGGACAATGGTTTATGTTTTATAAGCATCTAACTGTACCCCAAAGTTTGCCCTCTTTTTTAGTATCATCTCAATTTCTTGCGGTCACAAAAATGAGTAGCTCTCTGGCATTTTCATTTTATAAAGGTAGATCATTGCAGGAAAAAGGTTGGAGACCCCCGGTTTAGGCACAGACTGTCTACATTAAAGCCATGCTATGTCACTTATCTATTTTGGGTTTAGACCTGGTGTAGTATTCTTATCTTTTATAGCTTTGTTTTATTGCAAAAAAAATATATATATATATATATATATATATATATACTATATATATATATTATATATATATATATATTATATAATATATATAACAACACATTGAAAAACACATTCTTAGTGAAAGCTGGTTCACCTCACAACAGATCTGACCTGTAACTCAGCCTGGTAACATCATCTAGTCCTGGTATAGTCCTGGTATAATCCTGGTTAGTCCTGGTTAAGTCCTGGCTTAGTTATGGTTTAGACCTGGTTCAGTCCTGGTTATAGTCCTGGTTAGTCCTGGTTAGTCCTGGTTTAAGTCCTGGTTAAGTCCTGGTTAAGTCCTGGTTAAGTCCTGGCTTAGTTCTGGTTTAGTCCTGGTTTAGTCCTGGTTCAGTCCTGGCTTAGTTCTGGTTTAGTCCTGGTTTAGTCCTGGTTTACCTGGTTTAGACCTGGTTCAGTTCTGGTTTAGTCCTTATCTATTTTGCATTTATTCCTTTATAGGTTTGTTTTATTGCAAAAATATATATATAAATACACTGAAAAGCACATTCTTAGTGAAAGCTGGCTCGCCTCACAACAGATCTGACCTGTAACTCAGCCTGGAAATATCACCTTCTTGCCTCTATGCATTTTCCTCAAAAAAAAAGTTATAATTCATGTTTTATTGATTTTATTTGACCTTTGTTTTACCAGGCAGGCTATTACCATCCTATTACTATGCTAGTCCTGCACTATAGGTAAAGTGCAACCCATCAATCCTTTCTCATTCCTCACTTTTATTGAGACGTCTTTTTCAAAACACCGGAGGCTCCCCGACTCGATGTTTCAAAATGACCCTATCAGATCTATTGTGGGGTGTTGACGATAACTGTCACACATTCAGTTTCCCTTTAATAACTACAAACAAGAAGTAAAGCTCAGGAGGAAGTGCTGTTTACTTCCGCCGATAAGACAGGCAGCTTTGGGTGATATGAAAAAAATAAATAAATTGAGAAGATGGCGGTCTAAAGTTAGCCCTTTATCTGCTGTTGTTCTAAATGGAGTTTGGCTCAGGGAAAATGTTGTTTAATGGGGTTTAGATCCAAAATGGCGTCTGCGCTTACCTGCTTCTGGGTAGAAACATGGACTCCTTGATGAAGACGGAGCCGGATAAGAGGATGTACCAGCAGCTTCCAATGTCGTCGGGACTGAAAAAAATTAATAAAAACGGAGAGAGGAATTAGATGTATGCAATCAGCGAAAGGAGGAATTTATAATGCACTCAGGCTAGACGCGAATCAATGCAAAGACAGACATAGCTAGTGATTTGGTTAACCTTATGTGACACTGAAAAATGAAAGTTGCACACAAGATGACAGGAGCTTAGTTGGTAGATTGTTCTCCCTCTGATCCGAAAGTTGACAGTTTTAAACCCCCAGGTAAATGCTTGACGAAATGTCCTTGAGCAACACACTTAATCTGCCTCGGCCCCAGGGGTGTAGTGGGCGTTGTACGCGGGGAAACGCCGTCCACCCACTTCTCCCGACGTGGGATATGAAAAAATAACAAAATAGGATGAAATAGCTACAACTTAAATGTCAAACTGGAGCTACTGGCAACGGTGAAAACAACCTGCATAGGCTCATGATATCTGCAGTACTGTCCTACAGTGACCTGCCACATGACGGACCAGGACTGATCCTAGGACTGAACCCAGGACTGAACCCAGGACTGAACCAGGTCTAAACCAGGAATAAACCAGAACTGAATCAGGGCTGAGTGTCGGGTGACCGCAGGTGAAAGGACAGGCACAGAGCTCCATGCCCCACGGGGCTAAGAACAGCAGTCGCACGATCGGGCTTTGTGGACAAGCTGCTCCACAGGCCCTGGGTTCTCTCTCCCATTCGCAAGTCCAAGATTAGTCCTGGTTTAGTCTTGGCTTAGAACTGGTTTAATCCTGGTTTAAACCTGGTTTAGACCTGGTGAAGTCCTGGTATAGTCTTGGTTTAGACCTGGTTTAGACCTGGTTCAGTCCTGGTTCAGTTTTGATTTAGTCCTAGTTTAGTCCTGGTTTAGTCCTGGGTAAATCCTGGGTTAGTCCTGGTTTAGTCCGGGTTCAGTTTTGATTTAGTCCTGGTGCAGTCCTGGTTCAGTTTTGATTTAGTCCTGGTTTAGACCTGATTTAGACCTGGTTTAAACCTGGTTCAGTCCTGGTTTAGTCCTGGTTCAGTTTTGATTTAGTCCTGGTTTAGACCTGTTTTAGACCTGGTTTAGTCCTGGATCAGTCCTGGTTTAGTTCTGTTTAAGTCCTAGTTCAGTCCTGATTTAGTTCTGGTTTAGTCCTGGTTCAGTCCTAGGCACATGTGTTGTAGCCTATGATTTATGTTCTGTAGGTGATTATTATTAACATTGTTAATGTTAATAACATGATTCCACATCATTTTGAGAAAAAAAAACCCATCAAATATTACTGATTTTTACTGAGCTGGTGCCTTTATGTTTGTATTGAAATTGAAAAAAAAAAAAAAACACAGATAAAAACTTAAAAAATAAAATAAAATAAAATAAAATATTACAAATTAAAGTGTACTATGTAATTTTCTGGGGGTGGAAAGTCAATTGCGTGATTTCATGGAAGTAAAAAGTTAAAACCATTCTTCAAGTTCAACATTCTTCAAGTTTTATACCATAATGTGGAATATTATAGCCAAAAGAACAACATTTCCATGAAAACAAGCGAGGAGGAAGAGTTAGGCTCATTCAGGCCAAGAAAGAGTCAGGTTTATGCAAATGCAAGCCCATGTTATTTGACCATAATGTAAAAAAAAAAAAAAAAAGTTTATTTTAGTCAATTTTGTTTGCAAAAAAGTTACATACTGGGGCTTTAATATTGTGCAGTAGAATAAATATACAATCGTAGTTACACAATTCAAATGAGCTAAACCAAGCAGCATGATCCTTATTCCTTTGATTAGCAAGACTAAATACTAAAATCTATCAAAAATATGAGACTAAAACTTCTAAATTGCATTTCACTGCACACAATATAACGATTTTAGAAGAACTGGCTTTAGAGAAACTATTTCAACACTACTTTAATTAAGTTACAGAGGAAATTTCAACAGCGAATTATGTCAGTGCATTGCCAGTAGATCATAACTCTTGGAACATGATATCCAGTCTTTGCAAACTCCCTCCAGCTAAATATAGATCACAAATTTCAAAGGAATAAGATAAACGCTGCAATACGCCTGGGAGACAGAACTATGAATGAACTGAAGATTTCATGTCTCATCCTCCCACACTGGAACCAGACAAGAGAATCACGTCTACTAAATAAACTCCAAATGACCCCTGATTAGGCGGCCATCTTAAAACGAGACTGACGCGTAAACATTCTAGACATTTTTTGGCATCCGGGTGGCTATTTACGTCTTCAAAGTGACGGATTTGCGAGAAGCGTTCCATACTTAAGTGGCAGTTCAGATAAGCAAACACCACTCATTATAAAAGTCATTACAACTCTTATTCCCCAGACTTGTCCGTCTCGCTTAAATTCTCATCTTTGGGATTGCCAAGAGATTATCTAGTAGGGATGGGCATTCGATGAAATTTTCTTAAACAATCGTCGAGAGAATTAACAATCGATTATCGATTAATCATTAACGTTTTTATATTAAAATGATCATCATTATTATTACTATCTGCACTCCTAATCTGCATAAATAAATTCAACTTTATGACCACTCTAGAGCCACATCAACCTGTTTATTATAATGTGTTTAATTCAGTTTTGAACAACTCTCACAGAAACGAAACTTAAAACCGCATCGCTAATTTGCATAAACTAAGCGAAGATAAAAACTACAGCTCTTGTGTCGCTGATGCGGTTCAATTTCTGTTGGATTAAAAGACACGACTCAAAGGAATACAGGTTAGTGTGACCATATTTGCGTTTGTCAAAACTAGGACACCGTACGAGGGGCGGGAGGTGGGGACTCGTCATCGACATTGCACTACTCTCACCTAGCAAAGCTTTTTCCCACTGGACACCGAAACATATGTGCTGCTTTGTACACTGTGCACATGGCCTCACACTTGTCCCGAACGCAACAGAAAGTGTGCAATTTCTTGTACAAGTCATCGTTAAATACGCATATGCACTTCGGTACGTTGCAGGCGAACTGACTGTTTGTGTCTCGCTCCTTCTGAGTGCACAGAGCTACATGTACGGACCCCCGTTTGGTCACACTACACACAGCAACCTGCATTCGGTTTGTCGATTATAATTTACGTAATCGATTAAATTCTTAATGATCAATTATCGATGAATCGACTAATCATGCCCATCCCTATTATCTAGGTATCGCTGCCGAGATATGGTCAATCTTCCGTACATGCAGGATTGGCGGGATACGTAAACAAACTGCGCAGACGGATAATGGCGGTTAATGCGTGAATTCATGAATATGCGGGCTTAAAGGTCCTATAGGGTTCCCACTCTTTTTCTCTGACAAAATTTCAACTTTTTCATGACCTAAGTGAATTTTCCATGACTTCACGGCACCTACATGTGTAGAAGTGATCATACTTTTAGGGCTAAATATGACATGTTAACCCTTTCCACTCACCTTATGCTTTGGTATTATAGTTTAACATTCAAAATACTGTCAGTGCATTTATTACCTGGTCCCCGAAGGGTTGACCAGGTTTTGTATTCACCCTGTGTGTGTGTGTGTGTGTCTGTCCACCTGTGATAATTCCGCCATTTAAGGACCGATTGTCACCAAATTTGGTACGTGGGTCAAGCCCCGTGCCCGATGCCGCAAAAAAATGTTTGGTGACGATCCAAGGTCATTTGAGGTCACACGGGTCAATTGAAAGGTCATGCCTTAATAAAAGACAGGCAATTTCAGCAATTTCTGAACCATCTGCGGGCTAAAATATTCACCCAATCATCACACAAGTTGGCACACACATAACCGGGGTACACTGGATGTTACAGGTTGAAACCGGTCAAGGTCACTTGAAGGTCAAGGTATGTCAAATATGCGTTTTTGGTCATAACTCTGCGAAGGATCGAGCTAGAGCAACTGGGAGTGTTCTCAAAATCTCAGAAAAATTATTATCTATTTTATAATTCTACGCATTTGTATAGAAAAATATTAATAGTTTTTGAGATAATCACTAATTATAACAGTTCCTTTCTCTTTCAGTATATGCAGTTAAAATTCTAATTAGAATGAAAATTATTTCCATTTCTTCTTTTTCTGGTGATAAACAACACACTGATCTAAAGTTACAGAACTAACAGATACAGAACTCATGAAAAAAAACGTTTTTGTGACACGCTAGTAAACACAGACATTCTCATGTGTGACCAATATCACACAAATATTCATGGGCACTGTTCAGATACACACATTGCATTGTGGATATAACGATCATGTAATATGGGCTGGGCTCCTCATAAACTGCTTCTGTGGTGATGAACTGTCCCCACCGATGCCTCATGGGGGACCAGGTTGCTATGTCTGAATGTGCTTGTTGTCTTCTCTTTTAAGCAACAATAATCATAATAGCCTAATGATAACTTAACAGAATGCTGTAGTTGCGTGAAATAGATACTAAAATTCCAAGACTTTTCCAAAACTTTCATTGAATTTACAAAGCCAGGCCTGGAAAATGACTTTCAATATCCATGACTTTTCCAGGATTTCCATGATCGTGGGAACCCTGTGGACGGCTCCCTGCTCCTGGTGTAGACGGCTCCTCTGATGGTGCTTCTTTCTCAACTGGTTCGCCTGTATTCAGCCTCACATTTTACTATCTGTAGTTGTATCCATTTGTGAGTGTGTGTGCATGTTTGTGCATGTGTGTGTGTGTGTGTGTGTGTGTGTGTGTCTGGGTTGTTTGGATGTGTGGAGTCGGGCAGTTGTGGGGGTTGGGTAGGTGGGTGGGCAGAAGGAAATGTGGGATTGTTTTTAATCAGTGTAAAGGACTTTGTGTTACATTCTTGAATGAAAGTGCTTTAAAAATGAAGTTTGACTGATTGATTGATATATTACGCAAAAATGGACTCAGCTTTAAGCCATGTTTTAATGTACTAATGTCCCCTTTAAAACATACCTGAAGTTCTGGTTTGTTTCATTTACACGCTGTCATTTTTGAATAACCCTGCATTATTAGTCTGTCTACATCTCCAAATCTTAAAATACTCTGTTCCACATTGTGATGTCATGAAGTTGTCAAGTTAACAGCTACCTTTTACCTTTTGTCCAGTAAAGATTGGCAATTCCAGGGTTGAAATTATCCAGATTATTCTACTGAAGGTGTATGGGGTTTAAAAACGCAGTGGAGCATTTCCTGTATTACCACATGACATCACAAGGTGGAACACAGTGTTTTCAATCTGAGAGAAAAGCTCAGCCTAAATAAGCAAGATCTGTGTGTTGAACTTGTGTGAACGAAACAAAACACAACTCTGGGTATGTTTTGATGAGAAAAAAAACAACATAACATAGTAACATGGGCTTTTTAAGTGTTCTGAAATAACCTATAACCTTTGGACAGGAAGTGGCTCGGATGGTAGACTTGCAGCATTTAATAAGCAAAAATAAAATAATGTGGTGAGGACACATCCTCTTTTAACAGGTGCAGGCTGAGAACTGCACTTGTGTGGTAGGAAAGAGGAAGAAGAACTCGGCAGAAGGAAGTGCTGTCATGAAAAAAAACATGACTTTCACGTGCTGGGAATTTGACAAACAGATAACGTGTGGTTTAGCTTAACAGAAGTGAAGTAAAGCAAATGACACTTGCATAACTGCCCACTGTTGTGTTTTCGTATAAAAATGATGTAATATTATACACAGAACTGTCCAATAGATTAAAAAAAATAGGCTACACTAAAAATATAGTTTAAGGTGCAGCATAACATTTCTAGTGGAGGGTCTGCCACTTGCATGTCTCTATGGAAATATTATTGCTTTGTCTAGAATGTTCCATAGTATAGATTAAACCTATATCTACTGTATCACAAGGCAAGCAGGTTTCAACACTACATTACTGTTCAGGTTTGTGGAGAGTCACCCCTATTCATAGAAGGAATTATTGTATTTTTGCGGAAGAGAAACACCTGTAATGAATAAAGGCTATTTGGATGTTTAATGTTATACCATGGAACATTCCAGGGAACGCAATAACATCTCCATGGAAACAAGCACAGTGCATCTTTAAATATACTTTTTTATAATAATAATAATAATAATAATAATAATATTATTATTATTATTATTATTATTATTATTATTATTATTATTTATTATTATTATTATTATTCATGCTATTATTTTGTTGGCATCAATTTAAAGAGAACAACAACAACAACAAAAAATCTGACAATTAACATAAATCCATAATTTCTTCCATTATTTGCCTTGTCTTTGCTGCATGAACAAAAGGAACGGGAAGAAGATAAATCTTATAAACCCTGCTCCTTTCACAGATCAAAAAAGTGTAACATTTCTTTATTACTCAATCCCCAACCCAAAAACCAAACCAAGTCACCAATCAATGAGCCATATGCTTAGTACAATATCTCACTTAGGCTTTCATTAACTTTAAACATTTTCCTTAGTCACATCGTCCATCATTATTTTATCCTTCTACATTTTCTTTAATTTAGAAACACTAGTGCAACTTTTAAAATCATGATTTAACAAGTTCCATATCTTGACTCCATAAAAAGAGACATATTTCTGTCCCATATTAGCTAAGATTATAACAAAATACATTATTATTGTGATGGTTTGGGTCAACATTTGAAATCATGCTTATTTGAAACTACGGAGAGTAGCCTATACAGTCCAATGTTGATCAGATATATTGCCATTTATTAGTAATGTTATTTTGTAATTTGCTTTTTTTTTTTTTTTTTATTACACATTAAAGAGTCCGTATTCCGCTGACTCATCTATGTTATAATGTTGTTTCCTCATCAAAAACATACCTGGAGTTGTGGGTTGTTGTTTTTTTCATTTTACTTGTTTAACACACAATCCCTGCATATTTAGGTTCTTTCTCAAATATAAAACACTCTGTTCCACCTTGTGATGTCATGTGGTAATACAGGGAGAGCTCCACTGTGTTTTTAAACTCTCTATACATCTTCACTATCTTCATGTGGATGATTTTAGACCTGGAACTGCCAATCGCTACTGAACTAAAGGTTAAAGGTAGCTCGTAAGTTGAAAACTATCACTGCATGACATCACAAGGTGGAACAGAGCATTTTGAGCTTTGGTGATGTATAAACTAGTAAACCAGGATTACTAAAACACATGTAAATGAAACATAACACAACTCTGAGTATATTTACATTTGAAAATATTATTGCACTAATGATTTCAAGTGAATAATTCTAAATATTCTTTTTTTTTAAAAATTGTATTTTTGTTTCTCAAACTTTATTTATTTATTTATTTATTTTGTTATTTTTGTTTTTACAAGTTATGCTAGAGAGGCTAACAAGCTCCACTCCAGCGCTGGCCAAACTTTATATTACTATGGCATACTATATCTCCCTGCTCCTAACTTAAAGCAAATTCAGCGCGAGCATAATTACCCTCTAGGTTGGCTGTAACTCTCTATGTAATTATCTCCAAGTACACCCCATTACGGAGTGCTCTTCGGGCCAAAATTAGCGCGAGCACTACGAGATTTGTGATTAGCACTGGGCATTTTCACCTGGCCTTGAACGAGACCTCTAATTGAAAGCTGTGCCGAATCAATAGCCGCCCAGACAGAAGAAAGGATAGCCTGGGATTCTACGACGCTACGCCCCGAGAATGTACTGCAACTATTCGCTGACGGGGATAATTCGAGACATTTCTTTCGTCCATTTCCTGTAGATCTAATGAGAATGGGTTGGGTTAAAAATGTATATTATGTCAAGGTTTGTGGTTCTTGTCTCTAATTACTGGACCAGTTCACGTGAAAAGAAAACTGACACAAAGTTCAAAGCTCTATCTGTTAGCGCAAGTGAATTAAGGTTAGATTATCTTTTGTTATGAAACTATATCACCGTATTCAAACACACAAGAACAATTTTTGTCAATTGAAAGTAGAGATATTGTGCAAAATTAAGTGTCTTATTAGAAATTGTCACATTTTTATACAGCACTTTTCCACCTTAAAGGCACTCAAAGCCCTTTACAACAAGGAACCACTCACCCATTCACAAACACAATCATACACCAGTGTACGCAGACACTGGGTGTGGTGGGTGAGGTGGACATAACAACTGCATTCATCTGTGGGACCTGAAAGTAGAGGTCTTTGCGGGACAGAATTTTCAGTCCCACTCCCGCAAAGAATTGTAGTTTTCATTCTCTCACCTGGATCTGCGATATTTTGTCCCGCTCCCGCCCACAAATCCCATGTCCATGGGGACATTTGCTTAATTAAACTCTATCAAAAACAGAGAAGCAGAAAGGAATTATCTAAAATGTGCACGAGATTAGACCATAGGGATGTAACAATAACGGAAATATCAGGATATCGTACCATCAAAACTCTCACAATAATATCGTGGTCCATCACAATATATCGAATTGCAAGATTTTTCTCTTAAAAGTATTTTTAAAAAAAAGGGAACTTCATAGGCCATGAGAGTATACTACATAATAAAGTAACTGTTATTAAGCACTTTAAATCTTATTTCTTTGGAATATGGCAGTAATGAGAGTGGTCAAAGTATTTAAAAAGGAAAAAGCAGCATATGTAGAATTCTGTTAACCTGTCCAAAATATCACAATAATTATCGTACTGTGAGATTTGGATACCATTATATCCCTATTAGTAATCATTTATTATTAGTCTGTCTACTTCTCCAAAGCTCAAAATACTCATGAAGCGGTAGTTTTAGTTTTAGTTAACAACTCATTTTTAGTTTGAGAGAAGTCACCCTAAATATGCAGGGTTTGCGTGTTTAAAAATGTGCGAATGGAACAAAACACAACTCCAGGTATGTTTGTGATGAGGGAAAAAACATTATACCATTGATCAGAAAATAGCGTAATTTGCGGATTTTCTGTTTGGAAGTTAAGGTCATCCTATTTCAGTCAAAAATCTTAGCTTCCCTAGTTATTTAACCCTCGTGCACCGCTTTAAAAATAGTTACATTTGTGGTCCTTTGTGACAAAAATATACATCAAAAAAGAATACCACAATATTTTTATGCAGTACAGATTTTTGTCCAACAACTTTTTTACATCAATGTCTTAATTTACTTTTGCTCTAATTATACATACCAAATATAATATAATATTTTGAAATTTTAACCCTTTTGACAGCAAAAGCCTCAAATTTTTGTGCATGAAAAAATAAAGAGATTGATTATTTCTATATTTTTCAAATCATTTTAATTTAATGGCAAAAATCAAAAAAGAATACCACAATATTTTTATGTGGTACAGATTTGTGTTCAACATTTTTATATAATTGTCTTCATTTTCTTCAGCTCTAATCATACCAAATACAAACATCTTTCTACTGATATAATAAAAAATTCAAAATTACACTAAAACTAAACATTTTGAAGGGTTTTCAACAGGGAAGAATGAAAAAGAAATCAAAAAGTAAAAATACGCTGAGAAAGTTATGCCAGTAAACAAAGAATTTTTGAATGGAAGTCAATGGGACAAAAATGTACTGAAGGACCATGGGTGTGATTATTTTGATTATAGACCATTCAATTAATGTGATCTTGAAATAAAACACAAAAATACATCACAAAATACATCACAAAATACACAAACTGGCCAATTTTGGTGCTATATGGTGCAATATAGCCAAAGTTATGCAAAAAAAAAAAAGAAAACGTACAAAGATGAGATGATATGTACAAAAATGTACCTAGGGGTGTAGGAGGGTTAAGCTGCTGCAGTTCAGCTGAAATAGTATTACATTTCAGAATATTGTGAGTGAAGCCTATAGAATAGAATAACTTTCTATGAAACCTATTGTCTTGCCTGTTGCTTTTGTTACCAAATCGCTTCATCCTTTTAACCCTCGTTGTTAACTTCCTGAAACTACACAGCAGAGATGTTCAGTTATTAATTACCGAAAAACTAGAGAGCCCCACATATGGTAAAGGACAGTGTGGGGGAGGAAAAGACACCAGCAAAAATGTACACCTAGGGAGTATGCCATGACAGCTCTGACTGAACTGGGTCAGGAGTACTGGAAGGAAGCTCTGGTGTGTTTAGGTTTCCCCCCGAGGAACCTTTGAGAAACGGGGTTGTATCAGAGCAGCAGAGGTGAATGAGAGGGTTCCAGGGCGGGAAAAGGCTAATGAGAACATCCAGACGAGCACGCGCCGAGGTCTGACGGTTTCAGATAAAGGCATTAATCACAAATGAAAGGTTGTCGAATTTGAGCGAGATCTCCATAGCAACAATCTGAATCCATTTGAGTGTACATTAGCTTGACTGGGAGATTGTGCGTGAAGAATGGCTTGAGTTTAATGTTGGTTTAAAGGAATTGTCTTTTAACAATAGGTATTACAATCACAACTGACCCTCGGTTACCAGTGATTTAACCTGCACACTGAGGATACGTGCAGGTGCTGGCGTTTAGGTAGTGACGATTCAGATCAGAGAGAGTCTTTTTAGGTTTAAACCAACTGTATTTCAGCATTAAAGGGACAGTCCAGAATTTTGGACATAGGACCTCATTTCCTAGTGAGCCAGAGTGTTGGAGACGTGTGGAGACACTTTTTTAAATATTCCATCCAGTTCTTGTATTTGCAGAGGTCAGTGGTCTTGCCACTAAAAACAGTCTTACCCACTCCACAAAACACCCAAAGCAAATCTATTATTACACCAGACTGTCAATGTAAATGTGCGTGTTGGTAGAATAATGTTTGAAATAAAACTAACCTTGCATCACATGAATTGTCACATGTTGCAGGGACTATTTTCTCATATATCAGTCCGCCGCTGCCAAGCTTTCTATCAGGAAGTACAACTCGCTGCAGCTGCTCAGACATAAATCCTTCAAATGCAAAGTTGGTTTTACTTCTAAAATTATTCTATTGACAAAGACATACGCATCAACAGTTTGGTGTAATAATTGTTTTGCTTTGGTGCCTTGTGGAGTGGGTAAGAGTGGCAGGCTAACTATGGCCATTGACATGCACTAGCCTATCACCAGCGACCTCTGCAAATACAAGGACTGGATGGAATATTTTAAAAAGTGTCTCCACACGTGGCTCACTAGGAAATGAGGTCCTATGTCCAAAATTCCAGACTGTCCCTTTAAAACTGACAACCCTGTGTTTGAGTTGAACATATCTGCTTTGTATCTTGGGAAACAGCTTGATGTTTATGGCATTTAAAATCAACATCTTACACACAGTTCCTTTAACAGGTTTAAGTAGTATAAAGAAAACGTAGGAGTTTAAGTTGTTATTTAGAAGATTTCACAATGAAACTCTCATGAGAGCCATAATGGGACAATATTGTGGTGACGTTATGAAATGGACTTTTGCAATTGTCCAACCAAACCACAAGAGCAGATATTTTTACAGTGGAATTTTGAAATGTACTTTAACATTATGTTCTGCTTCGCTAGACTAAATACTGGACTGACTTTTCACTGATTGACCTTTTCATAACATATTTGGTTAAAGTGTTTTTCAGAAAATTATAATGAATGACATTAACATCCTTTTCCAGATTTGTCGAGCTTGCCAAAGTGAAACAATGCCACGTTTTGAAAAGATTTTGACACCAACAGAAAATGTGTCTTTTTTCATTTATTTTGCTTGATTTTACCATTTACCTTAAAGATGCGATGCATAACTTTTCTGGGCAAGAGTCGCTATGTATTTGTCTCATGGAGATGTTACAATTTTGCTCAGGATGTTCCACTTTATGGCATTAAAGTCTTCTATGATTCAATTGCGTCACTACAGGTGTTTTTATTGCTCGTAAATACCATGAAAAGCATGAATTTGAACTTTGAGTGGGCTTGCCTCTCCACAAATCTGACCTGTACATTGGCCTGGTGGTGTCTAGGGGTGCGCAAAAGTATTGAAATATTGATATATCGTATCGTTTAATGTGATTATACAGTATCGATATCATGGGCTGCTGTGTAGATACACCGCCAAGAGTATTTTTTGATATATTTTACTAAATTATTTTGTTACAGCGCTTCAGTTTTGTTGCTTGTTTAGAGGAAGGAAACTCATTTATGCAACAGATTTGACATATTCACTGTTTTCATTAAAATGGTGTGTTTCATATTCATTTTGCACAACAAGTGGTTTAACAAAGACTTTTAGTATCACAGCCATGATTTAGCCTTTATTTTTTATTGAACCATATTGAATCGATTTGAAATATATCATACTGAATCAAAAGTGCACTGTATTGAGATATGTATCGTACCGTGGCGTATGTATTAAGGTTTGTATCATATTGGCAATTTCTTAATGATACCCAGCCCTAGTGGTGTCACATATTTGTCTTCATCAAAATGTTCCTCAGTAAGGCATTAAACTTATCTATCTCCATAAAGACAAACAAATGGCGGGCCCTCTACCAGTGCACCTTTAAACTAAAACCTCAATACATTCAAAGATATTTCAGCATTTTTTTGTTGAATTTACATAATTTGGTGTGAATATTTTTATCAGGACACTCCACAAAGTATCAACATATTCATGGTCACAGTAGGTAAAATTAAAAACCCAAATTTACTGATGTCATTCAATGTATTTCCAAGCCCAAATTTCTAGTGTCCTTCAATTTAATGTCATTTCCCCAGAGCACATGTTTTTGTCATATCTCGTGCTCACCATGCCGTGCTTGAGGTCACCACTATCAGCACTATACTATGAGGCCATGCCGCTCAACTGACACTATCAGCTGGTTCTAGTTTTAGATAGGGGAAGTCATAGGAAAATGCATATCAGCACATCACTGTATCTATTTCAAGTGTCATGCAAAGATTTCATTTTGATTCCTGTTGACGCGTACATTTAAAGGACATGTATTATGCTAAAACGACTTTTAAACATGTTATATTTTTGTCCCCTCATCAAAAACATACCTGGAGCTCTATTTTGATTCATTCACGTTTGTTTTCTTTCTTAATCCAAAATCACCAGCTCCGAGCACATAAAAATGCTCTGTTTGCATTAGGGGTTTGTAGAAATATACAAATATCAATATATCGTGAAAATAAATTTGGTGATGAGTTTTGATTTTTGTGACCGCACTACAATTTTTCTGCTTATTTAGCGGAAAGAAAACTTATAACAGTGAGACATATTCCCTGTTTCTATGATTAAAATAGATGTATTTCATATGAACTTTGCACATGTAGTGGTTTAACAAAGAAATACTGTTGCGAGAATATATGTGGTTCTTAAAAAAAACACAATATATCAGAGTACTGTGTGAAATATATCAATTATCACATGTACCGCCATATCGTGATAATATCGTATCGTGAGTCATGTGTCGTGTATCGAATCGAGTCATGAGGGGCCCTGTGATTCCCAGCCCTAGTTTTCATATTGCCCAAATTGTTTCGTCAGAAGTAAGAGTCCAAACTTCCCATACACAGTTTTAAACCTTCTCCACTACTGATTATGTAGGCAAATAGTGTTCACAACTAAAGTAAGGCTCTATTAGCTTAAAATCTTATAATTTGTTTATTTTCTTATAGTTTATTCCCTTTGTTGACAGGAGAGGGAGTTCTAACGCCTAAATTCCTTATTGGAAACGGAGGAGTAGTTTATAAAGTATATTTCTCAAAAGCAGACATTGATTTTGAGTGAAAATTTGTGGGTAAAATTTTGTTTTGAGCATGTGGAGAGAGGGGTGGAACATGGGAGGGTTTTATTTCATTATTATTTGGCCTATTTTTGTGTTTGTGTTATTAAATATTAAAAGAAAAGAAAAAAGAAAGAAATGTGAAACACTTATCCCAGGTGATCAAAAGCATGTTTACAGGTGCATTGCGTAATTTTTCTAGTCCGTCAAATGTCTTCGTGGAGATTTTTTTGTCTAGAATGTTCCACAGTATGGCATTAAACCTGTCTATCTTCATGGGAGACCAAACTAGACCAAGTTACGGGTCAGATCTGTGGAGGCAACCCCGCTCACAGTCAGGATGCTTGTTTTTCTAGGTATTTTTGAGCTATAAAACCATCTGTGATTGAATAAATGTAAGACAGAGCTGATTAATGACACATTGTGGAACATTCCAGGCAAAGCAGCAACATATACACAGAAACAAGGAGGTGACAGACCCCGAACGGACCCCCAAGTTACACTGTGAACCTTTGAAAGAGAATTAAACCCACAAGAACGCAAAATATCTGTCATTTTAACGTGTATTTGTATTCAAAATTGTGTAAGTTGTATTCTGATTCAATAAACTATAGCTTTCCTGATGTATTGACCTAGTTATGAGAGAATGGATGCAGTATCATATATAGTTTCTGGCATGCACTGCGTTTTTGGAGGGCAGTATTTACGGTGCCTGCTGCGATGTTGGCACAGAACTGCACTTTCACACTACAACAGGGAAATGGAGGCAACTACCAACAGCTGCTCAGAAAATGCCCCATCTCAGCATCATGAGGCTTTTAATGCGTCCCTGCAAAAAACTGGGGCTCAGCCAGATATGTGGTGTGATTAAAACGGTACTAGCTGTGATTATATTCTGAGACAATATCCGGACCTCGCAATCTGCTTATTTTTAATTTTCCTAAACCTTGAACCTTGAAGTACTGTCAAATTTAAAAATGCCTTGTCATGAAGTGGTACTTTTCAACAGCAACATTTTTATCTTTTGTTCAGTGTAGATTGGCATTTCCAGGGCTGAAATTATCCAAATGATTCTAGTGAAGGTGTGTGGAGCACTTCCTGTATTGCCACATGACATCACAAGGTGTTTTCAGTTTTGAGAGAAAAACTCAGCCTAAATTTGCAGAGTTTATGTGTTCACAAAATTTAAACATAGATCGGAAAAGTTGTGTAATATGGGCCCTTTAAGGTTCTAAAATGTTCGCTCAATGTTTATTTTTAAGGGAAAGGCTTGACACTCAATTTCAATTTTCACAATGACTAATTTCTTTAATATTATTTCTGGTATAGGGCAGTTTTCCCACAACCCATTAGTAGGGACGTAACAATAACCAAAATATTGTGATATCTAGGGGTGTACAGAAATATCAAAATATCAATATATTGAATAGTTTAATGTAATGATGCAATAATGATATCGTGGGCTGCTGTATCGATACATATCAGTACAATTATTTTGATGCTGCGCTACAATTTTGTTACTTGTTGATTGAAAGGAAACTCTATTATGAGACACATTTGACATTTTCACTGTTTTGATGATTAAAATGGGTGTGTTTCATATGAACTTTTCCCAAAAAGTGGTTTAACAAAGACTTTTAGTGTCACAGCCATGATTTAGCTTTTTTTTTTTTTTTAAACCGTATAAAACCGATTTGAAATATATTGTATCAAATCAAAAGTGCACTGTATCAAGATTGTATCGTGGCCTATGTATCGAGGTATGCATCGTATTGGCAACTTCTTAATGATACCCAGCCAATAACAACATTGTGGACTGGCACAATATATCAAATGATAAGCTTCTACGCTTGAATGCATTGTTTTATTGCAGCAACAGCAAAAAAAATTGAGGAAACGTTATAGACCATGACCTTTTGTTTCATTTCACTGCAGAAAAACAAAGAAATAACTGTGATAAAGATCTATTTCTCTCTTAATTCTTTGGACTTTGTCATATAACATAGCCCCAGGTCAAGGCTTTTAAAAAGAAAAAAATTGCATCCCCACAATATTGCATTAAATATCATATCGCAAAATGAATATCATAATTGTATTGTATGATTTACATATCGTTACAGTTACATTGCTCACTGAACTCTACAACTATTCACAGTATAGTTAAGTATAGGTAATAAATATATCCAAATCTCTCGAACAATATTTTCTCGATATTGCATTTCACGGTACAATATTTATTGCAATATTTTGTTGAAAATAAGACAACTGTGAATAATACTTTTTCCTTTTAAAATGCCCTCACAAGCCCTTGGTTCTGTCATAATCCAAATAACTAACATTTAAAATTGCTTATAAAAAATATTTCTTCACGTATTCAGGACTGAAACAGAGCAAAGGATCATGGTCTATGTAGTTCTCTCTGCTTTTTTAGCTATTGCTGCAATGTAATTATTAATTTAAGCAAAGAGACTTGTAATTCAATATATTGTGATGGTGCAAGATATTATTGTGAGACTTTTGACGATACGATATCACAATAGTTCAGCTTTTGTTTCGTCCCTAAACTATCCTGTACTATTTTGAGAAGCAAGCAAGTAAGAATTTCAACGGCACTAGTTTTGGTATCGACTGTATCTAGGAATCTGTTTTTTTCCTGTCTGTGAGCTCTTACCTATACGCAATAAGGATTACCCAGTCCAAGATGGAAGATTTGTCAAGGCGGATATGTTTTTCATCCATGTACCTGTGTAGTAGCAGAACATCCTGGAAATATAGCCAGTATATGTCCTATGTGCATTCGCTTTTCTTACAGCGCCTATAACGCCTGGAACCATTTCATAACAGCTTTATAATCACATTTTTTCCATTCCATACCACCATTTTGTATACATCCTCACCCAAAACAACCATGCACACCACTCTCCTCTCATATCCAATAGAACTAGATATTAATTTGTTGTATTTGAAAACTCCAGCCCTCACAAAAACGTTTATATGGAGTTAATGACCCAGAATCGCCCATCTTCTTCCACATTTCTCCTGAAGTTGTCTTAGAGAGATAATAGAAGGATAAGGCCGCTGATAGTGGTTAAAGACACGGTACCTGATTTGTAAAAACATGAAAAACAGAAGTAGTTCATTTTAAACAGATTGCAGAGGTTCAAACTTTCTTCTCACTAATGTTATGCACTTTTCACAAGTCTCAGAAAGGGATCCACCGATATGATACTGGTGTTGGATAGCGGCGCCGATATTGAAAATTTTGGTGAGTCAGATATCGGCTTCCAAGATATCAATTCCAATTTTAGCCTAAAAATTGGTGTAATAAGACGATTTACTGGCCAATGTTGACCCTAAATGCCTCATAATAGTTATAAAACACATTAGGATATTTTTATTTTAAGGAAATTAATCATATTTTTTGTCTCTGGCCAAATAATGATGATGATGATTAAAGCTAAGGATCGACCGATATATCAGCCAATTTTATCAGTCGATATGGGCAGTTGGAGACATATCGGTTATTGGCATAAATCTTACCGATATGGGCTGATAATCCACGTGGGCATGTTATACCTCGTTAGAAAGTTTAGACTCTCTATATTATGCCCATTTAATCCAATTTACAGACAGATAAATGTCCTAATATATGGGACTGCATCAATATTTTTCTGCAGGGTAATTGTCTGTGTGCGTGATGCCGTACTCCCCCTGAATGCACCCCCAGACTCACGTCACACACATGTGCTTGTTTACACACACACAGCTGCTGTCAACATGCTGGATTATATTATATTTATGGAGAGTCGTTTTGAGTCAGGATTAAAAGAACACTTAACTTTGAAAACTTGTAATCTGAGAGGAGCCTGTATGAGCGGTGAGTGTTGCAAATGTGTCGGTTTTGACGTTACTTTTCATTCTTCCCATTGGTTAGCGATTAGCAGCTGTTGATATCGGTCGGGCCCTTAAAGCCAAAGTATCGACATCGGTATCGGAACGGAAACACCTGGATCGGTGCATCCCTACTCTAAGACAGAGATCAGTACGGAGTTTTGCAGTTCTGCAAGCATGTTAAGGCGCACTTCCTGATTCTTGGATGATAAAACGCATTCTAATTAGATGCAGACAGAACACAGCAGACTTATTTTGACCTCAAGAGCTGCTTATACAATATATCTGTACTGGGTCAAGACAGAATTTGACTCAAATACATGAGAAAAAAATCAGGTTCAGGCCCTTGAAAATAGACATTTTTCCTCCTTGCCGCTGGGTTTTACAGTGGATATCTGCTGAAAAGATTCCCGTGTAGGAGGATGAACTGTGAGGATTATGGAGCCAGAGCTAAAAAGATGTTGGCTGACCTGACACATTTTACAATCCCAGGATATCTTTGCAGCTAACCTTACATGTCAGCTCGTGCTAAGCCATCCTTGAACTTTGGCCTTCTTGAAAATACCATTATTTTGACCCAGTAGTGTGTATTGGATGGATCCAAATGTGTTTATTGTGAGAGAAAATTATATTTCAGCAATGGCATACTTAAAGGTGCTTTGTTTCTGGTGGAGGCTCCATCAAATGCTTTTCTCTGTGGGGATGTTATTGCTTTGTCTAGAATGTTTCAGATTGCACCTTTCTGTCTTCATGGAGACCAAACCAGAACAAGCTACAAGTCAAATCTGTGGAGAGGCAATCCCACACAGTCAGAATGCCTGTTTTTCAAGGTATTTTTGAGCTATAAAACTACATGTAATTTAATAGATGTAAGGTCGAGTTGTTAAATGTCATGCTGTGGAACATTCCAGGCAGAGGAGTGACATATCCAAAGAAACAAGTGGATGATGGACCCCCAACCAAAAAGCTGAGAAAAGTGACACAGTGCACCTTTAACCCAAGAGACACACTGAATGGATTAAGATTTATGTGTTTACTACTATGTCACTTTTCTGGTAGAAGTTATAATGTCAAGAAAACCATATATATTTACTCTGAGCTGGGTCGCCTTTCCGCAGATCTGACCTGTACCTTGTCATCTCCTTGTCTTCATGGATAAATATAACATTAATGCTGGTAGAGGGTCTGCAGCTTCCTTGTGTTTGGATGTTTTAACTTTCCTTAAAAATTTCCACTGTAGACATTAATGGTGCATTGTGTAACTTTTCTGGTGGAGGGTCCATCAAATGCTTTTCTCCATGGAGATGTGATTACTCTGTCTGGAATGTTTCAGAGTATGGCATTAAACCTATCTATCTTCATGGAAACCAAACCAGCTATAAAACCACCTGTAATTCAATCAATGTAAGGCAGATGTATTTAATGTCATACTGTGGAACATTCCAAACAAAGCAATGACATATCCATAGAAACAAGAAGGTGACTGGCCCGCAACCAAAAACTCACAAAGTCATTCTAAAACACAATTAAGATTGAGGTGTTTTAAAGGTGCACTGTCACTTTTCTGGTAGAGGTTACGCCACATGCTTGTTACCATGGAGATGCCTGGAAAGTGTTATGGTATTGCAATAAACGTGTCTTCCATTCATTAAATTATTAGTTTGGTCAATATTGAAATCACAATTATTCAAACAATAATTTTTTTTTTAGTTACACGATGCATTTATTCAGCAATTCTCTCTCCAAAAAAACAAAAAAAATCTAAACACTGCTACTGATAATTTACGCAAAACGAAAATAAATATACGCTAAAAATAAGTACTTTAGAGCAGTTTTGCGATGTATAAAATAAAACATAAAATGAATAAAATATACTTTGAACATGAAATATGGCATAGAAAAACAGAAATGTATCAAAAAAATATATATATATCTCCATGGAGACGAGCAGACTGTGTTACCAACCAAGTTACAGGTAAGATTTGTGGAAAAGCGAGCCCCCTCACAGCAAGAATGCATGTTTTTAGATGTATTTTTAACACTTGTAATTGGATCAAAGATATGTTTCAAATGTCATCTAAAAGTTACACAATGCAGCTTTAAATATTTAATAATTCCAACCACTGAATTTGGAATTTTGTAGGAAAATGTCATATTATATTTTCTCACTAATTACTATTCCAAGATGTTTTCTAATACAATTTCTATTTGTTCATGATTTCATGGTTATTATTACATCCCAACGTTCCAGATCACATTTCATTTCGGTCAGTTTTATTTGACAAATTTCCATAACAGAATTCTGCACCACGATGTTGACGACCTGTAATTCCGTAGCCTTTACTACCACAGCTGTTGGAGGCATAAGAGAGAAAGACATTATCTGACCGACTGCTGTGTAAAGCCTGCTCTTTTAATGGAACTTACCACCGAGTCCACATACGCTCATACACATTGCAACATACAAAACAAATGAATGAAATGATGTGAGGATTTAAGAGATTAGCACAAATTAAATGAAGCTAATATCCTGCTGTTTGCCGTTGAAGGCCTGAGGGGACTTGTGTTTTGTGTTAGAAGATTGGCGGCTTTAAAACGTACATATTCTCATTCTATCCGTCCAGATGTCTTCATTTTGAAACATGTTTTTTCTCCAATATGCGTGTTAGGAAATAGGATGTCACCATTTAAAAGGTTTCTATTACAATATTTTCTGATCTGTAATGTTGTTTAATCATCACAAACAGACCTGGAGTTGTGTTTTGTTTCATTCACACTAGGGCTGAACGATCTATCATTTTGGACCAATCTGAGAGCGTCAAAGCCATGTTTTCTTTTTTTGCAGTGCTCATAAAGCCCAATTTTAAGGGCGAAGTTTAGTTCTGAGTCAACTAAGCGCACACTGCCGCTGTCGCCTTGTCGCCGCCGTTTTTGATTTATGGGTCTAAGTCGAGGTCTATGCACCGCAAAGTAATTCACTGCCACAATGCTAGGAGGCCAAGATGTAAACCTGGCGTTCATGTAAAATTTAACATGAACCATCTCCAACGTGATAGAAGCACAGAACAGACTCACCATCGGCAGCACATCCTCTGTCACAGAAAGAACACAAATATTCTACTGAGTTGTGTCCTTTTTAAGTATGACTGCATCAGCAGCACAAGGAGTGAGATGCGTTGATAGCTTTATGCAAATTAGCCATGTGGTTTTAAGTTTCATTTCTATAAAATGTAAACAAATGTGCATCCAGCTTCAAATTGTTGGTGCAGGACTCTGGTATGATGTAAGTTTCTGTGATGTGCACGAAAACTTGATTTGAACAAAATTGTGGATGAAATCGAAATCTCAATATCTGCCAGAAAAATTGCAATTAAATGTTTTCTTAAAAATCGTTCAGCCCCATTTCACACATGTTTAACACACAAATAATGCATATTTAGGCTCAGTTCTCACAAACACAAAATACTCTGTTCCTCCTGGTGATGTCATGTGGTAATAAAAGTAGTGCTCCACTGTGTTTTTAAACTCAATACACCTTCATTGTGATCATGTGAATAATTTCAGACCTGGAATTGCTCTCTACTGAACAAAAGCTAAAATTGCATCACAATATATCAGCAGAATCGACATTAGGAAGCTGATATCCAATTTTGTCAATATCGGTGCTAATTAAGGCTGTGCAATTAATAAAATTTTAATCACGATTTCGATTTGTGTGTCGAATGATCTCCAAACTCATTAAATCGAGTTGAAATGTATTTGGAGATTTTTTCAATATATAAATAAGTGTAAATATAGAGATTGTAGAACAGCTGGATATATAGTTTATTTTGGATACATTTATGTTTTTCTATGCCTTATTTCATGTTCAAAGTATATTTTATTCATTTTATGTTTTATACATCGCAAAACTGCTCTAAGGTACATATTTGTAGCCTATATTCATTATCAGTTTGAAAGTTTTGCGTAAATTATCATTAACAAAGTATTTTTTAGAGAGAGAAATGCTGAATAAATGCATCGTGTAACTAAAAAATAATAATTTGAATAATTGTGATAATGATTTTTTCCATAATTGAGCAGCTGATATCCAATACCAGTATCAGATCAGTGCAGTTATAGTTTGGAGAAGAGTTTTTTTGTGTTAAATGGTATAAATGTAATTTATTTTTATTTTGTTTAAAAATATATATATACAATTTAATTCAAAATCATATACTTTTGATTTGTTTCTAAATTATTGGTATTAGTAATATTAGTAAGTATTTATTATAGATTTATTCATAATTTTGTATTAATTTTTTATTCTGCTATATCAACCTCCAGTTCTTACCTGAAGTTGTGTTATTTTTAGACTAATAATACGATGACGTCACTTTGTTATTAATACCAAAATTAGTCTGCCTTGTGCTTGGCTTCCCATTGTCGACTGGAGCCAGACTATATTATCCGGCACAGCTTCATCTGCATTCCTCTTGTCTAATCGGCTCACACACAACAGACCCCGGTGGGCTTCTAATGAGATGGTGACTCTTCCTCCTCTTCCTCCTCTTCCTCCTCCTCTCTCTCTGTGCAGTGACGGTGGGGGGGGAAGGGCAGGGGCGGAGGGGGCGGAGGGGGAGGAGGGGTACCCCGCGAGTCTATCAGAGAGTTAATTATGGTCTGTTCCTCACCGGGCGTGTGGGAGACGTCAGGGAGGTGACAGCAGTTAAACATTGGGTGAGCCTTTAAAGCGCTGAGGAGGAGGTGATGGTAATGGTAGTAAGTTTGGTGTGGTCTAGACTGGGAGAAGTCAATAGAGCAAAGAGTCACGCTGCAAATAGAGGAGCGGGTAGACATTGTGTAATACTTTGGGTTACTACATACCAGTTGTGAGGGATATATCTCTCTATCTCTCTCTATATAGCTTTGTTTGTGATTTATTGATACAGGAATGCTTGTCTACCATGAAGAAGCTCCACAGTATGGCGTGTTAAACTTATCTGTGTCCATGGACAAACAGCAGTATTAGGTGAAGTGACAGGTCAGATCTGTGGAGAGGCAACCCTGCTCGCAGAATTAATGTTTTGCAAGGTATTTAAGAGCAATAAAAATAACGATGCATGATTGCAGGATTGGGTATCAGTTCCATTATACTGTTTCAGCCAATATCATGGTTGTACGTTTAAAAGGCTGCGCTCCTGGTTTAGTCCCGGTTTAGTCCTGGTTCAGTCCTGGTTTAGTCCTGGTTTAGTCCTGGTTTAGACTTGGTTTAGTCTTGGTTTAGACCTGGTTTAATCCTGGTTTAGACCTGGTTTAATCCTGGTTTAGACCTGGTTTAATCTTGGTTAAGCCCTGGTTTAGACCTGATTAAGTCCTGGTTTAGACCTGGTTTAGACCTGTTTAAGTACTGGTTTAGACCTGTTTAAGTCCTGGGTTAGACCTGGTTTAGACATGGTTAAGTCCTGGTTTAGACCTGTTTAATTCCTGGTTTAGTCCTGGTTTAGACCTGTTTAATTCCTGGTTTAGTCCTGGTTTAGACCCGGTTAAGCCCTGGTTTAGACCTGTTTATGTCCTCATTTAGACCTGGTTTAGACCAGGTTAAGTCTTGGTTTAGACCTGGTTTAGTCCTGTTAAGTCCTGGCTAAGTCCTGGACTATTTTGCTGTCGGACTAATGGGCTGACCCCAATTTATCACGGGCACGGGCGGGTAACGGGTGGAATGTTAACGGGTCTGGGTGGGTGCAGATTTAACTTTGATATAATCACAGGTTAACGGGCAGGTGCGGTCCTGTACTGAGCGGGAGTGGGCAGGTGAGGGTGTGGGTCTCGAAAAATGTACCCATGCAGGGCTCTGACCCAGAATGCCTCATAATGTTGAACTTTAATGCATACAAATTTGTTCAGTAGTTACTTGCAAGATAAACAACAATTACATAACACAATTGGATTCAGTAATTCAGTGTTTTGAGGGGAACATTTTCATTCCATTCATTCCTTTCCATTTTTAGTCCTACGCTGATATTGGTCAACATTGTGTATCGGTAGATCGATATCAGAACTAAAAAAGCTTTATCTGTGCATCTAAGGTTACGTTCAGAGTGCAGGGCTTATTCAGATTTTTTTGTGAAATCCAATTTTTTTGCGAGGTCATTCACATTTCCAGTTAAATGTGATTTGTACGTGATCTCCAAAACGCTCCAAAAGTGTCCCGCATGCGCACTGGAGGACACGATGACGTCACATGCAGCGAGTGTGCTCAGTGTTTATGGAAGTTGCCTAAGCGCTGGGCTTGTCTCCCAAAATACGGTCCAGTTCTTCGTAAACTGAACAGGTTACACATTCACGGCCGCTTTGCTTGTTTGAGTCTTTAGTCTCCGTGTATTTGGCTCACAGGCTCTTTATTTTTTGCTGACATTGGAGCCTGGACTGGACATTTCTTTGGCAAACATTTCAAAAACTGCTCAATTCTGATAAGATCCCTCCAATTTGGTCTGAATAAAGCGATCCCCCCAAATATTAATTTACTCGCTAACCTCGCTTTCCCTCCGTTGACTAGACTCTGAGCCGTGACGTGTAGGTGGGATGAATGTGACCTGACCGTTCAGACTGAAGTCGCATGTGTATCAGTTTTAGGACCACATATCCAAGTGGCCTGGGTCGCATTTAAAAAAATCTGATCTGTGTCGTTCAGACTGTCATTAAAAGATCAGATACAGGTCACATAGGGGCAGAAAAATCAGATTTGGGTCACTTCAGGCTGCAGTCTGAATGAAGCCTAATTAAACACCTTTAACTGAATAAAAGCCTGAAAGATAGATTTAATGCCAAACTCTGAAACATTCCAGGCCGAGCAATAACATCTCCATGGAGACCAGCCAGCGATTGTATGTTTAAACTTTTTATGATGAATGAAACCACAAGATGAAGCAAGACCATTGTTTATATCATCTCTGAAAGGAATGCTGGCAAACCTGCAATTTGCCAACTCCTTATGCGCGAAGATGACTATTACCCGGCGCCTTGATATCCGATAGCAAGTAAACGCATCACAGTAATGATCTCCAGTACTAACCCTTTCAGATCTGTGACAGCCAAGGATTTGTCAATGGTTCCCGGCGTAAGTCATCACCATCAAAATTAAATTGAAAACCACTTTTGGAGCTCTTTTTCTCAGTCGAAGCAGTACCTCCCTAAGTGCACCGCAGCTCTACCGACATTTGTTTTCATTTTGCTTGTCCACGTGGCTACTGTTCATCGATAATATGGAGCAATGGTGTGGAGAGACTTAGAGGCTGAAGTGAATTGCGATGTTATCTCAAAAGTGGTTCTTGTTGTTTTATTATAGTGATTCCGTAATGTTGATATCATAGAGTAGATAGAAAATACTTACTAGTACAACACTTCATTGGCTTCATGTCTTTCGTAGCGTACTGTTTCACACATCACCCTGCGGAAAAAAAACAGAAAACAAGTTAGAAAGATGGTGCAAATATAAACTATTTTGGATTTTTTTAAAGCTTTTTACAAATTTCAGGTTCTCCAATGTTGTCCTACATTACAAAAAATGTATTCTTGTGAGCTTTAAGTCATGTTTTAATGTTGTTACCTCGTCAAAAACAGACCTGAAGTTGTGTTTTGTTTCATTCCTGTTTGAGTAATTCTTTATTATTAGTCTGTCTACATCTCCAAACTTAAAAACACTCCATTCCACCTTGTGATGTCATGAAGCAATAGTTTTCAAGTTAACAGCTATTGTACCTTTTACCTTTTGTTTAGTAGAGATTGGCAATTCCAGGGCTGAAATTATAGACTTAAAGACACTAAAACAATCACCATACCATTGTTGCACTGTCTTCCTATTACCTCTTGTATAAAGCTGATTTTATATTTTATACCTCTTTCTAGTTTATGTTTACTTGTACATTGTACATCTTTTTGCTACTTATTAAGAATTTATTATTACCATTTCTATTTTTGCTCATTGTTGTTATATTTACTGTGATGTGTGAGCTACTGTGTCCAAATTATTTCCCTTCTGGATCAATAAAGTTTGTCTAGGTCTAAGTCTAAATCTAAATCAGACATGTCAATCTCAGGCCTAGGAGCCAAATTTGGCCTGTGATATAATTATATTTGGCCCACGAGATCATATCAAATACGTATTAGAGCTGGCCCACCAGCTACAGAAACATTATTTATTTAAAGTGTTGTTATTTTTTTATATTATGCTTGTTCTGGTTTCAACGTTTAAGTAAAACTATTATTAAACATTTATTTTAATAAGCAAAGGTTTAACATTACATATCTCAAAAGAAGAGAAAACATGCAGATGTTGTTGAAATTTTTCAAGAAATATTTAGTTTGGCCCATGATTTAGTCCCAGTTTTTAATTTTGGCCCTCTGTGAATTTGAGTTTGACACCCCTGATCTAAATGATTCAAATGATTCAAATAATGGTGTATGGAGTTGTTTAAAAACAATGTGGAACACTTCCTGTATTACCACATGACATCACAAAGTGGACTGTTTTCCGTTTGAGAGAAGAACTCAACCTAAATATGCAGGATTAGTGTGTTAAATATAAGTGAAACAAAACAAAACTCCAGATATGTTTTTAATGAGGATACAACATTACATCATAGAAGAGCCAGTTAAATTTGAACTTGGAGAAAAAACAAACAAAAAAAACACTATTAATGCTGTATGTTATGGTTAAAATGAACTTAGTACAGTTTAATATTTCATTTGTGCGTGTGATGCCCAGGGATGTATTGCAGTACAATGTCGGGTTTGTGAGTGGGGTCAGAGTCAGATCCACAGCAGCAGATGATAGTTCTCTGTCTCGCTCCAGGCCACAAGAACATGATTTATACAGAGCTCCAATGGATGAGCAGGGCACTGTGTCTTCTAACAGTGACCTGTGGCTATAATGAATTATACCGAGAGCCAACCGCAAAATTCATCATGTAGCAGAAATAAAACGCTAAAAAATGACATTCAAGCCAATTCAAATTATCTAAGCTCTTGACCAAATGTGTTTCTTTATTTTTATTTAGTTTTCAGTAGTTCACTAAATTATTCACTTGGTTTTAAATGGTAAATGTTTTTTTATATTGCGCTTTTCCACCTTCAAGGCACTCAAAGTGCTTTACATCAAGGAACCACTCACCCATTCACACACAGATTCATACACCAGTGTACACAGACACTGGGGGCAACATACTGTATGTTAAATGTCTTGCCCAAGGACACAATGACAGCATTCATCTGTGGAAGCTGGAATCACACTGGAAGCCTGTGAGTCAGTGGATCCGACCCCTGAATGATGTGATGTTTATATCATTAGGATACCCTTCGGATCAGTGGATAAACTCTCTACCAAATCCCAGCAGAGAGAGAAAAGCACTTCTATGGAGACAAGCAGCTAATGCCGGACGTACACTGTGCAATATTTTCGATCGTTTCACTCAGTCCCCGCCAAAACTGTACGACCAAATTGCAGGGTTTAAAAGTTCACAGCTTCAACAGTACGAAACCCTCACGGGAGGAGACTGGATTTCAAACATGTTTGATATTCTTGCGACCTACGACTGCCGATCGGTAGCTGGTTGTGAAGTATTAATCGGTTCTCAATACGCCATGTACAACACGAAGCACGAAACACGATTAAATGAAAACTTGGCCTGATCGCAAAAACAGTCACAACTGAAAAATCTGCTCAAAAAGGGGCAAAAAACATACAGTGTACACTTGGCTTAATGTAGTCTACCTTTAAACATACATATACACACATATACACATATACACACACACATATATATATATATATATATTTTTTTTTTTTCTTTCTTTTCCATTTTGTTGTAACTATTCGTCATTGTGTCTAATTAAGTAAAGAGTAAGAAAACTGCTCTGTTAAAGAAGGCATTATGCTTGTGTCTACTATATAGTTATAATCTTTAACACCCGTGGATCCTTCAACTACATTTTGGAATTTAAATGCAATGTTGATCTAAAATGAAGATCAATATTGCACTGAATTCTGGCAGACGACCCCTGTTTACCCCTTCATGGTAAAAACGGGGGTAAATGAGAAGGCTAAATAACTAAAAGCTCTAAAAAGATAGTGCAAAATAGTTCACACATGATCTTTCTAAAAACTGCAGTCCGCCATTGCTAAAACCTTTTGCTTTTGACTAGTACTGAACCTCTCTACGGTGTGTCACGCTTTCCTGGTGTGACTGAAGTGTTCCCTCTGCAGAGCTGTAGTAAACAGTAGCAGACCCAAACACGGACGCAGCTTAAAAAAACAGCCATGGGCGAGCAACCACCAACTGCCCTCAACTGCAAAACATCACACTGGTAAAAAAAAAAAAAAAAAAAAAAAGTGAAAAAGTCGTACTGAAAAACAACATTTCTGACAAAGTCGGGGGAACAAAGCAGGATTCTGTTCAGTACGTACATTAGGGCTGTGCAAAAATATCGAAATATTAATATATCGTACTGTTTAATGTGATGATACTACTTATCGATAAATCGCCAAGAGTATTTTTTGGTATGTTTTACTTAATTATTTTGTTACAGTGCTACAGTTTTGTTGCTTGTTTAGTGGAAGGAAACTTGTTTATGCAACACTGTTTTGAGAATTAAAATGTTTGTGTTTTATATGAACTTTGCACAAGAAGTGGCTTGAAAAAAAACTTTTAGTATAACAGCCATGATTTAGCCATTATTTTTACTGAACCATATCAAATCGATTTGAAATATATCGTATCGAATCGTAAACTCACTGTATCAAGAATTGTATCTTATCGTGGCCTATGTATCAAGGTATGTATCATATCGTATCGCCAAATTCTTAATGATACACAGCCCTAATGGACATTGTAAACAACTCCAGGAGTGTTAAAATTCGAGAGACAACTGAAATATGATAAACTAATACAAGAATCTCAAACATTTCACAACATTACTATTTTTATTATGATTTTTTTTTTTTTTACACTGAATCTATGTAACTATTTTTTGCATTTGAATCATATGATTTTTTATTTATTTTTTCCACAGTAAATCATGTAAAAATATTAACTGAATTTAAATACGATGTTTTAAAATTCATTGCATAAAAAATAAATATTTAAAAATTCAGTTTAGCAATTTGGTAATAAAGTAAATTTAAGATTTGGTAATAAAAACACATAATAATCATAGTATAGGTCAAAATTACAACAGGATTTGTCTATAAAAACAGGATATTCCGTGGACATTCAAATATCTAAATAATGCAAACTTTACAATTTGATAATTGCACCAACTCAAATTGCGATTTCGATAATGATATATATTTTGAGTTGCTTTCAACAAAGAACCTCATCCTTAGTGGCTTGTCTAAGTGGCTGTTTTAATTGGTGGGGAGCAAAACTGGCGGCAGAAGGTGATTGGTCGATGAGAGCTTGGGGACATTCCAATGGCTCTAAAGCGGGAGGAGGGAGGGGGCGAACTTCGGCGGGGTCACCCAGTGGAATGTTCCAGTTTTCGGGTCACGTCCTGCCGCATTTCCCTCCCACCCGAACGGAGTAATCCACATGTAGGCACATGAGGCGATGCATGGTGGGAAAAGACTGTAGGCATGGGTCATTTGGAAAAGTAAAAAAACAAAAAAAATAAAAAATTGGGTGTGGTGACAGAGGAGCAAAAAAAAGGCCAGATGGTGGAGCTGCGAAGGCGGGTGGGTGCGGTACTGAGTGGAGATTTGGGAGCTGCGCCTAAAGCTCGTCTGGATCGTAAAGCATGTTCCAATAGGAAACTGTTATGTAACCATCACTACTAAGAAACCCAATGAAAAAAAGTACAGTCTCTGGATGTTGTTGTTATTGTAGTGAATTGGAAGAGTGGTTATGGATGTAATGGCTATAAAGGTCTAGAGCTGGTTCTGATTTTAGATTTTAAAATACGGTATCGGAGGCACATTTTCATGCGCAAAAAAACAAATCCTTGTTTTTGTACTTCTTCTCAAACATGTTAAAGGGCTCATTTTACGATATTTTGGGATCTGTGTTTAATGTTTCCTCGTCAAAAACATTCCTGGAGTTGTGTTTTGTTTCATTTACACATGTTTAAACCCTGTATATTTAAGCTGAGATTTTCTCTCAAATGGAAAAAAAACAGCAAAAAGTAGCTGTTAACTTGAAAACTACCAATTCATGACATCATAAGGTGGAATTTGGAGCTTTGGAGAAGTAGACAGACTAATAATTAGGGCCAGATATCGTTAAGAAGTTGCCGATACGATACATACCTCGATACATAGGCCTCAATACGACATGCTTTTTGATACAGTGAGCTTTCAATTCAACACGATATGATACGATACAACATATTTCACATCGGTTCGATACGGTTCAGTGAAAAACAAAGGCTAAATCACAGCTCAGATACTAAAAGTTGTGCAGAGTTGAAAGGAAAAACACCCATTTTACTCAAAACTGTGAAAATGTCAACACAACTGCAGCTCTTACACAAATTAATTTAGTAAAATACACCTAAAATGTCTCTTGGCGATATATCGATACAGTAGACCACGATATCGATACTGTACCCGCACATTAAACGATATGATGTACAGAATGTGAATGAAACAAAACACAACTCCAGGTATGTTTTTGATAACGTAACAACACTTTGCTTTATAAATTCGTACACTGAAGAGGTCTAGGCACCGCAATTTCAAAAATACTGCACTCAATTAAAATTAATTAGCTTGTCTTTTATTGTAACTGTAAGGTCAGCACATTTTAATTAGGATAGCTACTTGTGTCCATAGAGATGTTATTGCTTGGCCTGGAATGTTCTGCAGTAATTTATCTCCATGGGCATAAGCGGGCAGTGGCACTAGGCCATGATAGAGGTCAGATCTGTGGAGAGGCGTGTCCGCTCAAAGTAAGAAAGCATTTATTTTTAGCGGAGAAAAGCAAGAGGCATATACACAAGAAAATAGAGCTAAAAGAAATTCACAATATTTATAATAGTGACTTAGGGTAATAAAATATACTGCAATAGGACTGGGTATCATTCAGAAGCTCCTGATACGATACATACCTCGATACATACGCCACGATACGATACATATCTCAATACAGTGAGCTTTCGATTCGATTCGATGCGATACGATGATATATTTCAAATCGATTCAATACAGTTCAATAAAAAATAAAGGCTAAATCATGGCTGCGATACTAAAAGTCTTCGTTAATCCATTTCTTGTGGAAAGTTAATATCAAACACACAATTTTCATCTTCAAAACAGTAAAAATTTCAAATGTGTCGCACAAACGAGTTTTTTGCCTCTACAAAAGCAACAAAACTGTGGTGCTGTAACAAAATAATTTAGTAAAATATACCAAAAAATACTCTTGGTATATCGTATGGTATATAGGGAGATACATCGATACAGCAACCCACGATATCGATATGGCATTAACACATTAAACAATGTAATATATCAATATTTCAATATTTTTGCACCCCCCTACTGTGCAAGATGCTATAAAAATTGCATAGAAATCACACAACATCCCATTTTGACATGTTCCATCCAGGTCTACAGGTCTTTACAATATCTGCAACCTACTTAGGTGTGTCAAAAGTATAGAAAATCAAACATTAATCAATATTAAAAGTATCCTGAAACTAGATACTCATTTGAGCAAATATTGTTACTAAAAAGTCACACTCACAGGACAGAAGTGAACCTTTACTGAATAGATTTAGAATGATCTTGAGTTGTATCAGAACAAATATAACTCTGTACAGAAAAGTAGTAGTAGTAAGAGTAGAAGAAAGAAGTAGGCTATAACTGGTAGCAATTAGTAAAAGACCAAAAGTATAACTAGTAGATGTTATTAGCTTCTTTTTTCAGACCAATAGCGGTCTTCTTCAGAGTGGAGTGGAAGACCGCTAATGAGCAGTGGGAAATGTCAGGTATGAAAACAAACTACTGGTCTGAAAAAATAACCTAATCACATAAATTATCAGACGACCAAATGAACCTCACTGGACTATAACTATTAGAGATAGTAGCCTACAACCATAGCTATTGTAGTAATACTGTTAGTAGAGATAGTAGTAGTAGTAGGCTAGTAGAACAAGTAGGATTGAGTTGTAATATAGAATAGAGCACAAGGAAAAGAGTACCGTATTTTCCGCACTATAGGGCGCTCTGGAGCGCACATTGAATGGTCTAATTTTGAACTTTTTTCACATATAAACCACAACGGTCTATAAGGCGCATTAAACTAAACAAAACAGTTCGATAAGTCAGTCACACTTTATTTAACTCGTTCACAATAACTTTGTTCAATTGTAACGTATAAAAAAATACTGTCTGAAACCGCTAAATTGTTAGTGTATTCACAATAACTCATAATTGTTCAAACAGTTGGGCGATTACGGCGTCCAGCACGCCCGCATCCCTCTCGTCATTATCTGAGTCAGTGTCGTTACTGTTACTTGGCAGTTCAGTGATGATTCTGGTCTTCGTGAAAGCTCGGACCACACTTGATACTAACCCTTAGCCCAGGCGTCCACGATCGTAGCGTAAGTCACTCAGCGCTGTTTCTCTGTCTTGGTGAATGCGTGTTCGCCTTCTCTCATCCACTGCTCCCACGCAGCTCGCAGTTTAACTTTATAATAGGCTTGAGTTTAAAGTCAGCGTTGTAAGCGTGTCTCTTGACAGGTGGCATCACAGTATGTATTACTCCACTATACTCCTGACTACGGTAGCCGTAATGCTGCAAGTGGTGCGACTTTGTAGTTTACTTAAGTCATATATAAGGCGCTCTGGATTATAAGGCACGCAGTCGTTTGATGAAATTAAAGACTTTTAAGTGCACCCTACAGTGCGGAAAATATGGTAGTATATACCCCTGGACCACTATGGAACATATCTGAGGGATTACACAGGTATAAAAGTATCAAAAGTACTTTGATTTAATGTTGAAAATCACATTCTATTGTCTAAAGAAAGAGTGTTTTGTTCTTGTCATTGTAGTATCAGAATCAATGTCGAGTATCAAGTAGTATTTTAGTATCATGGCAGCACTTATCTGCACAGACAGTTACCTCAGCTGATGTTCTCTGAGGTTGGACAGGGCCTCCATCCCGTGCAGGTATGAGTAGACGATCTCCAGGTCCTATAGGGAAACACAGAGAAATGTTGTCAGACAGGAGTCAAATCACTTCACAGTTCAACAGAAAAGCTGGAGTGGGTGGGTTACGTGACCTGTCTCACTTTAATCATCAAGTATTCGCACAAAGCAAGAATGTCTGGAGCTCGGAATTGCACAACATTAATTACAAGTAAAAGGAGACTGCTTCAGAGGTAAGGACAAAGTTTGGAAACACGAAGAAAGGTGAACATTTTGTCACTGCTTATGTCCACTACAGAACAATATACAAAAAGGTAGAAACTTTTGTGAGAAAACTATACAGATAAGTGGAGTTGTTTTGATCTTATAGCAGTAGTAGTAATAGAAGTATCAGTAATCGAAGTAGTACAAGTAGAAGTAATAGAAGTATTAGTAATTGAAGTAGTAGAAGTAGTAGTAGTAGTAGTGGTGGCAGGAGAAGTACTAAAAGAAGTAGTAGTAGAGATATGTAGGCTATTACTACAAGTACAAGTACAAGTAGTAGAACATGTATATCTAGTAGTGCTATATAACAATAGCTTTTGTAGTAGTAGTAGTAGTAGTTGTAGTAGCAGAAGCAGTAAAAGTAGTAGTAGAGAGAAGTAGGTGATACTAGTGACAGTACAACAAGTACAAGACAAAAAATACAACTGTTAGTGCTAAGTAGTAGTAGTAGTAACAGCAGTTGCAGTAGTAGTAGTAGTAGTAGTAGTAGTAGGGGAGGAGGAGGAGGAGGAGGAGGAGGAGGAGCAGTAGCAGTAGCAGCAGTAGTAGTAGTAGTACTATTACTAAAGAAATAGTAGTAGAGATATGTTGGCTATAACTAGAAGTATTACAATTAGCAGACCATGTATATCTAGTAGTGCTATGTAACAATAGCTAGTAGTAGTAGGAGTAGGAGGAGGAGGAGGAGGAGGAGTAGAAGTACTAAAAGAAGTAGTAGTAGAGAGAAGTACGCTATAACTAAAAGTATTACAATTTGTAGAACATGTATATCTATTAGTGCTACATAAGAATAGCTATTGTAGTAGTATTAGAAGTAGTAGTAGTAGTAGTACAAGTAGTAGTCATAAGTAGTTGTAGAAGTAGTAGGCTAGTAGTATAAATAGTAGTCATGTGGACTGAATTTTAATACAGCTAGAAATGTACCAATTTAATACAATAGACAAAAGCTTTGAATGCAAAATTGTTATGAATAAAAAACAACAACGACACTGAGTCGAGAGGAGAGGCTAAAATGACCATCACATAAAATATAATGCTAACAGTGATCAGTAAACATGCTAAGGTACAAGACATTAGCACATGGCACATTAGGTTTGTAATGTCTATAGATTTACTGCTGTTTAAACACGCCATAAAGTCACCTTCAGCTTTAATGCATATTGGCATCCAAATCCTCAAAGCAATCAATGTAAACGCCACCACCAAACATGCATTTAGCCATGTCATTAACATGTACGCTAGATACGCAAACAAACAAATGACTACATTTCCCAAAGGCAATGGTGCTGAATGGATTTCATTTCAGATCACTTAGAGCTGGGCTGGAGAAAAATAATGATGCTGCTGTACGCCAAGGTACAATTCTTTATAGTAGAGGAGTTGAGGACGCATTTTAAAGTAGACACATTGTACTTGTGTCTCGTTTATAGTTACAATCTATGACACCCATGGCTCATTACGTTAAAGATTCTGCAGATTTCCACGTCAGAAAACGGCTTTGCCCAGTGTCACAAAGAGCTGCACATCACGCTTACGTGTATAGATTTTTGACTTTTTGACCACATGGTGCTGCTGAATCCAATGCGCATCATTGATTAATACAGGTGTGAAAAATATTGAAATATCGATATATCGTAAAATTTAAAGTGATGAAATACAGTATCGATTTCATGGGCTGCTGTGTCGATATATCACCAAGAGTATTTTTTGGTATATTTTACTAAATTATTTACTCATAGCACCCTTTTTTTTTGTTTGTTTAGAGGACGTAAACTCATTTATGCAACACATTTGACATATTTAGTGTTTTGATGATTAAACATGGGTGTGTTTTATATTTACTTTGCTCAAGCAGTGGTTTAACAAAGACTTTTAATATCACAGCCATGATTTAGCCTTTATTTTTATTGAACCATATCGAATCAATTTGAAATATATCGAGACATGCATCATATCTGCAACTTCTTAACCAGCCCTAACAATTAAGAAAATAAAATTAGAGATTGAAAAGCAGAGGGCTTATGGGTTACAGTGAAAACAAACAAAGAAATATTGTTGGTAAAATGTATTTGGTTCTTAAAAAATGGCAATATATCCTGTGCAATGTATAGAGAATCTCTTAGCGCTATAACGTGAGTATATCATGTATTGTATCAAACCGTGAGGGACCCTGTGACTCCCAGCCTTGCCCTTGATTTCAAAACACAAATTGCAATCTGAAATTTCTCCAAAACAACTCAACCCCACAGTGAACTACATTTCCGAGAGGCAGCAGGCGGAACTGACAAATATGACTAAGCATTGGAATAGAAAGAAATACACCGACTGGGGACTGAGAAAAAAAAATTGAAAAAACACATAAAAAAAAACAAACAAAAAAGACCTTACGACGCCAGCGCACAGTCATTCAATTACAGCATCAAGTGACCCTGTGAGGAGAGCGGTGCCGGGTGGCTGTCTGGCCGTGGTCCAGACGAGAGGTGAGACAAAGTGGACCATTCTATAAACTGGCAGCTGATACAGTCCTCCAGTATATTCACTATCCAAGCCCCACACTCGCTGTCTGTGTCCGGGAACAAGACACTGGTGCAGGCAACTGGGACTTCTTTGTTATCGGGAGATTTGGGAGACGAGAAGAGGGAGAGCGGGGTTTGGTGAGGCTGAAAAGTGAAACCAAAAAAGAGGTGGATTTGAGAGGAGAGACTTGTTTGTTAAAGGTCCTACTACTCATTTTGCTAAGATCATTACATTTAAGATTTTTTGCAAGATTTTCAACCTATTTTTAAAATTTTTCTTCTTTACAAATAGCTTCTTGATTGGTGTAAAACTGTAATTTACTTATCTATAGTTACAGTTATAATCCCAGATCATTATATTTAAGATTTTTGCAAAAAACATTCACACTCGTTTTCCAATTTTGGCCATTTTTGGGTTTAAAATTTTACTTCTTGGTTGAAAACACTAAGTAATTCTATCATTTTTAAATAAGAAAACAGCTCTAATGTACACATAAATTATTAGTTGGCAAATACACACAAGAAAATTGCTTTATTTTGTTGAAATCACGTTTAGAATGTGTTTCTTGTGTGTTCTCGTGTGTAAAATGTGCCGAACCTTTGGATAGAATTCTCCCTAATGTAATCAAGGTATATGAGCTCTCTACTTCCTGTAATTTTCTTTTTTTTTTTTTTTTTTTTTTCAGAATCAGAATCAGAATTTATTTGTCATTCCAATATAAAAAAAATATACAGACACAAAACACTGCACTCAGGTCCATGTCATCAGCAGCGCAAACAATAATAAGAATAAATAGATTGAAATATCATATGTCAAATACAGTCCCAACCACCACCATTTTTTTTTTTTTTTTTTTTTATATTTTTATTAAGGAATCACAATATACTCATACAAGATTTACAAATCACAATTATTTTTCCTTTTATATTTTTCTTATTACTTCCTGTAATTTTCAACATATTTTTCAACTTTTCTTCACAAATAGCTTCTTGATTGGTGTAAATTGTAATTTATATTTACAGTAGTTATAAATAATCTGTCATATGTACTTTAGAATTGGAATTTGAATGGTGGAAATGAGCAAAAGTGGCAAATATTATAAAGCCACATGGTCCTCTGCAGAAAACAGACCTGTATACTGCGAGTCTTATAGAAAACTGTCTATAGTTTAAATGTTCTGAAATGATTCTTGAATTATTTTTGCAGTTAATACTCTCCCAAATGTTAAGATCATTGTTTAAAAGTCCTGTATTACACACAATGGATTCTTGTGAGCTTTTAGCCAAGTTATAATGTTATTGCCTCCTCAAAAACATACCTGGATTTGTGTTTTGTTTCATTCACACATGTTTGAGTAACACTTTATTATTAGTCTCTCTGCATCCCAAAAGCTGAAAGCGTTCTGCTCCACCTTTTGATGTCATTACGAGGTAGTTTTCAAGCTTTACCTTTTACCTTTTGTTCAGTCGAGATCGGCAGTTCCAGGTCTGAAGTGATGGTATATGAAGTTTAAAAACACAGTGGAGCACTTCCCGTAGTAGCAAATAATAACATCACGAAACACAATTCCAGGTATGTTTTTGACAAGGAAACATTACAACATTATAAAATAGATTAGAAAATAGCATATGGGCCCTTTAAATAAATGTAAATGTGAATAAAACATTGCAAATGTTTCTATACTGGAAACATTAAAGAAGTTTCCAATAAAAAAGCCAATGGAAAATGACAAATCTATTAGAATACAATTTATTCACATTGTGCAGTTAACCAGGCTTTAATTGATTTAATCATTCTATAATTTCTAATTGTCAATAATATGCTTGAGTATTTTTAATAATGAGGCTCACAGTCAATTCTCTCTCACTACATGTGTTTTTGGAGATTTTGTTTTATACTCTGGAGGAAGAAGAAATGTGTCTTTTTTTATTGCATTGAAACTTGTGATTGAAAATATGAGGGAGAAATTGTGATTAGTTTCTGTCATATCACCCAGCCTTAAGTTGAATATTATACTATATATAATAAACATAGTAATTCTTTGAGATGATGAAAATTATAACGTGTACTAATAATCAGGCTGTAAGCAGTGAAAACAAAACAAAACAACATGCAAATATGTGACAGTTTAACTTGTTACCGAACTAAAAGTCAAGCCACAATTATTCAGGGACCATTTGACTGCTCTTACAACATGTTTCCGCCTAAACGCAAAGTTACACAAAGTCCTCTCCTTTTTCCAAACCCAACCTAAATAAACATCCGACTCCCTTTGGTCCAGACCTGGTTACATCATAACGAGCAGAAACTCTTGTTCCAGGCAGCAGCGGGAGAAGTGTGTGTGTGTGTGTGTGTGTGTGTGTGTGAGTGTGTGTGTGTGTGTGTGTGTGTGTGTGTGTGTGGTCATTTAAACACGGCTCACTGGCGCTGCACTGCGTAAAACCAAACATCTACTGACGCCTACTGGTGGAACCTGGAAACTGCAGCCAATGTTAAGGATAATTCAAACCAGCTTATAGGAAAGTTTAAGAGCGCATTACGGTTGGAAGATTTAACAATGGATGCAATTATCAAATCACTAAGGCAGCAATTTTGAAGTACTATAATCTCTTCCACAAACAGCCAAACATCTTGTGTTATTCTGCATTAAACTACTAGTTTAGATCGGAGCAAAAATGTACTATCAACTTGAAGCTGTTTTGTAATAATAAATAAAAACATGACGAGTGAAGACACATTTTTAAAGATAAATTAAGAGGTGTAAAAGAACAGCTAAATTAGACTAACTTTATTTAAATAACAAAAAACTAAACAAAAGTAGTACAATATGATGGATAATATTAAAACACTGAAAAGTTGTATAATTCAGGGTACAAGTATATAAAATATTTACTTTTTAAAGAAGCACTATGCAACTTTTCAGGTGTGGGGTCCACTATTATGTTATTTTATTGTATTAAACTTATCTGAGAAACATTTATTTGATTATGGATGTTATATTGCTCAATTATGCCATTAAAAACACACATTCTTAAAGTGAGTGGAATCATTTCTCCACAGATCTGACCTGTAACTTTTCATCTAGTGCTTAAATTTAATGCCATACTGTGGAACATTCCAGGCAAAGCAACAACATCACCATGAAGACAAGGAGGTGGCAAGCGCTCAAACAGCAATAGTTAAACGGTGCTCCTTTAACTAACTATTCGCTTAGGTTCTCAGTTCCTTATCTTGTAATTATAGTCCTGCAAATCTAAAAAGTAATCCGGTTTAACATTTAGACTTTCAGTATTCTCAGGCCCCACCCGTAGCAACAGTCCACACAAAACATGACATATTAAACTCACTGCGCCCGTCCTATCTAAAATGTCAACAAGATACGCATGCCCATATTGGTCTAGACAGTGAGAGTCAGACCAGTGTCTCCTCGGTGCGACGTAACATCCTTTAATTATCTCGGCATTATTTATGGATTTGTTTTTGAAAGCGCACCCTTGTTCCTCTAATGCAAAGTCACAAGCCAGCCAAATTACATGAAGTTTGACTCGGGGAGACAGAGACGTAAAGGTTATATTTTATCGTACCAGCACAATTTGTTCCTTGTGTTTGACCTAATCTAACTGGAAAAGCAGATCGTGACCTGGTCAGTAGTTCCTGGATAAGTTGAGAACAGTCTGAGAAGTGAACTCAAAACCTTCTCGCTGCAGGGTGAGAGGCAAATTTAAGCTACAGTATAGACAAAACTTTAACGTTTCAAAATTATTCAGAATTAACGTAGGAAATTGCATAAGAAAGTGTTAAACTCTCTTAGCAACCCAATACTTTAAAAAAAATTTAACGAATACAACTGACAACTGACTGCTCTGTTCCACCTTGTGATGTCATGTAGTGGTAGTTTTCATGTTAACAGCTCCTTTAGACCTTTTGTTCATTTGAGATTGGAAATTCCAGGTCTGAAATCATTCAAATGATTTTAGTGAAGGTGTGTGGAGTTTAAAAACACAGTGGAGCACTTACTGTGTTACCACATGACATCACAAGGTGGAACAGAGGGTTGTCAGTTTGACAGAAGAACTGCAGTGTTCGTGTTAAACATGTGTGAATGAAACAAAACACAACTCCAGGTATTTTTGATGAGAAAACAACATGAGTGTAATATAGGCCCTTTAATTAAAACCATAACTCTAATAACTAAGTAGTTACTAAGTCTAAATAATATTTTTAAATGCTTTATAAAGACTGTAAATAGTAGGGCTGAGTATCTTTAAGAAGTTGCCAATACGATACATATCTTGATACAGTGCACTTTCATTTCGATATCAAAACGATTTGATACGGTTCAATAAAAAATAAAGGTTAAATCATGGCTGTGATACTAAAAGTCTTTGTTAAACCATTTCTTGTACAAAGTTAATATAAAAAAAAGCCAATTTTAATTCTCAAAACAGTGAAAATGTCAAATGTGTTGCATATACGAGTTTCTTTCCACTGAACAAGCAACAAAACTGTAGCGCTGTAACAAAATAATTTAGTAAAATATAACAAAAAATACTTGATATATCGATACATCAGCCCATGATATCGATACTGTATCATCACATTAAATAATACAATATATCGCTATTTCAATATTTTTGCACACACCTAGTAAATAGTGTAGATATTATAAAGTATTACCCATATCTTTTATTTTGTGTACCATGGCTGGAGTAAGGCGTAGTACCGCGAGTGTCCAATAGATGGCAGTGTTGTCAGTTCCTTTGCTTCCCCAGTCTCACAGTGACATCAGTGAATAAAAGAGCGCCACTCAAACTCTTAACACAGAACCTTCAATTGTGGCTTGACTTGTTGCAGATATTTCACATGGACTTATGGAAGGAATGTTGAGGACCCCGGGTTTCCAGTCTGTAGATCCTGCACTCTGAAAGGGTTTACTTCATTGCCTTAACACAACAATGCTGAACAAGTTTGGAAAAAAATAAATATAATTGTGATTTTTCTGACAAATGTGAAAAATATGATTCTGTTCAAAGTCCTGGAGTGTTAAAGGGCCCCTGTTACTTTTTATGGTCTGTTATATAATGCTGTTTCCTCATCATAAACATACCCAGAGTCGTGACATCACAAGGTGGAACAGAGCATTTTGAGCTTTGGAAATGTAGACAGACTAATAATAAAGGGCTACTCAGACATGTGTGAATACTGTGTATGTTTTTGAGGAGGTAACAACATTTTAATGTGGATAAAAGCTCAAAAAAAAAAGTAAATTTTGCGTAAAAAAACTGAACCTTTAACATTTAAGAGAAGACTGAAGCAAACTAAAACAAGAATCGCACGACTTTTTATGTACGTCTAAACTACAGGTGCACTCTCTTCTCTAAATAACTGAACAATTAGTGGTTTCATAATTGCGCTACTCTAATTGCGATTTGGATTTGATTGCAACATATTATGCAGCCCTAAGCTAGGCAAATAAGAGACAACGTAATCATGTGTTAGTCATCACTTCAAACTTGTCTTGTGTTACTGGTTAACAGTGCGTGACAACGATGAGGTCAAAGCCTATTCTACACTTCAAAATTCCTCAGAGCTAACAACATTGAAAAGTGTTTGGCTAAAGAGCACTGCATCAAAAATCAACAAAGCAAGCTTGGTTTGTAACACCTTAACCGAACCCTTGACTTCAAAGATCTACCTGACCACAGAGGGTAACAGGAATTCACTCTTGCGATATAGTTGACCTCGGTGCACCTATTGTGGCAAGTATTTTATGGCATATTTTTAAAGTAACAATAGCACAAAAAATGAGTCGCTAATGCACAAACTGTCCATGAAAAATGATATAATATAATGTCTATGTATATGTCTTTGTAGAAAAATGAATTTAGCCTTATTTATTTAATTTATTAGGTTGAAAAATGGTTGAAAACTAAACATACTTTTGCAAAAACAGCACCGTTTAACACCGTTAAAAAGCCTCCAAATGTGTGACAAATAATTCATATTTTTACTTACGACTACACAATTCATGTTAATATAGTTCGTTCAAAACAGTGTAGTAATTCAGATTTGGTAATTAAAGATGTACTATGTAACTTTTCAGTTTCGTCTTCTTGGAAATTTGTCAGGGATGTTCCACATTATGGCATAAAACCAATACACTGGGCCTTTATTTACAGGTGATTTTGTGCTTGTATCCATGGAGATTGTGAAGTTTAAGGTCAAACTGAGGAACATTCCAGGCAAAGTAATCACATCTCCATGGAAACTAGCACGAGTCAGACTCTGCACCAGAAATCGCTCCATCCTAAAAAACATCATCACCTGTTTGTCTCCTTAAAGATTGGGAAGTTTTAATGCCATATTGAGGAATATTCTAGGCAAAGTAATCACATCTCCATGGAAGCGAGCACGAGTCAACCCCTCCACCTTAAAAGTTGCATAATGCAGCTTTAAACGAGTCATAAAAATGTCTGATAATCAACACGCTCCATCCAAAAAGACATCATCACCTGTTTGTCTCGATGGAAATTGTGAAGTTTTAATGCCATACTGAGGAACATTCCAGGCAAAGCAATTACATCTCCATGAAGACTACCACGTGTCAGACCCTCCACCAGAAAAGTTACATAGTGCAGCTTTATATGGCTCATAAAAATGTCTGATAATCAAGACGCTCCATCCAAAAAAAAACAAAACAAAACATCATCACCTGTTTGTCTCCATGGAAATTATCAAGTTTTAATGCAACACAGAGGAACATTTCAGACATAGTAATCATATCTCCATGGAAACAAGCACGTGTCAACCACTCCATCAGAAAAGTTACTTAGTGCAGCTTTAAATGGCTCATAGAAATGTCTAATAATCAAAATGCAAATCCAAAAAAACATCATCGTCTCTTTGTCTAAATGGAGAGTGGGAAGATTTAATGAGGAAAATTCCAGGCAAAGCAATTACATCTCCATGGAGACTACCACGTGTCAGATCCTCCACCAGAAAAGTTACATAGTGCAGCTTTATATGGCCTATAAAAATGTCTGATAATCAAGACACTCCTTCCAAAAAAAAAAAAAAAAAAAAACCCATCATCACTTGTTTGTCTCCTTAAAGATTGGGAAGTTTTAATGCCATACTGAGGAACAATCCAGGCATAGCAATCACATCTCCATGGAGACTAGCACATGTCAACCCCTTCACCTGAAAAATTACACAGTGCAGCTTTATATGGCTCATAAAAATGTCTGATAATCAAGATGCTCCATCCAAAAACGACATCATCACCTGTTTGTCTCCTTAAAGATTGGGAAGTTTTAATGCCATACTGAGGAACATTCTAGGCAAAGCAATCACATCTCCATGACAACTAGTGACGCATGTGGTTGACTACACAAGAAAATGTCTGATAATCATGAGACTCCATCAAAATTTCCTAAACCATCTTTTGATTCCACTATCTAATCATAAAGCAGTAAAAATTACATCTTTCCAGCCGTGTAAAGATTGAAGATAGCCCTTATGGGTACAGACTTCTGGCTTAGACTGAAGAATGTAAAAGGCATTTGAACTAAGCCCAGAAATCCCAGGATAAGCAATGAGTACGCCCCCCCCCCGATCTCTGAACTCCAGCTCCTACGAGGAAGGAAACTGATCGAAACAAGCTAATCGCCCAACCATAAACTAGGCCACTTTTGATGGGGCCAGCTTCCACCCTTATTGTACTTCTACGGCTGCTAAAATAGGCCAGAACAACCTCATTATTCAGGGCTAACTGCAAGCTCACTGGTGGCGTTTTTATCAGAATTCAGCTCGCCTAATCCTACCCCCTTCCTTCTCCACGATAATCCTTCCAGGAATACAGGTGGCCCCCTAACAGGAGCGAAAACATTCCAAGATTTGTTTCTAGATAAGCAAAAAATAGGGATCTGGCTGCAGGCCTACACAGCAAAAAGCGAAGTGTTAAAATTGACTATCACAGAATCAATTTTAACATTTTCTGAGAGTTTACATGAGTCCAAACTGTTCTAGAGTTAATTTGACGTTATTGGAAATGTTAAGTAAGTCACACTGGACCAAAGTTTGTGTTTAACTCCGAAAATCAAGAGTTGGATAAATGTTTTGAGAGTAAACGAATAACACTTTTTAGGGTTATCGTGATTTGGCTAAACAACACACAGACACTTTATTTTAGTTCAGGGTATCCCCAGGTTTGACTACCCCAAATTTAAGACCACATAAATGAAAATTAAGACCAACATTGCACCCATTATGCAGGTGAAAAACTCCAGATCCAGTTCTAATAATGACCAACCAAATACAATATCTAGAGTCTAAGAGCCACTGTGGATTAAACCTACAGTTCCCCATGATCCATCCAAAGTCTTCCTCCACTCTACTGATTGTTTACTCATTCTCAGCATTTACTCAGCGTTGAGAGTAAAGAAATATTCAAGTAAAAGTAAAAGTATCACATGAAAAAATCTACTTAAGTAAAAATGTAAAAGTACCCATATAAAAATGTTTGCCAATACTCCAAATTAGACGTTCATTCACATTACGTGATTTCACATTGTTGGTTTTGTTTCCTCCCTCTGTTTAACATTGCCCTGCTCCCAGCTGAAAAAAAAAAAAAATAAGGCTAATGAAATGTAAGACCTTTGTGAAAAAATTAGACTTGAACAACATAATCTAAAACTTTTCAAGGCCTTAATTTATGAACATGAAATTTAAGACCTTTTTCAAACTTTAAGACCCCGCGGCCGCCCTGTAGTTAATTTTAAGATGAAATTTTGTACAAAACTGGTTCATACTGGTTTTCTCTCGAGGGAGGTTGAAGTGTTTGGTGGGAGGTGCCAAATTAACACTAGGGGAAGCTGAATTAACTTCGAACATATCAACTCTGGCAAATAACTCGACCACCATTTAACTTTCAAATAGTTAAAATATAGTTTTTGTGTTAAAAACAACTCTGAAATATTTTACAGTGAAATTTTAACCCTTCAGTTCTTGCTTTGTACACCCAGAGGACCCAGCCTCCAGATCTCCACCAGGATGACCCTCACCTTCCTTCAGAAAAGTAAACAAACGTAAACAAACAGCAGCTATGCCAAGACAGCCAAATGACAAATGTTTTACACTAAAGACAAGCCCAAACCCTTCTCCTAACCATTACAGATCTGTGCGTGATCTTTTTCAGTTCCGATATTATGATATTATAGTTTCTGCAGATACCCAATATTAAACAATACCAGAGCAGAGCAGTTTTTCTTACAACAAAAATGAAATAAGACAAAACTGATCCAAATGTGTACTGTAGCCGTTATTTATCCCACAAGTAACATTGGAACATCTGTGTGTAAACAAAAGTTCAAACATTCGGAGACTTTCTGGTGCATCCCTAGTAATGTTAACCAGAAACAGGACCTACCGCAACACAATCACTAACAACATGGCTACGGTATTTGTATTTATGCAATTCTAGGCTACATGTTGACAGTTACATGTTTTATATTTTTGACAACATGTTTCAAACTGCTAATTTTCCTGTAGTAGAAGAGTAGAGCAGAGAAAACCCAAAGATACGTTCTAATTACGACACTTTTAGAAATGTATTGTAGATTAAATGAACAATCTTTGAAGAGCTACTAAGAGCAAAAGTTGAAATCATCTTTTAATAACATTTAAACTTGATCTAAAAACTGTAATTATTTTTGCGTTTAAAGAATAAACTAATGAAAATGGAGAGGGACACATGCTGGAGGCAGGGATGCACCGATACAATACTGGTACTGAATATCGGTGCCAATCCAGGAAAATTTGCTGGATCGGTTATAAATTCCATGATATTGGTTTAGCTGATATCCTCGAGATATATGAGATTGACTTTTTATTTGGATGTAATAAGATGATTTACAGGCCGTTTTTGCCCTATAACGTCTCATAACGTTTGAACTTTTATTCATGGATCAGTGACGTACAAGGATTTTCAACAGGCACATTTTAAAATATAAAAACTATTAGTTTCTATTGAAATTTTTCAAATATTTACAATGTCAGGTATGCATAATTCTATGTTTAACATTTATATTAAGCAATTCTAGAGGCTTTTATGTACATTAATTGGCTATGACCAAGATTAACATTAAATTTTTTTTATTTTTTAAAACATGTTTGGGATATTAATCTAAATTCTGAGTAATATGAAGTGTATAAAAACAAACTGTTGACGGAAGGGGCCGTCAGTACCAAGCCCTAAAATGTGGCTACGAGACCTTGCTAATATTTTACATCTAGACAAAATATGATATTTGTTACAGGATAAACTACTGTCATTTAAGAAAGTGTGGCAACGTTTTAATGATTTTTTTAAGAGTCTGTGTGTGAGAAACATCTCCAAATTCACTTCAGATAAATGTACCTCCACAGGCTGTTGTTATTACTGTTGTTCCCAGTTTTGTGAGATTTATTTTTATTTTAACTTTTATATACCAAAAAGCATTGAGCACTATTGATTAAGGGTGTAACGATATCCAAGTATCACGATACGATATCGTCAGAGTATGAACCTCAGAGTACGATATTTATTGCGATATCATGTGAAAGCTCATGATTAGAGATGTAACAATACCCAAACCTCTCACTACGATATTTTTACGATGTATACATCTCATGGTATGATATTTATTGCAATATTTTGTGGAGGTAAAACTGTTAATATCCCACTTTTTACTCTTAAAATGCCTTGACAAGATTTAATCCAAATAACTAACACTTGCTTAGAACTGTTATTTTCTTCTTGTAGTCTACACTGAAATGGAGCAAAGGATCATGGTCTGTCTTTTTTTGCAGCCATTGCTGCACCATAACTTCTAATTTAAGCAAAGAGACAATTAGAGACTCTGATGATACGTTATCATGATATTTCGGTTATTGTTACATAACACATTTGAATCTCTTGTGTATAAGTTAACTGTGTCTCTCCGTCCCTACACTGGTATCGATTAATACCAGGTATCGACAGATGCTTAATGTCAAAGAATCATATCGGAATTTTAAAAGCTAGATTAGTGGATCCCTGGGCAGAGGTGCATCCTGGTGGAGGTCTGCAGTTTAGGGTCCTCTGGGTGGAGATCTGCAGCCAGACTGTCTTGAAAACTACAGAAATAAATCTTAACACCTAAAAGTTTGACAACATTCCAAGCATTCCTCACTGTCGACGCCAGCGTTCGGTAAACTTCGGATGTAACTTCCTTGATGTAAAAGAACAATATGTCAGCGTTTGACTGCAGTAAGACTTGGCTGCTGAGAGGCACGCTGACAGTAAAATGTAGCCAAACAAGCTGAGGTATTTCCGCTAAAGGATGCAAATCAAAACCATGGAAGACTTTATTTATGTTGAAGGGCTTTTTACATGAGGCTTTACTTTGGCATTTGGCTAACATTTGGTTATTAGTAATTTCACGGTATGCTAATGTTCACACTAATCCCTTTCACTTTCAGTGTGACGTTTGTATTAAGCCTTGGCTTCAAATGACAAGAGTGAGCAGTAAAGCTTTTTGAGGACAACTATCAACATGATGCAAACAGTGAAATAGCTCAGTCATTGCAAAAATACTACAATATACAATACAAACTTTAAAAACATACACTTCCTGGCTTCAAATGTTTAGTTAAACATTTGAAACATGGTGACGACATTTTGTTCCAAGTGTGCGGAAATGTGTCCCATGAAGGACAATCAAGTGTCTAAATGGGATTACTATGAAAATCCGATTTATATACTATGAAACAAGACAGTATACTTAAAACTAACTAAATATAGGTTACATTTTAGGAAGTCAAACTATTGCGTCTTATGCACTTCTTATGTAAGGTTTGAAAACAGGATGCTGTGCTGGATCAGTGCCAGCTTTGTGAATGGGAAGGGCAGTGAGGTCAAGGTGTATTGTGTTGAGACTTGCAAGAAAACTGAAGTAACTAAAGCTGTTGATCATATACCGTAAATTCCAGACTATAAGCTGCTACTTTTTTCTTACACTTTGAACCCTGCAGATAATAAAACGATATTGTCAGCGCACTTAAATAGTTTATCGCTGTGTGATAAAATAAGTTATGATGCTAAATTCACATTAGTGAGGGGGATACGTCTTACCCATATGCGTAAATGATGAGAAGAAACGTCTAAAACTTCTGTAGCCGGACATCCACTCATACCTGATTAATAGAACTAGCCCCCGATAGAATCTGAAATCTGCTGAAATCCTACAAGACACTGACATGATACAGACAGGATGGCAGCTTCTGCAGGAGCCATGTGCCATAGAGCACGAAGAAAGACGAGGTGATGCGCCGAGGAAGTTTTGAACAGTTATTTTGTGCTTCATACACACACCCTCCTCATGGAAAACACACGAAGAAATGCAGATGACGCAGCTTTTAAGTTAACGGCGATTGATGTGGCTGTCGAAGAAGGAAATCGAGCTGCAGCACGTGAGCTCAGCATCAGTGAGTCGATGGTGAGATTTTGGCCATGGCAGTGACGAACTGACTCGATGCAAAAAGACACCAAAAACTTTCAGAGGCGATGAATGCAGGTGACCCGAACTTGAAAACATTCTTAAAGACGTGAACACTTGCGACTTATATTCAGGTGTGGCCTATATATGTACAATTATAAAATTTTGTTGACGTTCGGAAAATACGGTAATTAATTTAAGAAGTGAAAATCAAATACCTCAGGATGCCCAAAAAAAATAACTAATACCCAGATATTAACCATTACTAAAAGTAGTATTGAAACTAGACACGCATCTGAACAAGTAGCTACACACAAATCACATAATTACGGTATTTGACCTTTTATTGAATGTTTTTAAACAGGCCTTGAACTAAAGTAAGTAAGTAGCAAAGTAGAAAGTGGCAAACGATCACATGGCAACATAAAAAAGTGACTTTTTTTTGGAGTGAAAAACGCATTCAACTATATTAAAAAAAAATTGTTATTTATCTAATAGGAGTGAAAACATTCCAAGATTCGGTTCTAGATAAGTAAAAAATATAAGAGGGATCTGGCTGCAGGCCTACACCCAGAGGACTCAGCTTGCAGATCTCCACCAGGATGACCCTCACGTGGCTCTCCTCCATAGATGCATCAAGAATTTCGGACTTCCGGTCATTGTGCAATCCATACTGGAAAGGATTTTCCGAAAAAGTGAGCATCAAACCGCTGTTTGTTTTCCCAGTGGGATGCGTCTATTGACAAAGCCAGTCTTTTCTAGTCTTTTGAACCATATTGCTTTTGTTTCTGGTTCTGATATTGTCATATTTTAGTTTTGGGATTCGAACATTGTAATTGTGTGGTTGTTGGATGTCCTAACACCAGAAAATGGCTCGAGAAATTTGTTTGCAAACTCCATAAATACAAAAGGGAATCAGATCTGTGTGACTGCAAACCTCTGTTCAAACTGTTTCCCTTCCCAACAGAATAGAAAAATAGTGAAAGGCGAAGATGATGGGCAGTACTGATCCACGGGAAACCTTTGACTGCCTAAGAAATCATCCCCAGTTTGCAGCGAACATTTTGTATGTGGAGTGGAAATCCTTCCCAGTATGCATTGCACGATAACCGGAAGTCCAAAATTCTTGATGTATCTATTCACAAAAGTAAACAAATAGCAGCTATGCCAAAAGGCAGCCAAAGTCCCCTGTTTCCTGGCCACTGTTTTCAATGTAAAGTTCAAAAGTTGACAATGTTTTACACTAAAAACAAGCCCTAACCCTTCTCCTAACCTTAACCATTACAGATTTGTGCGTAATCTTTTTCAGTTCTGACACCGATTACAATATTATAGTTTCTGCAGATACCCAATATTAACCGATACCAGTGTAGAGACTGAAAACAGCATTTATTTCCTTACAACAAAAATAAAATAAGACATAGGGGTATTAAGGGCCCATATTAGGCTGTTTTCTGTCTGTCTATGTTGTTTCCTTATCACAAACAAACCTGGAGTTGTGTTAAGTTTAATTCATACAACACACAAATCCTACATATTTAGGCTGAGATTTTCTCTCAAACAGAAAACACGCTTTTCCATCATTCTCCATACTCCTTTCCTAGCATCATTTGGATAATTTCAGCCTTGGAGTTGCCAATCCTTTCTGAACAAAAGTTAAAAAGTAGCTGTTAACTTCAAGAGCATTTTGAGCTTTGGAGATGTAGACAAACTAATAAAAAAAGGGTAATTCAAACACGGGCGAATGAAACCAAACACAACTCCAGGCATATTTTAGATGAAGTAACAGCTTTACAACATGACTTAAAGCTCAGAAGAATCAAATTTGGTAATATAGATCCTTTAAACTGGTATAGAGAATCAAGCCTTTTCCTTAATATTGAGATCCAGTTTGAAAAGTTAATATTGTGACAACATGAATGACCTATTATATAATGTTTGCTGTTCTCTACTCAAAAAAACTACCTCATAAAAACACTGCAGTACACATAGCACACGGTTCTTCATTTATTTCCATTAAACAGCACATTGTTTTTGAATTTCTATCGTGGAACAGCAGCAGCCAACCACGATAGCCTGCAATCTCACAATTCATTCCAAAGCTTGTTGCATTTATCTGCTCAGGGTCATTCGAAGTGTGGTTAACCATGGTCCAGCTCTTATCTCCTCACACCGCCGTGACTGTGTGCCAGATAGGAAGCTTTCTCTCCTCTGCAGCGCCTTTCACTGCCACAAATACTCAATCCATTTATTCATTTGGCTCTGGCTGTGTCCAGATAACACGGCTCCACATGCATCCATCACTCCGCCGTCCACGCGCATCAAACACGAGGCGGGAACCACTTCAAAACAATAGCTCTCTGCAGGGGAGATAAGAGGTGAAAGTAAAGATGGTCAGCCCAAGCAGGGATGTAGAGTTTGTCTAAAATGTTCAACTGTAATCCTAGTAACAAAGTATTTTTTAAAGTACGCCATTTGGTTGTACTGCAATTAATGCCATGTCTAGACTGAGAGATATATTTGTATTACAATATTTCTATATTTTATTTTTACTTGACATTGATATAATTATGCCTTATTGAATTTGACACTAGGCTCTTGCTGTTTTTGCTACTTCTTTTGAATTTATTTTTATCATTTATATAATTTCTATGTGTTATTATAATAAACTGTGTGAGCTACTGTGTCCAAATTATTTCCCTTGTGGATCAATAAAGTTTGGAGTCGAAGGCTACATTTAGACTGCAGGGCTTAACGCTCAATTCGGATTTTTTTGTGAAATCCATTTTTTTCGAGGTCGTTCACATTTCCAATTAAATGTGACTTGTATGTGATCTCCAGTGTGAACTTTAAACGCCCCTAAAGTATCCCACATGCACACTGAAGGACACAATGATGTCACACATAGTGAGCGCGCTCAGTGTTTAAGGAAGTAGCTTAAACGCTGGGGTTGTCTCCCAAAATAAGGTCCAGTTCTTTGTAAAATGGACAGGTTACATGTCCATTGCCACTTCGTTTGTTTGAGTCTTTAGCCTCCTTGTATTTGGCTTGTAGGCTCATTTCAAAAACCGCCTGCTTCTGATAAATATTAATGAACTCTCTAACCTTGTTCTCCCTCCATTGACTACATTCCGTGCCTGACGTGTAGGTGGGATGAATGTGACCTGGCCGTTCAGACTGAAGTCGCATGTCAAACGATCGGAAATGTATCAGTGTAAGGAGCACATATCCAAGTGGCCTGGGTCGCATTTGAAAAAATTGGATCTATGCCGTTCAGACTGTCATAAAAAGATCAATTACAGGTCGCATAGGGGCCAAAAAATCGGATATGGGTCACTTCAGGCTGCAGTCTGAACATAGCCTAAGAAATCATTTGGATTGTACATAGTAACATATAAAAATAAATAAATAAATAAATAAAAAATAAATAAATAAATAATAATAATAATACAATATGTGTCAGACTATGGGATTGTTCCAAACCTAGAAATCCTTTGAGATCTCTCCCAAGAGTAATAGCTATGTTATAATGTCCAGACGTCCAGATGTCTAAAGTTAACAGGAAAAATGCATCTTAATAATTTCAGAGGAATTTCAACTGTAACGTACTTGGGAAGCATTGACCTCCGCCTGGACATTGACTCATTCTCCCAGTATTAGTTTTTCACAAATTTGACTGCAATCTTAGTTGAGGCGCACAGACCTCCATCTAGCTCTAGAAAGTTGCATCGTTATTACATTTTACTAATCCTAAAAACACAACATAAACTAACCCATATAATATATTCACTATACGAAAAGCAATAACTAACATCAACTTGAAATCCTAATATCTAGAGAGCGCTGTCAAAATTATCAAAATCTGATATTTTTCCAAATTAAAGCTAATATCGAAACCAGATACTGATTAAGCAAGTATAAATACTGCAAAGATTCACATTAACAAGACAAAATTTGAGCTTTCCTGAATAGTTTTAGTGTCATTTTGAGCCTTAACAGAACTAGTATTTACAATCTCATGGTAACATAAAGAAAGTACTATTATTCAGTGTATGAAAATGACATACTTGTTGTAAAAAGGATGGTTTGTTTTCATTGTGGGATTGTAATCATCAGAAAAGACTATGGTGGCTTCCCACAGTCTAAAAAGAACAACTAAACATTGGTATAACAAAATCTTACTTTGATGCTCCTTGAATTGACACTGTTCAAAATGCTGCTTAAATGCGAAATGCAGACAGTAAGTGATATGCAAACTACACAGATTGTATGAAAGAAAATTATTAATATCGAAAGTATTTGTGCCACTATAGTCTGAACAAAATGTACGGTATTGAGTACTGAATCAATTCCATAGACTGTATAAAGAAGTGGACTCAGGGAAATTAAATCAAATGAAGCTCATGAGGCTGGCAGTTATAAGAATGTATGTACGGACTAAATAGCAAAATAAAAACACCAGGATCATGTAGAGCGGGTTAGTACGAACATTTTAAGACCAAAATAGTGAGGCTGACTACTGCAGTTAAAGGGAGAGGGAAGCAATTTTTCAATGTCAAGTGAAATGGAGTCGGTGGAGCCAGAACCGCCCCCGTGCTCACTTCCCATTCGAAACTCTGCGACAAGTGAGTTAGCTTTGTCCATTAGATACAGCCTATGGTAAGGGTGTAATGGTACACAAAATCATGGTTCGGTACACACAAAACTATTTGCTTGTTATTTATTTGTATGTTTATTAAACCGACAATTTGTTTCAACATTATACAAAAGGGAAAATAAAACAAATGCAAAGTGCTGCTTGGTAATACTAATACGTTAAATAAAATATTCTCAAATAAGCAACAAATGTATGAAATATTATACAAAATAAATTCCTTCTAAACAGTAAACAAAACTACTCAAAAAGTAAAGCACAGCACTAACAGTTCCAGCATGAAGCTTTACTCTGTCTTCATATTTTTGGACAGAAAAAACAACTTGTCCACATCTGCTGGCAGTGAAGGGGGGCAGAAAAAGGCCGGCGAAAGGCGAGAGTGAGGACTGCAGCGTGACGATCGTAGTCTTGCGAAGATTCAAGTGGTTTGGAGGGATGTAGTTAAGGCAGGGCGCAATTGTTTTCAAGGTGGCCGACCAAACTATAAAGCGCTGCGGGAAACACTGCCACCGCAAACACAGACAAGTTCCCACGTGAATATTAATGAGCCGAGCCTTCTGTGTAGCTGCACATGTAGTGGTGGAATGTAAACACACACAAATTGTGCGAATTCACTCGTGCGCAGCTCTGCACCGAACCAAACGTCCCGTATCAAAACGGTTCTGCACGAATACATGTACCGTTACAACCCTAGCCTATGGAAAATTCCTTAGTACCGAAATCAAGTTTGGAAAATTAGTATCATGACAACATCTACGTAACTCAATATTACCGACATCCAGAGACATAGTAAAACCTCCTATCTTATCCTATCTGGACATTTATTGCAGTTCACAAATAAAGCCATATCCCTGGGCCAACACATTATTTAATCAGTGTCAGGAGACTAATGCTGTGGACTGTTCGGGGTCATGTTTTTTTTATTGTGCATGAACAGCCAATTAAGCCATAAAGTCTCATAAAAGCTGACACAGGCTGGCCGCTGGCTGCTCTGGTGCGTTACAGCCCTCTGAGACCTGGCCAGCAGCAGGGTAAATCAATGATCCTGTCTCCTTTGTTGACAACACTAACATCTCCAGACGTCTGCGTTTGGGCAAGCCCCTCTGCCCGCTGGCTCGTTCTGTGTGCCGTCAAGGAAAATCTCCACCAGGTTTGTCAAAGTATAAAAGCAATAAGAAAGGAGGGTACAGAATATAGCAGAAAATCAAAGATGGTATGAGATGAAATTCAGTAGTATTGTTCAAAAATGTGGGTTGTCAAATGTGTAGAAAATCGGATATTATACTGATTCGATGCTAAAATTAAACCAGATACTTGTTTGAAGTATTGAAAATAAAAAAAACACATTCACAGGACAGAAGAGAACCTTTCCTGAACAGCTTTAGAACGGTACAAGACCACATAGACTGGCCACATGGTAATATTAAAGAAAATATTATGATTTAATGTTGGACATATTCCGTTGTTTAAAGAAATTGTGTTTTTTATTATCATTATGGTTTGAGTTTGAAATATATTGTAAGTATTATGAAAACACTATTCAGGGATGCTTAAAATGTAAAATTGTGATGCTGCAATTTGTATATTGTCAAAGGAAAGGTGTAGTTGGATAAAACAAAATGACTGCCTCTGCATCTTATCTCAAAATGTGATGAAATGTTACAAATATGTGAAGTGAAATCCTGTTTTCAAAATTATTTCTACTTCAAAATGTTATAATCAAGTATAACTAATACGCACAATGGCCAGATTTTGTCACAATAGAATCGTTTTTGAAATTAAAAATAGTTAGTTGTTAAAAGTTGCAAGCATGGTATGATAAAACACAATGTAATCAAAAAGTTACTACAGTCAAGAGAGGTTATCCAAGTTTGCAGATCAGGACATTTTTTTTTTTTTTTTTTTTTTACATTTGGTCACATGGTATCCACAAAATAGTACAGGAACATGGCCATTTTTGTACTTCTTGATCTAAACTCAGCAGAGTTTATACAGGATGCCCATCTGGAAGGGTAGGATATCCTCTGGGTGAAAACAATAATAGACCTTTGCCATCCTCCTATAGAAAAAGTACAGAAAATCCAGATGGCATTTACTGTACGTGGACAGTGTGTGTTGGGAAAGGTAGCATTTCCTTTTATTTTTGGCGGTTTCAGGTGTGTTTCGAGTTTCAAGTTGAGGTGCAGTTTCAGGTTACAGTTTCACGTATTAGAAAATAGAACTAAGAAGTGAAAACTGGAACTCATAACTAAACGCATTTAGGGTTTAGTGTGAAAAAATTCCAACCTTGATTTCAATACTAAAGAAAAGGTTTGATCCTAATGTCTATACCACAGTGAAAATATAAACCCATTTTTAGACATTTTTTTCATAAAACTATAACTGTTGTACGCAAAATTTACTTTTGTGAGTTTCAGGCCATGTTAGAATGTTGTTACCTCATCAAAAACATGATTGGAGTTGTGTTTTGTGTTTTGTTTCAATCACACATTTTGAGTAATCCAAAGTTCCAAATGCTCTGTTCCACTTTGTGATGTCATGAAGTGGTAGTTTTCATGTTAACAGCTCCTCGTTGATATTATAAATTCCAGGGCTGAAATGAACCAAATTATTCTAGTGAAGGTGTATGGAGTTTGAAAACACAATGGAGCACTTCCTGTATTACCACCTGATATAACAAGGTGGAACAGAATTTGTATTTTTATTTTTTCAGATTGAGAGAAGAACTCATACACTAAAAAAACAACAACTCGGGGTCTGTTTGTGATGAGAAGTACATTCAATTATAACAGAAAATAGTGTAATATGGGCCCTTTATTAATGTATTAATATGAGGACTTATAAGACCAGACCAGATATTCAAGAAAGGTTCAATTTTGTGTAACTTTTGTGATTTTGTCCGTTTTTATTCAAATGAGCATCTACTTTCAGTGCTAGCTTCAGTATCATTTTCTAATCGATTTTTCCAACCCTTCAACAAAAACCATCACATTACCAAACGCTTCAATGTGCTGTGTCAAAAACAAAAAACACCCAGTGGCGATAATATTTCACACCAACGACAAAACACATTAACCTATTTCACTGCAACCAAACAGGTCAAGATAAATAATGACGCTGAGGTCTACGGAAACCAATAAATCAATACACTTCTATGCACAATTAAATAGCCAGTGAACACATTACAAGCCAGAGATATCGATGGAAAGCTTTGAGTAACAGCCTGTCTCTGAATTAGGGGTGTACGATATATATGAAACTAAAAATATCTTCATATGTATGGATGGTTATAACTTAATTTTATAACATTGAGGTTGATCTGATTTGTTTTCATGAACACAACTGGCAAATAGATTGTAATTATGCTTTCATAATGTACAAAAAACTAAATAAAAACATTGTTATATATATATATATTTTTTTTAAATCCTCCTGTGTTTTGGGGTTAGGGTTTGTTTTTTATAATAAAATTCTTTTCAAATTCACATTTCGTGTCCAGGAGAAATGACAAAAAGACTGAACTGACCAACTTTAAAAGGTGCGCTGTGAAACTTTTCTGGTAGAGGGTCCGTCATCTGCTTGACCCTATGTAGCTGTTATTGTTTGTTCCTCTAATGTTCCACAGTATGGCATTTAATTTAACCATCTCCAATGAAACAAGCAGGCTGTATCACCAGGCCAAGTCACAGGTCAGATCTGTGGGGAGGCGGGCCCGCTTACAGTAAGAATGCCTTTTTTGGGGGTAGTTTTGAGAAATAAAAACTAACTGAATAGACACACACTGTGGAACATCACATCACCATGGAGACGAGCAGATGGCAGACCCTCCACCAGAAAAGTCACACAGTGCACCTTTAAGCATCGCATTTCAGAACATTTGTACAGATCTAGCAGTTTTCAAACAGAATAAAACAGGATATTTTGTTGTTCATGAAGGAATTTTGGTAATTGAAAAATAGCCGCCTTTGCGATTTGCTCTGGGTCCATTCAAATTGCGATTTCAATTTGACCACAATTCATCTTGCAGCCCTAGTCTGAATAAAACAGTTCCTTGATTTTGCATGTGATACCGAAAGAATTTGGACAGCTCTTCCTCATTAAAAGCTGCTGGTTTAATTATTGTTGCTTCACAGGTTTTACTTCTTCTTCTGCTTCTTCCACTTCTCTTCGCTGAGTCAATCCAAAACAACTTTCTCTGGCTTTTTGTAATAGCGAGGGATGGGACAAGATAAAATTTCCATAAGACGAGATAAACACAAGATTGGGTCCACGAGAACGAGACAAGATGAGATTTTAACACAATTCCTAATATATACATTTCACGGTTCAGTTTGCAATTTTGACCTCACAGTTTTCTTATTTATTTCATTTCATAGTTTTGTTTTCATTCTAGTACAGCTTTTTGGAGATGTAACTCACTAACATGTGGCCCTTTTTTGTCCAATCTAAATGTAAACACGAGGAAAAAACCCTCACAAGATCATTTTTCTCTTGTCTGCACGATTCTGTGGCACGAGATCTTGTACCATCCCTAGTAACAGCTACTGCAGACCCATCCATTCAGACTAGTGAGCGAATTTCTGTAGGTGGTCAGAAGCGATGAGTAGTATTATATGAATGTCATGGGAGATCTCTTTTACTAGCGAGGTCTGGTCCTAGAGGAACAGACAGCAGCTATTCTTACCAGGCCAACAGTGAGAGGCAGCCTGCTGGGAGACATATGCGCAACTGTTGCTAATGCCAGAAAAAAAAAAAAAAAAAAAAAGCTGTAAAGAACTTGTTTCAATGGGTTTTCACACTGCGTCAAGGCTCGCTATACTCGAAAGGCAGATTAGTTTAAGTGTAAGCATCCTTTTGTAGAGGAATGTTAAAAATTCCACTGTAAAAAAAAAAAGTCTTTAGGAGTTAAAAAGGCTGTAGTTGTCAGTTCGGCATATTTGAACTTAACACTCCTTAAAAGGGAATATATTATTCTATTTTCTGGTCTGTTATAATGTTGTTTCCTCATCAAAAACATTATAAATAATAAATAAATTATGGAGTTGTGTTTCATTCACACATGTTTAACACACAAACTATGCATATTTAGTGTTATTAGGTTCTTTTTTCAGACCAAGAGTTTGTTTTGTGTCACTAGCGGTCTTCCTCACGTGATGTTGAGGTTTTAGGAAACGCGCCCACGGGACGACAAACCGGGACGAGGGGCCTTTTTTACTCTCACACACCAGAGATACTGTCCTGAGGAAACGGGGCTGCAGATGGCGCTGTCGTCCTGCCTCCGCCGGTAGGAAGACAGCGCCAAAATCTGTACAAATCAGCTGACCGGACACGTCACAGCAACATCACTTGACCACTCTGAGCAGTCGAAACTGTCTGGCACGAAAACAAACTCTTGGTCTGAAAAAAAGAACCTAATAACAAAATATCAGAAGACCAAATGAACCTCATTGGACTATCTATGCATATTTAGATTTAGATAATTCTTCTCTCAAAATGAAAAGACCATGTTCCACCTTGTGAGGTCATGTGGTTATACAGGAAGTGCTCCACTGTGTTTTTAAACTCCAATTCCACCTGCACTAAAATCATTTGGATGATTTCAGCCCAGGAATTGCCAGTCTCAACTGAACTAAAAGTAAAAGGAGCTGTTAACTTGAAAATTACCACTATATAACATCACATCAAATGGAGCAAGGCATTTTGAACTTTAGAGATGTAGACAGACTAATAATAAAGGTGTACTAGTGATTTAAATAATCCAAATCCCTCAGTATGATATTTTCCTGATATCCATCTCAGGGTTCAATATTCTGTGGATGCTTACAAAATTGCGACTATGCTACTCCTTCCTTTGGCACTGTTAAAATATGAAGAATTCAGATTTAAAAGTGCTTAATAACAATTAATTCTCCATCTATTCTGCACTGACGAACACCAAAGGATCATGGTCTATGTAGTTCCCCCTGTTCTACACCAAGTTGATTTAGGAAAGACATTATAATGACCATAACTATTCATTTAAGCAAAGAGACTCGATACATTGTGAGGGTCGCCGATATTATTGTGAGACTTTTGACGATACAATATCACAATATTTCGGTTGCTCAAACATTTGTGAATGAAACAAAACACAACTCCAGGTTTGTTTTTGATGAGGTAACAACATTTTAACATGACTTAAAGCTCACAGGAATCCATTTTGTGCAATATAGGACCTTTATGATTTGAAAAGCCAGCAACTATCAGCATAAGTGATTGTCAACTCGGCATATTTGAACACAACCCTAGACTCTGTAAATTGATACTTCATGAAAACCTTAATGGATTGTGAAATACTCCAGTTAGATAACACAAAAATTTAAGTAAACATTCTTGAGAGTGTAAATGGCAATTTGCCCAAATATCCAATGGAGATATGAAGCCAACACTTTACAAGAAACTAGGTCTGGGAGATTCGAAGCCATGGCCATTCAATTTAACTTAAAATTCATTTAATTGATTTTTAGTATCGCATTACTAAAAAGATCTTAGTTTGTAAGTGTAAATGTGTATAGCCAATATGAAAGCAGTTATTATTCCAATATTTCCTCTTAACCTGAAATCTTAACTCTAAACTTAAAGGCCTTAAAGTACCTCATTTGTACTGTCATAAAAACTTAAAAATAATATATATACTACATAAAAACACAGAAGTAGTTCATTTTAAACAGTTTACAGTGGTCCAAAGCCATTCCTCTCTTACCATTTCGAACGTAGTAATTATTCACCACATTGAATTTAATTACGCTTTTCACAGCTCTCAGAAACCAGTGCGGACTTTTAAGGTCACGGTAAAGCTATCTCTAACTATCATGCTAATGGACACTTCCTGATTATCAAACAATACAAGCTTTATAATTAGATGCAGACATCACTCATTAGACTTATTTTGACCCCGAGAGCTTATACAATATATCTGTACTGGGGCAAGACAAATTTTGCTCATATATGTGGAAAAAAATGGGTGCAGGCCTTTAAAAGTGGTAGATTTTAAGATTTAAATCAAACAGAAAATGCACATCAAGGTTCTTGTAAAGGTGTAAATGCAAGGAATAGTAAAATAAAAGTGAAAAAATGCATAGCCCACTCAGATGGCCAATGCCCAAAAGATTTGTTTAGTTTTAAATCATGTTTAGGTTAAAAAAAAGCCTTCGTCGGATCATCTTTTCCTGCCTTGCACCACAGCACGTTTTAAGCAGATTTTAAGATTTAAGCTTTTTTTTTTTTTTGTTCTCTTATTTAACTCAACTGTACTTACCTAACAAAAGGTCATTTCTACCGACGGAATATATTGGCCAAGTTGTCAACATCCTCCTCACCACTGCACTCCCACATTGCACAACCCATTGTCTTCCTCTTAACTAAACATAAATATTGTGAGAACCATTTCAAATCCTCCTCATAATTCACTGTTTGTAAACTGAGGTCACGGGCTCAAAGTTCACTCTCCACCAAACAAGCCAGCGATTGTTCCGAATCTGGGTCGTGTTTCTCAATCGGCTGGAAGATTAATTTACTCTTTTCGCAGTTACGCTCTGAAGTAGCAAACAACAACAAAGATGGATGCACGCTGGTGGGCTGCCAACCATCGAGGTGGTAAGCGTCTTGGACGAGCCTGGTGTAATGATCTGAAGTGTTCTCTCCGGTTCTCTTTTGTGCCGCCTCGAGTGGAGTGTTGACGTGCCTTGTCAGCAGGGCTCCTACCCCTCACATGTACGCGATGACCTGGAAAAGTCTGGGTTGCCGGGGAATTCAAACAGTAGTGGATGGTTGGTATCAGAGATGGGATAATATGGATGTTGCAATTTATTTTTATTTTATTTTATTTTATTATTTTGCTGATTCCAATCTAATATTTGGCCTGCTACTGTGGCCGATAACCAATATTTGCTGATATGCTGATATTTCGCGTTTAAAATCCATAGCAAAGCCCACAAATGTATCGTAATTTTAAAGTAAACAATATATTTTATTAAAGGTGTAAAGAGTAACTTATTTCAGGTAGAGGGTCCACCACCTGCTTGTCTCCAGGGTGATAATACTAAGGCTGAATTACAGTCCTGCGTCGACTCAACACACACTGCCGCCATCGCCTTGCTGCCGTTGTTTTGGATTTGTGGACCTACGTCGAGGTTTATGTGCAGTGAAGTAATTCACAACCACAACACAAGGATTTAAAAATGGCGTTTGTGTATACAAAATGAAGCGGGAAAGCAGAGTACCGGAAATATATGTAGAGCGGTGTTGGAGAGGACCAATCACAGCCCTTATTGTCTGTGTCACTTTCCCTTGCACAGACGCTCTGCAGAGGGGGTTTAAGGCGAAGATGATTTGACGCACGACCACAAATTGGGCTTTACTTGTCTGAAATGTTTCACAGTGCGGCATTAAACTTATCCATCTACCATTCAATCAAGTGTGGATGTTTTTATCGCTCAGTGAACATGCACACCTACAGTCAGTGAGCCATCCTCTGCACAGATCTATCTTGGTCTGAGATTAATTTTAATAGAATACTGTGAAACATTCCACACAAACCTATTACATCGTCATGGACACAAAAATGGAGGACTTTCCGCCAGAAAAGTTAAATAGTGCACCTTTAATGATTTGTTTGTGTAAAAAGCTAGCCATATAATGATTTCCTATTTTAAAAATATCGGTATTGAATATCGGTATCAAAATCAGATGATAGTGATACTGGTCCAGCCTATCCATAGAGTGCTGGAGTCTACAGTCTGCAACAGTGTTTCCCCAAAACAGTGGGCTGGTAGTCAAGGTGTGGTCCATGACAAGTCTTTATGGGTTGCCGCAATTGTAAAATGTTCTATTTAGGAAAGTGCCTGATTCTAAGATGAATAAATGCCACAGAATTGCTTTTACACAAGTGTTTATGGATTGTTTCAAACACTTAAGGGGCAAAAAGTTCCCCAGTCTAATTTAAAAACATGTTTTTGTACTTTTACTTCCGATCTAACATTCTTTTACTTCCAATGTCCATTTTATGAGGACCGTACATCTTTAACAAGGGGGTACTTTTCTTCTATGGGGTATTAACTACTAACATAACATATTTAGACCTCCCTCCCTTTGCTCTCTGCGCTAAGGCACTCCCCCTTCACAGCACAGCCACAACACAATCAGCGTGCATCCCCCAAATGAAACTACTTCACATCTCATCAGGTTTGTCAAGTTGTTGTGTACAGTTTTGTATCCTGCTTTTGTATATTTAGAAGAATCTACGGGAGAATTGTTGTGCAGGAAGATGGATGACGCAGACTTGTGGGCTGAGCATTGCGTAGAATCAATATTTATTGAACCATAAGGAATAGGGCCTGGTAGAGATTACTAAATTACTGAAACATGCTTGGATGATACCAAAAACATCTTCAGGCATGTTTTTGATGAGAGACCAATTTTATGGCATGGTAGCTCAAAATGTTTGCCTAATAATATCTCTCATAATCGATTTGAATAGAGCAGGTTACGCGACCTGTCAATACAAAAGAGGCCCGGGAGCCATTTTTGTTCTTTTAAAATCTAAACACCCAGTGAGGCCAAGACAACTAGTGTTTTCCAAAGAAATTATTTGCCATGATTTAATAAAGGCTTTTTAAATTTTCAAAATCCCTTAAGTGCCTCTGTCCTGCTTTAAACTTACCTGGCCCTCAACCAGAAGAGCACCTGGATAAAGTTCTGCTATTATTAAGTGCAAAAACACTTTTAAGCATTACAGTAACCCGGCCTTAACTGATTTAAAACACCTATATGGTATTTTCAAGGAGTTACTCAAACATATGTGAATGAAACAAAACACAACAAATGCCGGACCTTTAAATATAGTTGCGAATACCTTCTTGGTACTCGCCTAAATAGGAGATAAAGGAAATGACTGAATCAGTTGGATCCTTCTCCCATTTAAAACACACTACAACAACCCTTGACACTTGGTACACCTCTTTTCTCATCATTAGACAGGGACCCTCCTTTGAAGAGTTGGCCTTTTGCGCGCTCGTTCTTCCACAGCCGCGCTCCTACGCTCGGTGACGGCTCGGTATTCCAGTCTCCGGTTACAGTGACAGCGGCGTGTGCACAGGTCGGGGGCTAGGCTAGCATTCCTCTCATGACACCAGTCCAAAAGTCCACACCCCCGCTGCTTGTTAACCTATGGAAGAGACTATACAAGCGAGGAATACTGCTGGGAGAAGACATCTGTGTCAGTTATTCCAAGGTTTACTCGCACCCCTACGACCTTTGAGAGCAAGGACGGTTTTCAAGATGCAAGCTAACCAATGGTGGAATGTAACAACGTAAAAGTAGTAAAGTACTGTACTTAATAGGGCTGCTCGATTATGGAAAAAAATTCATTATCACGATTATTTTGGTCAATATTGATCATCACGATCACGACTATTCAAACGATTATTTTTAGTTTGTTTAGATGCATTTATTCAGCATTTCCCTCAAAAAACCCACTTTGCTAATGATAATTTACTCAAAACTTTCAAACTGAAAATGAATACAGGCTACAAATATGTACCTTAGAGCAGTTGTACAATGCATAAAACATAAAATGAATAAAATAAACTTTGAACATGATATAAGGCATAGAAAAACATAAATGTATCCAAAATTAACTATATATTCAGCTGTTCTACAATCTCTATATTAAAAAAAAATATATATATATATATATATATATATACTTATTTATATAAAAAATATCCCAAAATAAACTTTGTTACGCTTTAATAATTTCAACTCGATTATATGAGTTTGGAGATCGTCTGACACACAAATCGAAAACACGATCAAAATTCGATTAATTGCACAGCCTTAGTACTTAAGTACACATTTTAAATATCTGAACTTCACATTGGTCACATTTTTATTAAGTGCTTTTCCACCTTCAAAGCACTGGAAGAGCTTTACATCTCTCCCCCATTCACACACTCATACACCAGTGTACACAGACAATAGGGGCAAGGTGGGTTAAGTGTCTTGCCCAAGAGCGTCAATCAAGAGCGGGATTTGAAACGCTAACTTTTGGATCAGTGGAGAAACGCTCTACCAACTGAGCCACTGTCATCCTTTACTTTTAACTTTTTCTTCACTACATTTGACACAAAGTATCTGTTTCTACATTTTTGATCAAGAGTGAAAAGTAGAAGTATTTTTATTATTGTTAGATAAATCTCCAGTCTTTTCAGCAGTTAACACATTAACACATTCATAGTCTGAGCACTGCAAAAAAGCTTGACAAAAATTTAAGATAAACAATTAAATCTATCAGAAAATGACTTTAAAGTATCAAAATTATCTGTACATGCAGAAGGATCATTTTACTTGACAAGTTATCTTAAAATAAACTGCCTCTAGACTAGAATTAAGCAGTCTCAGAACTAGTAAGTAGATAATAAATCTGAAATCAAGATGAATAACCCTGCTGTAAGTTTTAAAATCTTGGTCAGATCAGAGAAATTTGTAAACAAATTTTTTAAAATCTATTTCAAAATTCAGTACAAATCTTTATCAAAATCACTATGTTTGAATCTTTATTAGATCTCAAAATCATAAAGTACTTTTACTTCTTACTCTTACATTTTGAAACAGGTGCTTTAATGCTTTTACTTTAGTTTTTCTTTTCCATAATACTTTTATTTAAATTTCTTTTGCTCCTGTGTCTGTACTTCTTCCACTTGGAGCTAAAGCATAATATGTTCTCTTCATGCTCTTTTTAGAGGTGGATTCATTTTGACGGCAAGGAAATGGTAACAAAAGATTCCAAACATTCCTGTAATAATTAGGGTCAGAGACTCTTTGAAACTTAGAAGCAGAGAGAGGATGTCTGGTTGTGACACCTTTTCAAACTGTGATCATTCAATCACGTAGACACAACATTACAAGGCCCAGAGAAAATAGTTACATTTTTCACTAATATGCTTCAAGACTTAAATTTTTTGGTTAGGGGTCCTCGCTACCTTACATTTTATAACTTTATATAGTTTTATAGCTCACAAATACCTAGAAAAACAGGCATTCTGACTGAGTGGGGTTGCCTCTCCACAGATCTGACTTGTAACTCTGTCTGGTTTGGTCTCCATGAAGATAGAAAGGTTTAATACCAAACTATGAAGTATTCCAGACAAAGCAATAACATCTCCGTGGTGAAAAGCATTTGACGGACCAATGCACTTTTAAAAAACATGGAAGAAATGCTTAATTAGAGATGGGCTTATATGGATTTTTTGAGTCGATACTGATATCCAAATTTTGCCAATACCAATATTTGGCTTTTAAAATCCATAGCAATTAGCATAGCAATAGAAATTTGTAACAAGTTTGTGTACAGTCATATAACGCTCTTCTGTTTCCATATTGACTCATTAGTCTGTTCAAAAGGGGCACAGAGAAGGTGTAGCGAAAAACCTATCAACAAATATTGGTATCTATTATCGATATTGACAGTTATTGATGGCTTGGTTTTGGTATCAGTGTTGATACCGAAAGCGATATAACCCTATGCTTCATTATTTCTATTTAAAGGCATTTTCATTTTCTGAGGACATTATTCAAGACACACTGCGTGCCTTTCCACTAGAGGTATGTTTCTGACAAAGAGGAGCTAACAAAAGCTTATTCACTACAGGATAAAAGAAAACAACTCTCAGCACGACAGATGACATGTTTAAACTGCAGCCTTTAAGAAATTTTAACATCTTAATAAGAATCACACGCACAGTTCCTCTTTTAATAACTTCTAATAACCTTCAAAAGAGATGCTTAAAAACTTTTTCAGTGAAGGGTCTGCCACCTGCTTGTCATCACTTTGTCAAGAGTGTTTCATAATATTGCATTAAACTGATCTATCTCCAAACAGACAAACAGATGACACCACCAGACCAAGTCACGGGTCAGATCTGTGGAGAGAGGACAACGCTTACAGTAAGAAAGCATGTTTTTCAAGATACTTTTGATCAATAAAAACACATGTAATGGAATAAAGGCAAGACTGAAAACATGTAACTACAATTATCGTATTTTTCGGACTATAAGGCACAATATCAATAATGTTGAATGCTCTTGTCTATTTTCATACATAAAGCGCACCGGATTATAGGGCGCAGTAAGCGAAACAAACGGACGACACTTGAGACTGATCGCTTAGCCCAGGCATCCACGATTCATTGGCAGATCGTGGCGTAACTCACTTGGCGTTGCCTCCAGTGGTGATCTTACAATGACTGGCGCACCGGGCGAGACCCCTCCTGGCTGTTTACACTTTACAGAAACGAAACTTAAACGAAACATGGCTAATTTGCATAAACTAAGCGCTGAAAAAAACGACTCTCTCCCTGTGCACTGATGCGGTCAGTTTCTGTCGGACTTACTCTGCAAGGCTCCTGACTACAGTAGCTGTAATGCTCCAACAATCCATCAAGCGGTGAGGCTTCGAAGCTTACCAAAGTCGTACTAAAACATTTTGACAGATTTTTGAGCACATAAAATCGCTTCGAGGTCAGTAAACACGACCAGTATTAATACATAAGGCGCACCGGATTATAAGGCGCATAGTCGATTTTTGAGAAAATTTAAGGATTTTAAGTGCACCCCATAGTCCAAAAAATATGGTACATCCATTACTACTTTTTAAAATATAGTAATGAATTCAGATTACGAACTTGATCCAACAAAATTTGAATGGTCATTATATTGAATGTCTTAACAAAAGTAGACATCTGGGTCAGCTATTCCAGTGGCATGTTCACCTCTCTGACCTTTAGGCCAAGGACACTGTTCCATTCCCAGCATATGTTCTCTTGACGCTTTTCCCTGCCACACTGCATCTGACCCTGACAAAAGGAAAAGCAATGATAACAAATGGCCTTCACAAACAAATCTAGAACATTCCAAGGACTGTACAGAATTTATGACACCACAAAAATACTTATCAGACGGATGTGATAAGAATAAATGTCCACTTGTATGTAGAAATAGCTACTGGCAGGACTTGGTAGGGCTTGCATTCTGAAAAATACATTAGGTTAAGTTCATTTTATTTGCCATTTGCAGTGTCAAAAAACCATAATCATTTACATATTTTATATTTACGGATATAATTTTTTTTGCAATGAAAATCTAAATCCATTAATTCCATTTTAACTTATTTTAATTCGACAACCATGCAAAATTGGTGGTTTCCAGATTCTTGAATGAGAATGCCATGCTGTCAAATTCCCAAATAAGGGACAAATGCTGAACCTATAGATACTTTGCTGAGACATCACGCTGAGGGTGTTCTACATGTATCTCTAGGGTGGAATGTTCAGCAGTCAGCATGGAGGCACGGTGCACACATTATCAAACCAAAAAGATAGTCTGAAAACTCAAGAAAAAATGTTAAATTGATTTAAACAACACATTTGCAGGAGCCCGTGATCAATACGAGCGTTCATGGTCCTGTTTCGGTGTTTGATTCTCAACAAAAAGGTGAGAGTGACTAAATGAAAATACTTTTTGTTGAAAATCAAACACGGAAAAAGGACCATTAATACTATAATCTCTAACAAAGTTTATGTGCGAGAGACTTGTTTAAATTAGTTCTAACTAAGGCTAAAGCTCAGATTCAAGTCCAATTTGAGTAACAGAGCTTCATACAGAGCAGTGCCTCTGGGTAGCATCACTCCGTCAGGGAATGTGGATGACGTCAGCTGCCAAGTTTCAATAGGCTCCATTCACGCTTACGTCACAAAACTGGAAGACGTTTGGAAAACATGTGGATGACGACTTCCTTTGGGCTCTGTTGACGATAGCAACTCTGATAAAATCTGGGAAAGCTGAGAAAATATCCCGGTTTTCTTCATCTAAATGCCATTGTGTTCATTCTTTTTTTCTCCTTTTATAAATTACCTTTATTAATTTTATGTATTATAATTTGTCAAATAAAAAAAAATAAAAAAAGAACCAGAAAAGCCACACAATTCAACTTTTAGAAAAACAAATCGATTCATCTTTGTGTGTCTCGTCTCATGGGAGCGAGTTCAGTTCAGCAGAGTCAAACTTCTCAGAAAGTGGCCAAGAGGGCAACCTGAGGGGCGGGTGAAGGGGCGGCGGGTTAGGGAATGGATGGCGAGAGGATGGACGGCGAGGGGACGGTGGTGGACAGGTTATAAGTCGAGTTCAGCGATGACGCTCGGGGGGACGTGAGCGGGCTGTAGATGGGCATTGTTGGGTTCCGTTATGTTCGAAGCTGCGATTAGAGTCACATCCCCCATGGAAAACTTTGGCAGATTGTGAAGACCACTGTTGCTAAATCCAAGGTTTTATCACATGCCCGGAAGTCGTCATCCGCATGTTTTCGAATGTCTTTTGGTAAGCGTGAATGCTTTGTTGTCATCTCAACCAGGCAATGCACATTGCCTTTGGTGAAATCTCTGTATAACATATAGCTCTGTAACCTTAAAATAATGAGGTACCGTTAATAATGTTCTGCTCGATAAGCGCCATAAGCAATTCCATACTCGCCGTTTAGCAAGAGTACGCTGACATGACAGACGCCAATTTGTGAGTCTGCATAATGAGGCAGACGGGGCATAGTATGAGACGATAAACAGCTCGTACGTGGGAGTGGTAAACAGACCTCGGGGAGACGGGCTCAAGGTTGGAAGGTCACATTGCCCACGGTGCAGTCTCCACTAATGGCGGTGTGCGGCGTGATATTGTGAGCTCAGCAGAAAAGCGCCAGCCATGTCTGTGTCAGTGTGCCAAGTGGGACCAAGATGGACCTCCCCCCAGGCAGACGAAAAAGCAGAGCTGACACTTTGTATATATGGTACGAGAGAAAAGATGTCACATGTGCAATATGGTGAATAAATAAGTGATACTGTAGTCAGACGTCATTACAAGGTAGTGCTACAGTTCAATTTTACCAAGTATTTGAGCAAAGTATAAGCTGTTTAGGTTAAAATAAGTCTGCCACTGTCTTTATTGTCCGTTAATCAGGAAGCACACATTAGATTGCTAGTGGACGTCAGCTTTACCGGCAAAGCAAAAGTCTGTTCTGGTCTCTAAGAATTGTAAAAAAAAAACAGCGAATAGCTTGGATACTCTGATAAGGTAAGTAAGTAATAACTTGAAAATGATCTAGTTATGTTTTTTCACATTTTTAAAAACAGTAAAAACAGAGCCTTTAATTTCTGAAGTGCAAAATTTTCTCTCAAAACATCTTGGACTCATTGGACTATCTTGGACATTTTGTTGGCTTTATTTAAAAAAGAACAGATATTATGATGAGAATACATTTGGTATTGATTGATTCCTGTGGTGTTAAATTTAAGATGGGAGACAGGAAAAGCATCTATTGTTATTTCTGGGGTTGGATAAATTGCAAGTTTCGCTTTTGTGGGTTTTTGCTTTTAAAATTTCCTTTGAACGTGTCATAAGTGATGCAGGAAATATGTTTTCGGTCCATGTGAGAGTGACAAAATCAAAATCGTTTTAGACATAACAAAGAATTACATAGGGCGATATTTTACTTGTGGTGAATGTGGTAAGAAAAACTATTACTGTTGTTACAATGATGATTTTGATTGTAGTTGTATCGTCTAACAATTTATTTTATTTAATTTTTTTGCTCGTTTTTAAGACAGACATTACATTCTACAATTTCAAATATTTATGGTGCCTCCCAACTCAAAATTCTCTTCAAACTCGATTTCTCACCTCTTTCTTTAGAGAATAGAATGTGAGTTTCAACACTAAATAATAGTACTTTTTTTTATATATTATTACCATTCAGTCTTATATCTGTGTAACCCAGGTCCAGGTAGGTTCCATAATGGTTTATACTAGTCTAGGTGAATCCGTGTATCATTTGTTAATTCGTTTTTCAATATTAAAACAAAAATAAGTAAACAAAAAACTGCTGTTTTCTTCATTATTTGTCTCCAAAACCAAAATGCATAAATGCATCGTTTTTTCAGTTTTTGATTTTGTGTTTAAATGAATAATGGAAAAAACTCATAACAGCCGTTTCCCATTTCTGTGACTTAAAGTGCAATGCTGGACTTTTGCGTCGCATACGGACTGAACCAAGACTAAACCAGGACTAAGCCAGGTCCGGAAGTCCAGGACCAGGACTGAGACCGGGACTGGAACCAGTACCAGACCAGAACTGAGACCAGGACTGAGACCGGGACCAGACTGGAACTGAGATCAGGACTGAGATTGGGACCAGACCAGGACTGAAAATGGTTTAGTCCTTGTTCAGTCAGTTTTGTGGTGCAAAAGTCCGGCATCGCAGTTTAAGTCACGGAAACAGACGTTATCTGTTTTTTCCACTTTTCATTTAAACACAAAATCAAAAACTGAAAAAACTAATCGTTATCTGTTTTTTTGTTTTCTTATTTTTGGTTTTATATTGATAAATGAATGAGCGAATGATACAGGGATTTACGTGGTCTTATAATTTAGGAAAGGTTCATTCCTGCCCTGTGAATGTGACTTTTTTAGTATCGATACCTGATCAAATGCTGGTTTCAACACTAGTTTAAGCATCAGTTCATATCTGACTGTCGATACTTTCGACAACCCTACTGTAACCTCATCTCTGTGACAGCACTATCACTTCGTCTGTTTGCCTGTTTTGTGTTCGCCCACCTTCAGTTGTACTTTTCCATGGTTAGCTGGGTGGCCCGGCCGGCAGCTGTCCTTGAGTCTCTATTGACAGAGAGTGTGGGATCGGCTGAGTATTTTTACCCATTAGCCAGTGTGTGTGAGCAGGTGGAGGCTTTGTGGGCTACAACAAGGTCAGGCATCAACAAGCAGAGGCAGCAACCGTCACATCGCGCTATCTGTGGCTACTCTTCATCTCCATCAGAATGCGTGTTTTTACAAAGACATGTGCAGCGTGTATGGATAGCATGGGGAGACTGAAAGAAGAGAACCCAGCACAACTTTTGTATTGCTTAGTAACAGGTTCTTTCATGAAGAGAAACAAGGCTGGCAAAATGCGTATTCAAGAATTTCAGCTTTCTGTATTAAGCAGCATTTAGAGCAGTGTTTCCCAAACTTTTTTTTCTGGGGATATTTTAAAAGTCACACATCCTCGCGACCCAAGTCAATAGATATTATTCGCAAATCACAAAATAAAGGTGGATTTGACCATTACTGAACATTAATGAGGACATTTTATTGTTGACTGAGTGATCGTGTCTCTCAGAACAATTAGTATTACTTAAGTTTTTAAAGAATGAAAAACAGTAATTGAACCAACAATAAAAGAGATCCATAAGTTGGTCATGAATGTAGCCCATTTCTTTTTCTTTTCAACATTCAATTGAACCTGCAATATTGGAACAAAATAGGCAATAAAATAATTACAAAAATATAAAAAATTACACAAAACATGTCTTAACATTTCAACATGTGTCAGAACTGTGTATTGCAGACCTGCATGCAGATCATGACAAGGCAACCCCCCCCCAAAAAAAAATCTCTTGTGACTCACCTGAAGGTTGTGACCCAGGCTTTGGGAAACAGTGATTTAGAGGACTTTTTCATCGTATATACTAATGTGCTTTAAACCGTTAATCGCTATAGCAACGGTGATAATTTGTCTTCATTCTGAGACTCGTGTATATAAAAGTCTAGACATCATATGGTAAAATGGTAAATTGTCACATTTTTTATATATTGCTTTTTACATTCACACACCAGTGAATACAGACAGTGGGGGTGAGGTGGGTTAAGTGTCTTGCCCAAAGACACAGCAAAAGTATTCATCTATGGGAGCTGGAATAGCACAAGTGGGTTAGTGGACTGGATACCAATGATGTTTTATATTCAGAGAGGGATTCAAACCGCCAACCTTTGGATCAATGGACAGACACTACGCCAGGGGTCTCCAACCAGTTCCTCAGTAGCTACTGGTAGCTCTTCACCCCATTCCAAGTAGCTCACCAAAGGATTTCTTAATTAGTCAAGGTGCTGAATAAGTAAAAATTGACTGATTAAATGCCTATTACCACTGTGAATGTATAACCTTGATGCCTAACTGCCTAACTGTACACTAATAAATGGATAATGTTTTATGTTTTATACACATCTAGCTGTACCCTATCTAAGGCTCGCTGTGGCTCTTATATTTACTCAACTTCTTGTGACCGCTAAAACTACTAGCTCTCTGGCATTTTTATTTTGTAAAAGTAGCTCACAGAAGGAAAAAATTTGGAGATTCGTGCTCTACACCGATATATCAAACTGTACTAGATAAAAGTAGAATATTTTGGAAATTCTCCTCACTCACTGTCCCCCACTTTACTCCTTTAAGGTCCTGTATTATGCAAAATTTACTCTTGTGAGCTTTAAGCTGTGTTACAATGTTGCTACCTCCTCAAAAACAAAAAAACAGGCTTGTGGAGATGCAATCCCACTCAGAGTAAGGACACAATAAAAATCAGTATATAAAAATATGCTTTTATTATAGTCTAATTTTTGGTTAAAAAGTTACATATTGCGGCTTTAAGGAATAAATACTATGCCACTCTGCACTCCACATCTGTGTCAGCGAGCTTGAGCGTTGATCAAAACTGACGTGCTAGGCAGGCTACTTAGCATTTCCCCCATCATGCTACTGCTGAGCAAAACAAAATTAAATCTCGAAACATGGAGTGTGTTCTTCCATTTAAGTACGTTTTTTTGATTGCTACTAGCAAAGCTTATTTGTGCCAGCTATATATATATATTTTTTTGCTTGCCATTAGAGACTTGGGGGTGTGTTTAGGCTCTTGAAGGGTTTATAGCGCCGGCTCAAGTAGGCGCTGTTAAGCTCATTCACATGTCCAGACCCAGCCAGTCGCCAATGTCCGCCAACTGCTCGGCCGCGGTGGGAAAAAAAAAAACTCCCCACAAGTGGCCTATAATGTCCCCCATTGATTCACCCCGTGGCCCAGCGTTCCTGCAAGTATCGGGCTTCCATTGTGCTGAACCAACAGCAACACTTGCCGTCGGAACAGGTGGCTAGCAAGTGGAAGTTTTGCTGCGCTTAATTCAGAGTCGGGAGTGGACAGAAGAGAGAGGGACATGTGCGGAGATAGCTTAACACCGTGCGCTTAATGGTAATGCGAGCGATAATTAGCTTTGTGTAGTATGTGCCAACTCCATTCAGGTGGCACATAGGCATACTGGCAAAACATGAAGGGCGTTTGGAAAAGCTATAGGCGAGACGACCTCATTAAGGATTTGCATAGTGCGCAGTCCTGTTTTTTCCACCGGCTCCAAATGTCAAAACAGCTGCATTGCGTTCATTTAAATTCATGATTACAGCGATCCCAGGTTTCTTTGTGTTTCGATGGCTCTTAAAGAGATTAGGTTCCTGCTTTTGTGATGAAAGAGCAGAGTGAGTTTCGTTTAGCTGATTCACATGCTGGTGTCTTCTGGTAAAAAGAAACATTGCTGGTTTATGAGTTTTATTTTACAGGTTTAAACAAGCAAAATTTCAAAACTTTTCCTTGATTTTTTTATGACCTAAAGTGAATTTTCCATGACTTTACGGCACCTACATGTGTAGAGTTGATCAGAACTTTAGGGTTAAATATGAAATGTTAGCTCGTTCCACTCACCTTATGATTTGGTATTATAGTTTGTTTGTTTTTTTTTAACATTCAAAATACTCCCATTCATTGAAGGGGAAAATGGGCACTTGGGCTGGCAACCATTTTGTGTGCTGTGGTCCAAAGCAAGAAAAAAATATCTGATGAAGGCTTTTTTTTGCTGAAATGTTATTTTGAAAATAAATAAGATTTTGGACATTGGCCATCTGAGTGTGCTATGCATTTTTTCACTTTTGTCTGGCTGCTCCTTGCATTTGCACCTCTACAAGAATTTTGGTGTGTGTTTTCTGTTTCTTTTGAACATTCAAAATACTGTCAGTGCATTCATTGTCGTCTCTTTTAAACAAAAGGTGCATACGTTCAGAAATAATCATAATAGCATAATGATAACTTAACAGAACGCTGTAGTTGTATGAAAGAGATACTAAAATTCCATGCCTTTTCCAAAACTTTCACTGAATTTACAAAATTTCATGACTTTACCAGGCCTGGAAAATGGCATTTCCAATTTCCAAGACTTTACCAGGATTTTCATGACGTGGGAAAAGGGCCTTTATTGCACTATTTCTAATCTATGTTACAATGTTGTTTCCTTATTACAAACATCTGGAGTTGTGTTTTGTTTCATTCACACATATTAAACACACAAATCCTGCAGAAAACACTCTGTTCCACTTTGTGAGTAGATGTGGTAATACAGGAAGTGCTCCACTGTGTTTTGAAACTCCATACACCTGGATAATTTCCTCCCTGGAGTTGCCTATTTCTTCTCAAATAAATGTAAAACGTAGCTATTCACTTGAAAACTACCACTACATGACATCATAAGGTTGAACAGAGCATTCTGAGCTTTGGAGATGTAGACAGACTAATAATAATAAAGGATTACTCAAACATGTGCGAATGAAACAAAACACAACTCCGGGTATGTTTTTGATGAGGTAACAATATTAATATGGCTTAAAGCTCACAAGAATCAATTTTGTGTAATACTGGACTTTTAAAAGAAAACCACAGTGAACCTTCAGTAACCTTTTACAGATAAAGTCAGAGCATATCAAGCAATGCATTGTGGGATTGTGGTGTAAGAAATGCATTAAACATTAGATGACTATCAACCTCTTACTATGGGCAAAGACTAAGTTATGTAGCCTAGTACATTTCCTCTAAGTTTTCTAATCAGCCTCAAACTTTTCTATCTTTATTTATTGTATGCGTCAGTTGCAAATGATTCAGCGCAAATGAACTCACAGCTAATTAGCACAGTGTCTTATCAGATGACCAAGTCGCACCCCATATTGTGCTAATGCTATTTTTACATATTTCAAACATGCCATAAATTACCAAGTTTATTCAAAACCAAACGTATGGTCCAGAACTTGGATTTTTTGTGGATTATAATTATTACAGTGCATGGAGAATGGTCTGGAAAATTGACTCTTGTGAGCTTTAAGCCATGCTAAAATAGTTGATGCCAAAAACATACTCTGAGTTGTGTTTTGTTTTGGTCACACGTGTTTGAGTAACCCTTGAATATTAGTCTGTCAAAGCTCAAAATGCTCCGTTTCACCTTGTGATGTCATGTACCGATTAAGCGCTACCTTTTAACCTTTAGTTGTGTGTTTTGTGAACGAAACAAAACACAACTTCAGGTATCACTGGACCACTTTGCCCTGACGAAGACCATCTTGCTGGTCGAAAAGCGTTGGCATCCCTCCATGCAATAAAGGACTTTTAATATATTCAGTCAGAGTGCCTCAGGTTTGTACCTTGCCCACTTTTACATTTTCCAGTAAGGGTAACTTTCTGTTTAAAGACTACTGTTTTAACCCTCGTAGAGCACCTGTATTGCTATTTTTTACTCTACCTCTTTTTCTTCATCTGAAAACTCCAGGTATGTTTGTGGTGAGGAATTTTTATAATCAGCCTCAGACTTTGCTATTTTTATTTATATACATCTGCTGCAAATGATTCAGGGCCCATTTACTCACAGTTAGCTAATAAGCTTTAAAATTATTCTAGTGCATGTAAATTGGTAAGAATTCACTCTGTAAATTAAAATGAACACAGAAAATCTATCCAAGCGTTCACAATTGAGCTTATAACGTGACCTATATTCTGTGAACGGCTATAGCTTGATGGGGCCAATCTCAGGATCTACATGAGCTTCCTTGATCACTAAGCTTTGTATTGTCGGTTTGTGTTTTGTCTATCAGCTAATAGGTTGTGACATTTCCCTTGACACTTCTTTCAGACTTGGTGACAGTTGCTTCCGGATCGTTCAGGCTTATCACAAGAGCAGATTTAACGCCACAATCGTTGCCATCTTTGTTTCATATGCTGGCCAGTGACAGCTGCTACGCTACCACATACTTATTGAGAATGAGCCTGCCTGGACCGAAAGAAGAAAATAAAAAATAAAGTCACAGTAAATAGGTTTTTTTCTGCCAATATCATGATAGATGATGCCGATTATCACGTCGTACATTTTTGTCATTTATGGCAAGGCACAAAAATGTACGTAAAGTTAAATATATATATACTAATTGTTTGTGCATAAATAGTCACCTTGTAAGCTTCTAGTTTCATTCGTAATCTGAACTCCCTTGTCAGTTTAAAAAAAATACACATGACAACTAGATTTTTCCAACACCTGTAAAAAATAAATAAATACTAGATCCGTAAGCACCAATCTCACCTTTTCAGTTCTTTCACCAATCTTTAAACTAAAATAAAACCAAACTGATCACTGTAGCAGTTATTTAACTCGCAAGTGATTACAGAATAGCTTTGTATAAATAATATTCATTTTGAGACTTTTTTGGCCTGACTACTACCAGTGAAGAGTCTTATTACATCAATAGGCTCTATTCACGCTTACATCACAAATCAGGAAGAAGTTTGGAAACATGCGATGACAACTTCCGGTGTAGTTACAGACACTGGGCTCGCCAACCAACTCTGATAAAACCCATTGAAGTAAATGTGATCAGCAGTAAAATAAAGACTGCATACGTATGTGCTTTTTGGAATCATCTTGAATTTGGCGCAAGTACCCAGTTCGCTCGGAGTTGTGCGACAGTGGGGAAATTATGAAAACTGAGGTACGGTTGTAATTGTTGATCAGCCGAACAAAACGGAATGATACAAGGACATGGAGATGAAGAACACTGGGCCTGGGAAGTTGTAAACGCATCTTTCCAAACGTCTTCCTGGTTTGTGACGTAAGCGTGAATAGAGCCTATTTGTTGACCCAACCAGGATAGCAGCTAAATCGATATTTGGAAGTCCAGCTAATTTCAAGTATCACTGTCAATATCAGATAACTGTATCTCTAAAAATTACATCAATATTAGTACAATTAAAATGCACAAATCTCAAAAATACTGGAATTTACAAAAAAAATAAGTTATTTTTTCCGCATTTTAACAGGAAGCCAATCAATATCTCTTTACATTCAACAGAGGACTTGGAACAAAACTGTATACAAAGCCGCTCCTCTGCTCCATCCTAGAACCCCCCCACTCCAGCTCTGTACAGGGGGAACAAAGGCGGCTGTCTGCGCCAATGAAACTCGCCCCATCTGCCTCAAACAATGAGCTCAAAGAGGTGCAGCGCAATCATCACAACATTACGCAACATCATAGAAACATCAATTCAACGGAGCTCAAAGCCGCACAGAAACACGAGTGGGCTGGGTGAAATATCTACCGGGGTTCCGCTTTAATCTTCCCCAAAAAGCCAATGGCGAACTTGGTGGCCAAATGATCCCAAAACACTCCCGCTTTCTTCTCTCCAATTAACTTCACGGAAATAGCAGACACAAGCTGGGGGGGGCAAACTAATGAACCCACGCAAAGAGAGAAACACAACACAACTTTTCTCTAACTATAAAAGACATATTGTGTGTCTGATATATAGTTATAATCTGTGACACCCGAGAATCATTATGTTGTATTTTGGACTTTTTAAATCACAATATTGATCTAAAATGACTTGATTAAGATCACATATTACCAGTTAGAAAATTGCGGTGCTCAATGAGGTAAAATGAACTCTAACCCCTTTACAATGCATCACCGTAAACATCATCACAACCAGAGGTGCCACAGTGCAAGCAAGCTAAAGGTCTGAATCCTATGTGTATCACCGATTAAGAAAATACAAACTTAAATGAGCAGTAGGCATGTAAACAGGGATTGATGGGAGCAATTACTGTATTTTTCGGACGATAAGGCGCACTTAAAGTCCTTTATTTTTCTCAAAAATCAACAGTGCGTCTCATAATCCGGTGAGCATTATGTATTAATTCTGGTTGTGCTTATTGCCCTTGAACTGATTTTATGTGGTACACGGCGTTAAAAAATCTTTCAAAATGTTTCAGTACGACTTTGGTAAACTATGAAGCTGCATCGCTTGATGGATTGTCGGAGTATAATAGCTACCGTAGTCAGGAGCCTCGCAGAGTCATGTCCTTCAGTCCGACAGAAGCTGACCGCATCAGTGCACAAGGACCGAGATGTGTTTTTTTCAGCGCTTATAGTTTATGCAAATTAGCCATGTGGTTTTAATGTTCGCTTCTGTAAAACATAAACAAATCTGCACAAAGCTGCATCAAAAACACTATTATTCAATGTATATTTGAGTCTTCCTCGTAGGAAATTTTAAAAGAAACTTACATTATTTACCCACATTCACATTCATAATACACATTCACCAAGACAGGGGGCCAATGCCAGGCGAATTACGTCACGATCTACCAATGGATCTGCCTTATAATCCAGTGCGCCTTATGTATGAAAATAGACGAGAGAATTCAACATTATTGATACTGTGCCTTATAATCCGGTGTGCCTTAAAGTCCGAAAAATACGGTACTTCTTGAATACTACAGATTACTTAAACATGCACAAAGCACTCTAAATACAACTTCAAGCACCTTAGATAAGATTTGCCACTCTGTGAAGGGAAAGCAAGAGGACTTTGAATAAATATGGGCACCTTTCCTGGGCAAATTGGCAGGACTGAACATTGTTATGTAGAGAGGTCTGGTGTTTAATTTTTGTCCTTGTTTTGTATTACAATCAAAAAATAAAAATACATAAATACAACTTCAAGTAAGTAAATGAGAAGGGGAAACAATTATAACATGGTAAAAAGCTCTGAAAAGTCGATTTTGTTGACTCCTTTAATATAACCAGATCTATTGTTTTGTGCTGAGCGATTAATTCTGAGCCAGACACCAACCCGAGAAATGTGAGCATGAAAAATGTTATTGGATTTAATAATCAATCTTCTGTATCTCCCATGGCCTCCTGCATAAAGTAATTCCTACATTACAATGCTACGCTCACTGCCGGTTGCTAGGAAACAGTCCCAGAAACTCTTTGAGCAGAAGTGCTTTCACACAACCACACTCCTGCTTTCAGGACCCAAGGCCACACAGCCTGGCCACAAGACCAGATTTCTTTGTGGCTGAGAATTTATGGCTTCTGCGTAGACTATTTAAAATATTTTTGGTAGAAATAAAATCTAAAAAGAGGTTCATTGTTTTGGGGATTTGTAAGGAAACAAAACATGATAAATGAAAGTCTACAACAAAATAAACATTACCCAAATCCTTTCAGTAAATGAGTGGAAAGATACAAGTTTAATGGCATACTTTTTGGGCCGTATCGCATGGTATCCAGTGATGATAAACAAATATTATATAATTCTGTACCTGTTTTTAAATCACTCCTAAAACGCACCTTTATTCACTGGCTTTTAACAAATTACATGTATATTTTTTGTTGTTGAGTATCTTATGGTTATCTGTTTTTTTAGTGGTTGTATTATGTTTGTACTGTGTATTTTGTACTGCGATTGTCCTTGTCTATTCGATGTTTGTGTACAGCACTTCAGCCAGCTGTAAACTTTTTAAAGTGCTTTATAAATAAAGTTGGCATGGTATGGTATGTTATTTTCCCCTGCAGTTAATTCTAGTATCTTTTCTTCTTACAATTACATTACTAGACAAAATGTACTAAAACTATACTGTGATGTGGTTATGCAAAAAATTTACAGACAAATAGCACTTACTTGATCATTTTGATTTTGTGAATAGTCATTGGAAAATTATTCAGAAATCACATTCACAGTTTACAACCTGAATTTGAATTATGTTACAATTTTCATGTCCACTTTTGAAACTTGGGTTGTCAAAAGTATCGAAAATGAGATACTAATCAAGATTAAAACTAGTATCGACACTATGTATTCATTTGAGCAGGTATCGATACTAAAAAAGTCACATTAACAGAAAAAAAAATTAACCTTTCAGATATAAGATTGGGTCTACGAGCACGAGACAAAACAAGATTTTAACATATTTCTTAATATATAAATTTCACAATTCAGTTTCGAATTTTGGTCTCATAATTTTTTTTGTTAATTTTGATATTTTTTTGTCTATTCTAGTGCTGCTTTTCAGAACTGTAAGACATGTAACTCACCAATGCGCAATTCTTTTTCATCCAATCCAGATGTAAACACTTGTGAAAAAAAATCTCACGAGATAATTTTTCTCATGTGTGCACGATCTTGTGGCAATTTCGTCTCGCGAGATCTTGTGGCATGAGATCTTGTCCCCTCCCTGCCATTTAATGTTGAAAATTACATAAATTTTGTCTAAATAAAGTAATTTTATTATCATTGTGGTATCAGAATCAGTACTGAGTCTACTCCTTAGTATCAATATCGAACATGTCAACACTGGTCAGAGCCCACCCTTGATTCGTTCATTTATTTTTCATTCATTTCAGGATACCTCATAAACTGATTTTAATAGACAGAATAGCTTGGTTATAGAAATTCAATGCGCCACAAACAGCAACAGGAAACGGTCCAAATGACCATATCACCGAAACTATAAATCAACTCCAATCTCAGCAACACCGGAGCGGAACGCATGACTCAAAACTGAAAACCAAAATGACTTAAATGCAAACGTCTCAATGGTTGGACTTGGGCTGGCTACATTCCTTCATGGTTTTTAAATACAGCGTTGGAAGCGCCAGTGGTCTCGAGTCTGGCAGGGCTTTGGAGAGGGTCTTGGAGAATCGGAATCAGCAGAAATGCCGTGTTCTGCTCGAGTTGGGAGGCTGCCAGTAGTAGCTCTTTGTTTCAGAAAATAGAATGTGAATATACTGTATGTGTGCCACGGGCGATGCGCTACAACAGTGGAAGTGGTTTTAGCGCCTGGTTAAGCTTAAGTGTGACTTTTTGCACCTTTTTCTTGCAAAGATTTTCACATTGTAAGAACAGCTTGAGGAGACAAAGGCGTAGCTGTTTGCACGTATGTTTGTTTGATGAAGGAGCTGTCAAAGATTCACTGTGCAGTTCTATAAGGGCGTAACACTCACTCCAATATTTCTACCAAGATTTCTATATTTTCCTCAAATTCCAAAATTATTTTAAAAAATCTGTTTGATCACTATTACTTATTATGTTTTGATGTATGTTATAATGTTGTTTTCTCATCACAAGCATACCCAGAGTTGTGTTTTGTTTCATTGACACATGTTTAACGCACAAATTCTGCATATTTAAGTTGAGTTTTCTATTCCACCTTGTGATGTCATGTGGTGATACAGGAAGTGCCCCATTGTGTTTCTAAACTCCATACACCTTCACTAGAATCATTTGGATGATTCCAGCCAATCTCAAATGAACTAAAGGTAAAAGGAGCTGTTAACTTGACAACTAACGCTTCAATGACATCACAAAGTGGAGCAGGGCATTTTGAACTTTGGAGATGTAATAATGACATAATAATCCGTATTTACTCAAACAGGAACAATGTGAATGACGCAAAACACAATTCCAGGTCTGTTTTTGAGGAGGTAACAACATTAAAACATGGCTTAATGCTCACAAGAAGCCATTTTGTGTAATATAGGAATAGGCCCTTTAATTTACTTATTAGTTTTTTGCTTATGTTTGCCCAAAGATTTAGATGCACTGGCAATTCTTTAGGCCAAATGTCCCTCCAGCACAAAAGTTAAAGTATTGTCAGACAAAGTTTCTGTCTTTTTCTCTCTCACTGAATTATTTATTATTCATTTGGCTTTGCTAACTGCACGCTGCTATATTGGTCTTTAGAACAACCCCACCAAAAAGCCATTGAACACCAAGAAAAATGTTATACTGTCCATCTTTCGTTTACATAAGCTCAAAACGCAAAAACTGCTTGCACGAGATATTGCTACAGAGATGTGCTGCGCCTCTGACTGAATAACAATAAAGCAGGATAATCCCAGTAAACCATTTTTAAACAGACACTATCATTAAAAGTCCTGAGTTGCAACAAATAAACAGCCAAATTAAGCAACAATTAGCAATAGAAGCCATTTATTCAAACCTCCACAGCTTAAATCTTATTGTAATAAAACAAAAATACACCAAAATATGCTCACTTCTACAAAGAAAATTTAAACATGATGAATACTGAGCCTCAAAATGATTATATTGTTCCAGCTTTCATATGCTGAAGGATAAGTCAACATAGTATTTTTTGTGACAGGTCTAGTAATGTAGTGTATTCAGTTTCAATCAGGGAATTTGAAGTATTGCCATTTTGGATTATCCTGAGCAAACTTCTGAACCAACCGATCATCATTGCCAAATAGAATGAACCAGACACAGGGTTTTTGGGGTTTTTTTTTGCACATCTTTTTTACTAAATTAAATAAATATTATAGCAGGTGATGTGCTTTGGAATGTTTCTAACCAACTCAAGAGGTCGAGGATGTGTCTGTTATCAACCTGATGCTAAACTCTTCAGCTGTCTCTATTGAACGCCAGACCACAATACAAGAGGTGCCCATCCTTTTTTGTTCTCGGCCGTTATTTCCTGTTTACAGCCCAGCCTTCAGATCCCACCCGCTCTTTCACTTGGGTCGGACTGGAGTAAGCCCTGGTTCCAGACGGGCAGGGATTTGGGACTATATCCTCAGGATGTTTTACAAAAGAAACACTACGCCCTGTGTTTGCACATTGTGATGAGGAAGAGCGTCAGGAAAGAGATTTGTTTTTCTTGCCTGCTATGCCAATTCAAAGGTGCACTATGAAACTTTTCTGGTGGATGGTCTGGTACCTGTAATATTTCACAGTATGGCATTAAATTTGCATTGTTCAATCAAAAGTGCTATGACTCAAAACTACCCTAAAGAGCCTACACTGTGTTTTGTTTCATTCACACATGTTTAACAATAGTTGTTTGCAAAAATATTATATCTTCTGATGTGATGATACAGTATCAATATCCTGGATTGCTGTATCGAAATATCACCAAGAGTAATTTTTGTTATATTTTACTAAATTATTTTCTTACAGCTACAGTTTTGTTGCTTGTTTAGAGGAAGGAAACTGGTTTATGCAACACATTTGACATTTTCACTGATTTGATGATTAAAATGTGTTTCATATTAACTTTGCACAGGAAGTGGTTTAACAGTGTGGTTCAGTATCACAGCGATGATTTAGTCATTATTTTTTATTGAACCATATCAAATCAATGTGAAATATATTGTATCGAACCAAACGTGCACTGTATCGAGATATGTATCGTATCGTGGCCTAGGTATCAAGGTATGTATCATATTGGCAACTTCTTATGATACCCAGCTCAATTAAACACACGATTCCTGCATATTTAGGTTGTGTTCTTCTCTCATCTTGAAAACACTCTGTTCCACCTTGTGATGTCATGTGGTAATGCAGGAATTGATCCACAGTGTTTTTAAACTCCATACACCTTCACTAGAATCATTTGGAAGATTTCAGCCCTGGAACTGCCAATCTTCACTGAACTGCAGTAAAGGAAAACTGGAAAACTACCACTTCATGACATCACAAGGTGGAACAGAGCATTTGAAGATTAAGATTAATTACTCAAACATGTGTGAATGAAACAAAAAACAACTCCAGGTATGTATTTGAGGAGGTAACGACATTATAACATGGCTTAAAGCTCACAAGAATCCATTTTGTGTAATATAAAAGCTTAAAAACAGCATTCTTACTATGAGCGGGGGCTGCCTCTCCACAGATCTTGACCTGTCACGACACTTGTTGGGAGACCCTCTACCAGACATTTGAATAAATCGATCAATATGATAAAATTATAGGTCTGTCAATGTCATAAAACTAATATTGTTAACACATCAGCAACTATATTATGCTGTTGTGATTAATATGAAGCTTGATAAAAAATATATATATAATGTCTACTTTTACATTGCTTGTTTCCATGGTTAAATAAAGCTTGAGATGTGTTGTGTAAACTTGTGCAATGCTAGTCTCCAAGTCTTTGCACTTCTTAGCAGTAAGACAAACAAGATCCCATACTATTACGGTATAAGTGTGGGTTCAAATTAAAACTGTTGAATGACATCGCCGAGGCAAACTGCATCTTACCCATCATTTTCTGCTTTACCAACCAGCTAGAATTCAGGGCTGGTAGATGAATCGCAAACGAATAAAAATTGCAATTTAAATGGACGCAATCAGCAAATCGCAAAGGCTGCAATTTTTGAGATACCATAATTTCCTCCACAAACCAAAAAATATGTTGTATTCTGCATAAAAACTGCTAACCTTGTACTTTAAATCGGCACAAAGATGTTCTGAAATGCGATTCTTGTCTTAGTTTGTCAGTTCATATTTCAGTCTTTTGGTCAATTCTTCTAGATGTTTTTAAAATGTGAACTTTGAACAGAATTCTATTATTGAAACATGACTCATAAATCTAAACACAAACACAATGCTTGTCAGAAAAATCACAATTATGTAGGCATTTTTCATAAATTGCTACTAGAATTCACTTTTCGCCTTTTCTTTAAAGGTGCACTGTGTAACTTTTCTGGTGGAGGGTTTGCCATCTGCTTGTCTCCATGGAGATGCTATTGCTTTGTCTGGAATGTCCCAGTATGGCATTAAATATATCATCTTGCATTACTCAATATCATGTTTTTAATTGATTTAAAAACTTGCATTCATGTGGACTTGCATTCTGTGGGCTCGCCTTTCCACAGATCAGACATGTAACTTGCACCTGCTGTCTCCATAGAGATAAATAAGGGTAATGCCATACTGTGGAACATTCCCGACAACATCCCCATTAGAGGTGGGTATTATTAAGAAGTTGCAGATACGATACATACCTCAGTACATAGGCCACGATACGATACATATCTCGATACAGCGAGCTTTCGATTTGATATGATATATTTCAAATTAATTCGATGTGGTTATATATATCCAGCTGTTCTAAAATCTCTATATTCAAAAAAATAAAATAAATATACTTATTTATATAAAATATATCCCAAAATAAAGGCTTAAGTTAATCGTTTCAACTCAGTTACATGAGTTTGGAGATCGTTTGACACACAAATTGAAATTGTGATCAGCATTCAATTAATTGCACAGCCTTACATTAACTAAGCAATACATCAATATTTTGATATTTTTGCACACCCCTAATCTCCACTGAGAAGCTGGTGATGGACCCGCTACCAGAAAAGTTACACAGTGCACCTTTGAACAGTTTGATTCTTTGGCTGCAATATTAGAGATGAGGAACCATCTTTAAGCATATCCATACTAACTCAGTTGTGCAACGGCATGCCAAAGTCCAAGTGTTTAGATTCCGAAATAGTATACAACTTGAGTAATTGTACAACTTAACTGTAGCCTCCCACCTCTTCACACAGAGAGAGACAATGTAAGAGTGGGGATTTAAGTGCTTTTGACAGCCATAGACCGCCCATAATAGGGAGTCATTGTTTACAGTCTGCGCTGCACTTACTGGGCGATTCAAAGCACTCAAGTCTATAGGGACCCGGACATGAATGGACTGCACATTCCCTCCAATTATAACAGAACAGTCTTCATTAGGACCAATAATAACACAGCCACAGGCATCCAGACCTGCACAGGGAGCGAGCACAATACAGTCATTACCAGGGAAAAGTGCAAGCAAATATTTCACGTTAATAGCAAGGAGGACACTCACCGCAAACTCTTAACATTAAAGATCGACCCGCATGTGTTTTTTTCCATGGCCAATGCTGATACCAACAAACTACAAACTATCTAGAGCAGTGTAGTTAAATTTTTTGCAGTATCCTCTTTAGACTTAAGCGTTCAAATAAAACTCTATACAAATATTTTTCATGCATATTTAAACAGCTGGTTGACCCAAACAAAATATCGGCCTCTACTGGAGGTTTAAAGCTGAGAATACACTAAAAAAGTGCAAATATAGACCTGAAATATTGGTCTATCTCTCTTTATCTCTAACATTATTTGATACTGTTTTCAGAGAGATAATGAGCCTTGTTCTTTACACAATGCAAAATTTTAAACCAGGGAGTGCTACTGTATGATTTAAAAGTCTATAAATCTGCACTCATTTCATTTGGTAATAAGTATAAGTTCTTTTAAAGGTCAAGTACCCGGTGTTTCTGTGTAAAGTGAAATATGTTCTGCCCCAGTGCAAATTGTGAAAGCAGTTCATAGGGTCAAAATGAGTCCACTGTGTGCTACTCGCATCAATAACAAGGGCATGCAAAAATATCAAAATATCAATATATCACATCGTTTAATGTGATGATACAGTATTGATACCGTGGGTTGCTACATCGATATATCTCCAAGAGTATTTTTTACAAAATTATTTTGTTACACAGCTACAGTTTTGTTGCTTGTTTAGATGAAGGAACTCGTTTATGCAACACAATTGACATTTTCACTGTTCTGATGATGAAAATTGGCATGTTTAATATTCACTTTGCACATGAAGTGGTTTAACAAAGACTTTTAGTATCACAGACATGATTTAGCCTTTATTTTTTTATTGAATCGTACCAAATTGACTTGAAATATATCAAATCGAAGGCACATTGTATCAAGATCTGTATCGTATTGGCAACTTCTTAATGATACCCAGCCTTAATTAGTAAACCGTTTTTTTCCTGTTGTGGACATAAAAGTAACACTGGTGCACTGTTAGCATGCTAGTTGTTGTTTTCCAGTGTTGTGAGGCAAGTTCTGGCCACTGAAAGTTTTAAGATGCACTCAAAACATACTGAGGAAAGGAATGAGTATGGTAGCAATAGCAATTTAAAAAGTAAGGAATGAGTTTCGACCACCACAGTTTAAAATGTATTTGTTTTACAGTTTTAAGATGTAATTCAAACTAAGATGTAATTCAAGCTTTCAGGTGCAAAACTGAAAGCTAATGTTAAGTGTTAAATTGTTTCTAAAGCATGTTCTCTTAACAGTTTCACAGCAAGCATGTCAGCAACACCACTAGTCTCTGTGACCGTTGCATTCCAGCAACAAGGAAACCCTGTGAGCTCGCCCAGTTCAGATGACATGTTTGTTTAACCACATGCTGCCTGGGTTTGTGCAGCACTCGCTCACTACACTCACTACAATACGCTCAGTACTATACACTCAGTACTACTAAGAGTTATGAAGACGCTGCAGGCCACGCTTTACTCTGCAGTACAACAAAAACATGCACAACAAAAACAAGGTGAAAGGCAAACAGAAATGATGACTACATTTTACACTGCTAATTTAATCTAATATAGTGTGTTCTTAATTTATAATCTAGTATACAGAAATACTGAAATATACTGTAAGAGGCAGGTATATTAAAACTACTTTTTCTTAGCTATAGTGCCAAGGGACAAAATACAGCAATAGATTTGCTTAGTAATTAGCAATAAGAATCCACCCTAATACAAAGCAATTCAAAAAAAGTCTCTAGACCAGGGATGTCAAACTAATTTTGGTCTGGGGGCCATATCCAACGTACTTTGATCCCAAAGGGGCCTAATCGGAAAACTCATGTCATATAAACCCCAAAAATAATAATAAGTTCAAATATTTGTGCAGAGAAACACAAATCTCTTACAGAAATCTTTTTTTAATTAATGAACTCTTTCTTTTACAAAATATTATAATATTATGAACAACCTGAAACTTTAAGAAAAATGTAATTTCAACACAATGTTTTAACATGAACTTGTATGCAAATAGGAATAAGTCAGTTTTTCTTGTAAAATCCTGCACTCGGCTCCACTTTTCTCATGTTTGACATTTTGCTGATGAGGGTGTCACGGTCAACAGTCAAAACGATCGTCCTTTAAGAGCGTTTGGAAAGAGACAAGTCCTCATTTGTGCTGCTCTGGTGGGAGGGGCCACGCACAGAGGCACTGGAGACGCTGCTATGATAAACACCACAGAAAATAACCAATATTTTAATAGAAAATATAATTCAAATATTTGAGTAGAAAATCAGCCGAGGGCCAGATTAAAGGTCTTGGAGGGCCGGATCTGGCCCCCGGGCCGTATGTTTGACACCTGTGCTCTAGACCATTGCTTAAAGATTCTATTAGGGGTGTGCAAAAATATAAAAATATCGATATATCGTATTGTTTAATGTGACAATATAGTATCGATATCGTGGGCTGCTGTATTGATATATCACCAAGAGTATTTTTTTGCTTTATTTTACTAAATAATTGTCACCGCGCTACAGTTTTGTTGTTTGTTTAGAGGAAGGACACTTGTTTATGTGACACATTTGACATTTTCACTGTTTTGAGGATTTAAAAAAGGTGCTTTGTGGAGTGAGTAAGACTGTTTTTAGTGGCAGGATAACTGTGGCCATTGACATGCACTAGTCTAGCACCAGCGACCTCTGCAAATACAAGGACTGGATGGAATATGTAAAAAAGTGTCTCCACACGTCTCCAGCACTCTGGCTAAATAGGAAATGAGGTCCTATGTCCAAAATTCCAAACTGCCCCTTTAATAAAACATTGGAGCACTTCCTGTATCATCACATGGCATCACACGAGGTGGAAAGTAAAGTAAAGGTTGCCGATGGAATTTTACAAGAATTTCATTGGGGCAGGACAGTCCCAAGTGTCACTGAGACTAAATGACATGCAGTACTGTATACACTTACAGACTATGACTGACGCCATTTCAAACTATGGTCTCTTTGTTAACTTGACATGTTCTGGTCCAAGGTGCAGCTTTCAAACAAACAAACCTATGCTACATGAACCAGCCCTGTAAGATGATTGCTGGAGCATTAGTCTCTGAAAAGAACTGCTAATATGCTATTATGCAAGACGTGCTGATCGTTACTTCATCGGTCTGCGTAGCACTGATCAGCGTACATAGTAATAATGTCATTGGTGATTAATGGGCTGAGGTCAGGTCTTGGGTGGAATGTTTTAAGAGCGAAGCTAATATACGGCCATGTGGGAAAATGTGGGAGAGCGCTTTGAGGTCAGCCCAGGCAAGTGTCAATTAGCCTGGTCAAACTGTAAGGGCCCGAGGAGCTACAACAGTTCAATAAATAATGCTCCAACATCCCAGGGTGTAAGGAACATGAGGAACTGATTAATGATGAAGAAATTAATAATTGAGGTAGTTACAATCAAAACGGTTTGCATCATTTCTAGAGATAGACTGATAAATATTTGGCGCTTGGAGCTACTTCAGCTATCAGCCTTAAAATCTAGGGATGTAATAATAACCAAAATATCGTGAAAAAAGCCTCACTATAATATCGTGGGCTATCACAATATATCGAATTACAAGTGTCTTTAAATTCTTAAATTCATTGTTTTCGTGAAAAAAAAACTGAGGTTACTACAAAGACCGTAATCCTTTGCTGTATCAGTGTAGATTACTAAAGTACCAAAGGTTCTTTAAGGCATTTAATAGGAAAAAGTAGCAATTTCGTTTTGCATAAATATCATAGCATAAGCTGCATATCGTGAAAATATTGTATCACGAGATTTGGATATCGTTACATCCCAAATTAAATCTGCAGCCTAAACTAATAATTTGGATTGGTCAATTTGCTGCCTAAAAAATACACACAGCTTTTTATCAAGACTTCAATACGAAGAGACAGCTGCACAAAACATGACTACGCTGCTCTCTTAAAGGTTTATAGTAAAAAAAGAAAAGGGCTTGGGGTAGGGGTGGGGTCGCAGTAAATTTAAATTACATAATTTGGGGGAAATAATCCAAATAAGACCAAAAATATCAGCAGATCTTATCAGCTGTTGGTTTCTCTGGATTCTAAACAATCGGTATCAGCATCAGGCCATGGAAAAAAAACATATCAGTCAACCTCCAAACAATGTTTTGGCATAAAAAAGATCCAAGAATGTTAGAGCCGTGACTCTCAAACCTTTCACAACTACAGTAGCACCTAAGAAAACATTGGGCTTTCCGAGAACCAAATTTAAACCTGGTCTAAAACAGGACTATTGCAGACCTAAATTGGCGCTAAATTGGGTGTAAAATTGGACTACTTCATTACTACAGCAACTAACCATGAAACTACCCAAAGGAGGACCCAAAAGTTGACACCATTTTACTCTAAATTAAGCAAACATTAGAACTGTAGAGGACCTTGTGTACCACCAGAAGGAGCAGTCTAGTTTTCCACTATTCCACAAGTTACAATCACTCTGTCAATGTAGTAAATTGCACTTATGCCATAGGAATAAACATTTAAAGTAGAACATTATATATTTAAACAAGAATCTGAAAAAACCCATGAAAATATATTATAAATATTATAGCAATATTAGACAGCACCCATATTTTGGTACGAAGTCTCAAATCATGAACACTGTCAATTTATGCTCTAAACATAAAGGTTCATTTATCATATAATTTATTCAATATTGATAAAACTTACATTGGTTTTAAAGCCTAGTTTGCTGAGTGTAATGTTGTTCTTAAACTAGTAGAGTATGAGACTCACATACTTTTAAAGGATACAGACAAGCTAAAAAAAAACTACTCTGAGAAAAATCAGCATTTCATGACATTTCTAAACGCTTTGACCTTCGCTGAATCGACTGCCAATTCTAAATGGACTTCCAATCCAATTTAACTCAACTTTATTACAAACTGGCAAGTGGCCACATGGGCCTTTAGTGAAGAATGTACCCCATGTATGACATTGGAAAAGCCAACGATAATTGTTTCCGAGGCAAGGGAAAACTGTCAAACGTTCCCCGGAGAATCTGATTATTTTCCAGGTTCAGTGGCGGGCATGTTCCGAGACGGCCAACGGGGGCAAAGAGGGCTGCCGCTCGAAAACGTGACCGTGCACAGGTTAGAGCGAGACAACCCCTCAGGGACCAATTAGAAAGATAAGGTTTCAGCAGGACAGATATTGTACACCGATGCGCTTTACTGCACACAGGAAGTGGAACAACGCCATTCTCAATCGCCGATGGAGGGATGAAGAAAAGCATGAGGACCAGAGTCTTTTTTTTTTCCTTCTTGTTTTCTCTCGCCGACTTCCTCTTGCTGTTCCCACTGGCCATTCCCAAGGATCGCTGCAGCAGCACTTTTCACTCCTGACAACAAGATCCATTAAAAAAGACAGCTGTTTTGTTCATGCTCGCGGTGAAATAAATCAGCGCTCTGGGCGAGAAGCATGCCCCCCGCCACAGCTGTTGATAAGCCCTGGTTTGCATTAAGTCCGACTGTTCACATACATTGCATCAAAAGACACATCCTGCGAAACTGTGTTATGGCTCCATGTGCCACTACGACAATGCCAAGATAGCCTTCAGCGAGGAATGCAAAATACCATTCAGGCTTGTAGATAAGACACCCGATCCACTGAAGGAGTACTGGTACTACTACTACAAAGATTACAAGCGGCTACACCATACATCATAAGATTCTTGTTTTGGCAATATCGGCTCATACAACATCCATACCTCCGAAAACAAAAGAAAGGGCAGGGCAATATAGCAAAAATAATACTATGAAACCCTTTGACACATTGTTATGTATTATTTCCATGATGTGCGCAGATTTAGAACAGCTTTTTCCAACAACAAACTGAAGCAAAGTTCTGCATTTACAATAATGAGAAAGGAACAAAACTCATTTATCAGAGAAAAGCTGGGTAATGCAAGTTTAATGGTACTAAAATACAATAAAATTACTAAAAAGTAGGCAACCATTAAAACAGACCTATTATACAAAATCAGCTTTTCAAAGCTTTCAATCATAGTTGTTTCCCCTTCTCATTTACTCTCTCGAAGTTGTATTTGGAGAGATTCATGCATATTTGAGTAATCTTTAATCACTTATTTTTAGACGCCATACTGCAGATCAGCCCCAATTTTCACCGACACCAGCAAACGGCCATTGCTCCGTAGCTACTTCATTCTCCAATTGAATTTTCTTGGTCAGTGATATGCATAGAAATTGTGTTTCTGTGCTGTAAGAGCCTCACTCTGATGTAAAACATATATGAAACCGTGAACAATAAATAATTTTGTAACTGCATTGCATTTTAATATGACCTTAAAATTGTTTATTAATTGTAAGTGGAGACAATATGAATATGTCAACATCACTCAGGTGTAACAGACTCACTGCCAGATCAGTCCTTGTTATCTTGACCTGTGTCATCAGCAGTATAATGCTCCCTACAACATAAGCGTAGGCAGACTGGACTGAAGTAGACTAGACTGGACAATACTACTGCAAAATCAAGCACTGCAAATACTAAAATCTAGCCAAGTTAAAATTAACTTGGGATACCGACTCGATCATTCCCCTGGCTTGAAAGTCCCGGCTCAAGCGTCCCGTCCTCCATCTGAGCGCTGCCATCTCTTGGGCGGCACACGGGTAACTGCTGTGCCCAGGAGAGAGGGGACGTACTCGCCGGCCTTTGGTATGTGATGTATTGAGTTAGAAAATCAGCAAATCATAATAAAATTAAATGTGAATGTAGTGAAACCAAATGTCGGGCCTTGTTTATGTCATTTTACCGAAACATTTCCCAAACTGTACCTCACTTGTGGACTATTACTGAGGAGTAATTTGACACACTGTATTTACACACTGTATTTACACACTGTATTTACACACTGTATTTACTCTATTTGTGTGTGTTTGAGCCCTCTAACTTTTGCATGTTTTGTTTGTATGTAGGAATAAATGTGCTGAGATATACTGTAACTTGTGTGTGTAATTAATAAAGGGTACAATTCAGAGGGACATTCGAGCTTGGGGACCTTCCAGCCAGGGGGACTTTCCAGCTGATTTCCTTAAGATGACTTGAATTAAGAAAGTTTTATCATGATTTGAGTAAATTTTGCTTGACAAAATGATCTACGCCAATGGAACAAGACTTTTTGAACTTAAAATATGAAACTAGATATTGCTACATTTAAGATAAGAAAAACAATAACTCTTGGCACTTAAAATAAGAAACTCCCTGCAGAACTCCTATAGCCACTTCTTTCTCTTGGGCTACTTTAATTTATTCCACAACAGAATGGTGACTTGCATAAAACACAGCAATGCTTACAAAAATGTTCCAAGGACAATAGCATAATTTAAACATTGGCTTGCCAGAAATATTTCCCAAGTCCCAGCTCTTTCATCCCAGGGAGACCATTGTTCATAGTGCAGTGTAAACACGTATTAGCCTTGTTCCATATTAGGGTGCTTAGATTTGGAAACCCCTAATCTCACAAATTAATCTGCTCTCCTCTGATCAACGTCAGGCCACAAGAGTCCACCAAAAGGGAGGATTATGCACAAGATTAAGCACTGCGCTAAACCAGCAGCTAGTAAGACTAATTCATAAATTCACTCAAAAAGGTCTTGTTTATCTTCAAACTTAATGTACACAATGTAATAAAAGTTGGGATGCGATGTTGAACTGAATGCTATGATTTGTTAAAGAGGTCCAGTTAAAGTGCAATATTTTTTATTATATTAAGATCTGCTTTTAAAATAAACAATTTGAGAGCAATGCAATATGTTAAATGAATGCATATTTTGTCACACTGTGCAGCCCTCATATAGAAATATTTTGAGAAATGGATAACGTCACACAATTGTTGGTGTTTCAGATAACTCCAAATGTATGTATTGTCTAAATAAAAACAATTTTAAAAGCTGTAAAAGTTGACAAAAAAGGAATAGAATCTTGCAGTGTGAACTTTCAAACAATGTGAAATTCTGCATTTTCGTGGTAATTACAGGTCATGCACATTTTATGCAACCACTGGATAAACAAAATATATGTCTGTCTATATCAGCCACTTGGGTTGTCAAACGTATATTCAGATACTAATCAATACTAAACCATTTCGCAATTTGTGTGTGTTGGTTGGTTTTTCTGGCCAAAAATATGAAGACTGACTAAAACGTCAAGCTGGAACTGTTAGTACTTTGGTTTACTTTTTGAGTAGTTTTGTTTACTGTTTACAAGGAATTTATTTTTTATAATATTTCATACATTTGTAGCTTATTTGAGAATATTTATTTAATTTATTAGTATCACCAAGCAGCACTTTGCATTTATTTTATCTTCCCGTTTGTATAATGTTAAAACAAATTGTTGGTTTAATAAAAACACAAATAAACAACAAGCAAATGGTTTTCCATTTTGTTCCCATACTACACAGAAAATGAACCGAACCGTGACCACAAAAACCGAGGTACATACCGAACCATGATTTTTGTGTACCGTTACACCCCTAAAAACTAGCATTGAAACTAGACACATTCACAGGACAGAAATGAACCTTTTCTGAATAGTTTTAGAATGATCTTGAGCTGTATCAGAACAAGTATAAGAGCACATAGACAAGTATACACCCATGGACCACTATGGAACATACAGCTATAAGGCCACATGGTAATATAAAAGAAAGTACTATTATTTAATGTTGATTCTATTGTCTCAAGAAAAAGAAAGTTTTTTGTTTTTTTTATTATTATGGTGGTATCAGAATCTGTATTGATTCGCCCGCTCCCCTTTCTATAAACCTCTTCCATCTTGGGGCACTATTTTGTCGCAGTAGTACCAACACCGTATGCATCACTTTTTCCATACACTAAAATTTCCAGATTCCTTAAGTGGTATGAGGCTCTTAGTGGCCGCCACTGCACGCACAGTAACCCAATAGCGGTCATGTAAATATTGCACGTCAGGAATGGTTTATTCTCTAAGCCCGTGTAGCCCCGTCCAAGTGGGTCTCTGGCTCGGTTATGTAAAGAGTGCGGTGAATGAGTTCCAGCGGAGACCCAGTGGAATCTTCTGGACCTTGACTATACGTGTTTTACTCTGCTTTAGAACATATCCGCTGGAATGTGGGATAAGAAACACACCACTGATATCATATTGTGTGTAATTTAGTGGCTCCATTTAACTTGACTGTATCGTCGACATTACTCACTAGCAGACAGGTCCGCCACACTCAAAAGATGAATCACCTGACAGAATTCATAAAACAGGCAATAAAGAGGTTGAAATAGCCGCTAGAGTTAAAGGGTATTAACAATATAGGTGTCATCTCACGAATGATGGCCTGTACATGTCTGTGTTAAATTCGGACTTCGAGAGTAAAGAAAAGGCTTGTTAGGAGATTCTGATTTCAATAACAAAGTAAAAATGCTCTATATTTACACGTGCAATGTTCAGCAAAAGTATCAGTAACAATTGTCTTATTTTCAAGTTTTAGTAGGCTATCAATTAGTATCTGGGTATCAATTTATGTGACAACTCTATTATTATGAAAAAAGATGATTACTTTTAACTATAGGGGATGTAACGATATCCAAATCTCTCGGTACGATATTATCACGATATGCATCTCATGGTACGATATTTATTGCGATATTTTGGAGAGGCTAATATAACAGTAGATATAGGGCACTTTTTTGTTTTTAAAATACCTTGACAAGATTTTGGTGTGAATTATTTCTGTCATAATCCCAAGAAATCAAGTAAAAATGCTTCCTTATGTTTATGAGCTGTTGCTACTATAAAACAATACATTTAAGCAAAGGAACTTCAATATATTGTGACAGTCCACGATAGTATTGTGTGACTTTTGACAATACGATACCACAATATTTTGGTTACTGTTACATCCTTATTAACCAGCAAACTTAACCCGATTTTTCATACCAAACTTTGAATTAGCATGTTAAAGGGGCTGTTTTTTTTTTTGTTTTTTTTTCACGTAATAAAATAAGATTTATTTTGTCCCAGTACAGATATATTGTAAAAGCTGGTCTTAGAGTCATCTGCATCTTAAGTGTTTTTATCCTCTATGAACAAACTATTAGTAGACTAGTAGTTGTTGGCATTAGTGTCAAAACTCTTATGTGAACTCTGAAAATTGTGAAAAATGCTTAAAAAACATCGCAGTGAATACAGTAAGTAGAAATAGTACTAAAAACTGTCAAAAGCACTGTGCCCTTAAGGTAGCAGGGAATTTTCCTGTACTAGATTTTTTCCCATGTATTTCAGCCAAACATGTCTTGCCCCAGTACAGAGATATTGTATAAGCAGTTCTTGAGGTCAAAAGTCCACAGCGTTCTGTCTGCGTCTAATTAGAAAGTGTTTTATTGTGCTATAACCAGGAAATGCACATTAGCATGCTAGTTGCTGCTGATCTCATCTCTGAAAGTTGTGAAAAGCGCTTATAAACCCATCGCAATGACCAATTAGGATGTTCGGAATGCATAAAGTAAATAAGGTTTTTGTGGTGAATATTGAACTTTGTCACACCAATATAAGACGCTACATAAAGTGACCTAAAGGAGGCCTCAGATACAACTTGACATACTGTAAATGAAAATGGAACAGACTCAAGAATCTGACAAGACAAAGACACTGTAACCTCAGCAGTACTTAAGATAACTAAGATTACAAAAGCATAGTCCCGAGAGGAGGCCAAGAGGTTCACGGCTCATTCTAGATAAGCAAACAAAAGGATACTCTCTGAAACTTTCCTATGAAGTAGTTCAACCCAGCCGATCACAAGCAGTGTTGGTGTGCGTGACCTTAATATAAAAGTTTAACAACAGAAAGTACAGTAAAGTGCAAAGTAAGCAACTATGGATACAGCCAAGTGTCCATGGAAGAATTCAAAAGTTACAGATGTACCCAGAGAGTAGGGGTGTCTAAAAATATCGTATCATTTAATGTGATGATACAGTATCAATATCCTGGGGTGCTGTATCGAGATATCACAAGTATTTTTTGGTATATTTTAGTAAATAATTTTGTTACAGTGCTACAATTTTGTTGAAAAACTGTTTAAAATGGGTGTGTGAAATATACAGTATCAAATCAAAAGCTCACTGTATTGAGATATGTATCGGATCGTGGCCTATGTATCGAGGCATGTGTCGTATTGGCAACTTCTTAAATGATACCCAGCCCAACCAGAGACTGTATAAATGAGCAGTGGTTCTGATCCTGGCTCCATTGACATACACTGGAATATGGTCGTCTCTCTCTCTCGCTCTCTGTAACTGCTGCTGTAAGCCTTGTCAATTTGGCCTTAAAATGTTCATATTAACCCACTAGACATAATCCTGGTGTTTTATTTATTCACAATTTTGTCCATTAAAAAATCCCATTCCTAATAAATTCACCCCTTAGCATCTCGAGCTTCATTTGAGAGGAGCCAAACGCTATGAGTCACGCTTGCTTAGTCTACTTCTTTATACTATCTATGACCATACCTGTCTTAAAAACATGAAAAGCAGAACTATTTCTTTTTATAGTTATTGCTTAGAGCTGGGTATCATTAAGAAGTTGCCGATACGATACTTACCTCGATACACAGGTCATGATACGATACATATCTCGATACAATGAGCTTACGATTCAATACAATATATTTCAAATTGATTCAACAGGGTTTAATAAAAAATAATGGCTAACTCGTGGCTGTGATACTAAAAGTCCTTTTTAAACCACTTCTTGTGCAAAGTTAATATGAAACACAAACATTTTAATCATCAACACTGTGAAAATGTCAAACGTGTCACATAAACGAGCTTCCTTTCTGTGAACAAGCAACAAAACTGTAGCGCTGTAACAAAATAATCTAGTAAAATATACCACAAAATAATCTTGGCACTATATTGATACAGCAGCCCAAGATATCGATACTGTATCATCACATTAAATTATATGATATATTGATATTTCAATATTTTTGCACATCCCTAATTATTCACTGCAGTTACTTTTTGCACCCCTTTTAGAGACCACAGCGAAGTTTTGGCATCATGGTAATGCTAACAACACCACTGCCATTACAACAACACTACCATGCTAACACACACTTCCTGACCTAACAAAGTGCTTTCTAACTAAATCCATAAAGTACACAGCTTATGTGTTTTCAAGGGCCTGTAATGCAAACAAGGACGAGCATGCTGCTAAATCGCACTTCCTGATTATCGGACAATAAAACCTTTTTTAAATTAGATGTAGAAAGTACGCAGCGGACGTATTTTGACCTCAAGAGCCACTTATACAATATATCTGTAAAGTTTGCTCAAATACATGGAAAAAATCAGGTGCAGTGAGCTTTCCCTGTTGCAAGCAACCAGTTATCTCTCTATTTTACATGACGACACAATCTCAAAAAGGCATATCTCTTCTCCGATGTCACCGCGACCTCAACATGCAAAACATCCATATTAAATCTGCAATCGGATATACCGTACTGTTGCAAAAATAGCTCCTCTAAATTAAGTTTGAATTCCACAATCTTGCATCTAATAAAAATTGTACTGAGATACTGGAAATGCTGTGCGTCTGTAAACTCAAAAGAGCCACTGTGTGTGTAACATTCTTCAGTATCACTGGTGCGTTCAAACACTGAATTGCACTTGTGTTATTAGATTCTGGAGAAGGACCACGCGCCCCAGATACAGGAATTGCCCGACTAAATTTAGTATGGATATTGAGAAATATTTTTGGACAAGCGTTAAATATAATGTCATACGTTTACTGTGTCAGGTGGTGTCGTGGTTTGCTAAGGTTAATTTCTTTGCCCTCAGTACACAAATGTCGGTCAAGACAAGAGTTTGAAGAGCTGTCTCCCACATCAATATGAGGAACTTCTATTTGGCAAACAGTCCATAGGTGTGTGTTACTTTACCAATGTTGTAGCGTTGAGTTGAAGTGTAAACCAGGACTAAAACAGGACCAGACCAGTTTAAAAGTCCTATATTACACAAATTTGACTCTTGTGAGCTTTACGCCCTGTTATAATGTTGTTACTTCACCGAAAACACACCCAGAGTAGATTTTTTTTTCATTCACACATGCCTGAGTAACCCTTAACTAACTTTTAACTTTTGTTCAGTAGAGATTGGTGATTCCAGGTCTGAATTATAATTATCCAAATGATTCTAATGAAGGTGTATGGAGTTTAAAAACAAAATGGAGTGGAGTGTTTTTTAGTTTGAGAGAAGAACTCAGCTTTAATATGCAGGATTTGTGTGTTAAACATGCGTGAATGAAATAAAACACAACTCCAACTATGCTTTTGATGAGGAAACAACATTATAATGTACTGTAGATCAGAAAATAGTGTAATATGAGCCCTTTAAGTTTGCACAGTCAATACACAATTGCACTGTAATTCATTTTACTCTTTAAAAAGGAGAGTCCATTATTGAGTTGCCTCATTTTAGTTCATCCGAATCAATAGTTATGTTCTAAATAAGTTATGAATAAGACTGTACAGCATGCACATAATGAAACGTTGTCTTTGCGTCATCATGTCTATAAGGTTATAAAACTGCGCACAAAAGCCTTCTCTTAACTTCTCAAACTGTTCAGTATACTATTTCCAGGAAGACATAAGAAGCTTCCAGACCAGTTGATATTTGAGCCTCCCCATACCACAGTGAGACAAGCTGCTGTATCAAAAGCCCCATTCAAACCAACCAGACGCCAGCGTAGGTCTCATTCATTTGTGTTTAGTTTCTTTTCCCCTGGTCCAGAGCGGTCCCTGTATTTAGACTGCATGGGTGAGCGATACGTCACTGCGACCAAACTGTGTGTAACCACTATGGCCTCCACTACTTCCAACCCTGCAATAACAAGTGACATCACGCGGAGGTTAGTGAGGAAACTCCGAGGCTGCTGGGTTTACACTTGGTCGGACTATGGGAATTTTGGACAATTAGCACAGCCTGGGAAAATGACAGCATCACGGCACATGCGACACCAGTCTGGACTATTTTTAGCACAAGTTGTAGACCAGGTTTTTGACATCCACGGTTTTGACGACGCAACTACTACTTGCTTAGTTCTTTCTAATGCAGTTGTAATACATTTTCTTACTTAAAAAAGCCCATATCATACTAAACTCACTTTTAAAGCTTTCAATCTTGTTATATAAAGTGACTTCCTGCATGCTTTTCATTCACAGTTCACGTGTCACTTTTCATGGGAGCTTAAAATGCCTTGGTCCACAAGATGATGTCATTAGGCGGTGCTGCTCGGCCATGTCTCAACACTCAAAATCGTCTTTACTACTTGATGTATCACAGCTATTGTTTCAAGCTTTGGTTTTATAGCATCAACCCCAAAAGTTAAGCAAAGGAAATTCAAGCAAGCCAAGAGGAAGCATTGTACTCTTCTTACTCGGCAAGGAAGAACTAAACGCAATCATATAATTTACAGTAGTATTGGTGACAGGAATAAAATTACTTGCATTGGGTTTCAGGCGTAATGATTCCTTCCTGGTTTGAATGGTCTGGCCTGGCAACGTCCCTTCGTTGTTATAGTAATAAAACAATTTAAATCAAAATATTACATCTTCTGATCGAGGAAACGTCCCCACAAAATCCTTAAAAAGTGGAAAGAATAATCTGCTTGAAACCGCTGAAAAGCAGTAGTAGTAAATTAGTAAAAGTAGTACTAGCATCAGGGGTGATAGTAATAATAATTGCATTAGTCGCTGAATCAGTAATTGTAGTAAAAGCAAGTAAAAGTAGTAGGAGTGATAAAATAGTAATAGTCAGTGTTCCCACTCTTTCAAAACAAAATTTCTAAACTTTTCTATGACTTTTTCATGACTTTACAGCACCCTATGTGTAGAACTGATCATACTTTTAAAGCTAAATATGAAATATTAACCCTTTCCTCTTACCCTATGGCTTGATATTATAGTTTTTTAACATTCAAAATACTGTCAGCGCATTTATTGTCGTCTCTTTTAAACAAAAGGCGCATACGTTCGGAAATAATCTTAATAGCCTAATTAGAACTTAACCGAATGCTGTAATTGTGTGAAAGAAATACTAAAATTCCATGACTTTTCCAGGATTTCCATGACTGTGGGAACCCTGAATAGTAGTATTATCAACAGTAACATGTGCAAATATTATACAGTAGAAACAGTACTTTTTATCTGAGTACAATTCTGAACCTCATATACCATAAAAACCACCATAAATAGTAAGGCAGTGCCAAAACAATAGGCGTCTTTCCTAAATAACTAAACACATGGAGGGGAAAGGGACTATTCTTCCTGGTCAGTTCAAAACGTTTCCTGACCTCTTCCTCTTCCTGTTTGAGCACAGCAGGATGTCCGCACTCATCTTTCACTGCTTCCTCTCCGCCCCCATTGTTGTAGAGCATCAGAAGACCTGCTAAACACATCATACGACTAATGTCAATCTTATAGAGCCTTTAAGCTACACAACATCCAGACACTACTTGCAACATTTATGGTAAACCACACCCAGTTACTTTATATTTGGAGGAGCGACTCGATTACTTTGAATGAGTGTACACTGTTGCTTATTTAACATGACTGCATTCTGTTATATTAGCACTTAAAGCAAATAGCAACCGTGAAGTTTCTGCCATCACCTGTCAATCATGGTCTCGGTTCATAGCCTCTCAACCACTTTCACATATCAAGCCATCAAAAAGTATAATTTCTCCCTCGAATTCTTGCAGTCGTTTCAATGCAACTTCCATACACCAATCTCCCCTTCAGCGGCAGACTCATCAGCATCATCTCCATCTCCTACTTTTCATCTCTACAACCTTGGGGGGATTGCCCTTCTTGTCGCAAACAGCCATACATACTTGACTGGAGTGGGCAATTTGGGTGAGGGGTCAGCAGCATCAGGACAGGTTTGAATGCTCAACCCAAAATACCAGTTTAAAGTTGGCCTCAGAACTATTTTAAATGGTTTAATGTTATTCCTTGCTTTCCTACCGTATTCCTAACACCTAATTATTCACTATGACGTGTTTATAAGTGTGTCTCGCAACTTTCAGAGGCCAGAGCAGAGCCCTCACAATAATGCTAATAAACAATAGCATGCTAACAGCACACATCCTGGTTCTCGGAAGATAGAGGACAAATTTTGCTTAACTGGAGAAAAATCGGGTAGTGCCACTTTACGTAATGGATTCTGAATACCTATTGTATTTTTACAGTTTTTGCAAAACGTTGTACAACTTGTCCTTATTGGGTCCTGCTTTGAGTCCAGTTTAGTCTTGAATGAAGACTGGGGTTGGTGCTGTTCTAGTCCTGGTTTAGCTCAGATTAGGTCTGTCATGATAATTACTCAGTATTTCAATATATAAAAGCTGGAACAATATATTTTTGGGCTCAGTTATTGCAATAATGAGGAGATTTTTGTCATTTTAATACAATAAGGTTTGAGCTGTAGAGGATTTAATAAGTTGGCCAGGCTGGCGCCACCTAGTGCCACCCCTCAATTTAATTTCTCTCCAGCAACTAGGTCAGGAATTAGAATGCACTAGACGGTTCGCAAAAACCCCGGAAAAGCGAGTTCGGGCACCAGCCAATCAGCGAAGAGCCATATATTCAGTGTTGTCACAGATTCCCGAGAATGTTTGGTGAATTTTATCATGGCGAAAGACGTTATTGTCCTTCTTTCTATGGGATTTGGGAAAAGCTTAATATACCAGTTAGCCCCGTTAGAGGCGAATTACATACATCACGACCAAATAAATAGCGATTGGTTCAATAAATTTTTTTTAAAAAGCACCTGCCTACCGTCGAGCGAACGCATCCTAATGCTGCAAGGTCAGACGGTTTGCACAAAGTGAAACTGGCTGATACTAATACTACTAAGATACTACTAATGCTACTACTGTCAATAATGGTTCTCTGGGGTTATCCTGGTTGATTGTTATCGTTATATTTCTATGTAGCAATATACCATGCTTCAAAATGTGTTATCGTGACAGGCCTAGTCCAGGTTTAGGTTCAGATTTAGTCTAAGTTTAGCCCTGATCTTGTTGTTGTATGCACGCCCTAAATCTCCAAGTATATGTGGAAGAAATGCAAAGCAGCCTGGTTGTCCTTGCAGTGACAGAGTGCACCAGAAAGCAGGTCTTTGCATTGGAGAAGTGCTCATTGTGGCCTTTAGCTTCACCACCTGGCCTGAGAAGTGGACGCGTCTGCCTAACCGCGAGCTACGTGGGGGTAACGAAAAATGCTAAACCTTCAACTCTGCATTGTGAGGGCAGGCTTAGCATACAAAGATCTAAACATAGAATATACTTACTGTCAAAACCTTCGCCAAGGCTGAGGCAAGCTATATTTTAGTTGGATATTGAATTGCGTCTGTAAATCAAATAACGCGGATGCCCTTTGCAGTGATTTGAAGAGAAAAGGATTGGAGAGGAGACAGTGAAGGACAATCATACGACATAAAAATGAATATATGTAGCAGGGAGATTATTCAATTTATGTCGAAACTGACCAACCATAAAGTAGGGTAATAAAATTAATCAGAATCAAATGGGACTCACAAATAAAAAATGGCAATGGCAGTTTTTAAAGTACCATAATTTCTTCCACAAAAACAATATATACTGTCTTATTCTGCATAAAACTGTAGCATTTCCTGAAATCTATGTAATTATTAGTATGTGGGGCTGTAGTCCTTAAGTCATTTATTTCATTTTATTTATTTAGGAGGACAAGTGAATGAATTAGCTCCAGATTTGGTATTTTTTGGTATTTCTATGTAAAAAGGCAGATTAAACTCATGATTCACAAATTCAATGTGTCTTTATATTGTTACCTAACTACTTTTTTTCTGCACAAAGAGTTGTTTTTGCATGAACTCCCATGCAGGTGTGGTCTTGTGAGTGCAGAAATGGGGTCAGATACATGGAGATACATATAATAGTATGTATAGTAATATAACAATAGTTTTGAGAGCTTTTGCCACGCTCCCTTTTTAGTCGACTGATAAATCGGCAATATGCGTGTTTCAGTCGAAGAATTTCTTTAGTTGACTGCAGCTTTATCTGTTTGTTGTCGTCTTTTTGTTTATTCTTCTAGACATGTGAACTTCGAAACATCACTCTAATATAATCGCAGTTACAAAGCTTATAATTGTTTAGCCCTACTATAAAGTCCATTTGTTTAGTCTTCTGTACTAAACCGCCCTATTGTCTATTCTTATCTGTTTAGCCCACTATGCTACTGTAAAAATAATGCAAACAGTGACTAGTCTAAGCAAGAGGGGAGGTCACAAGCTGTCCAATGGTGGGCTATTTAAGTGACCATGTGACAGTGGGGTTAGCCGAAGGGTCAAGTCCCTGAGCTGCGGTCAGTCCTGAGCGATAAGGAAAGATCCCTCTAACCGTTAGCTAATCCTGACAAGGGCTGTGACAAAACCATTAGGGTAAACTGCGTGAGCCGCCACCGACTTAAGATGTCTGAGAAAGGAAGCCTGGGAAAAGTGCAGCTATTCAAAGACAAACAAGATAAAACATAATAAAAGTAGTCAAAAATCTGTGTTTTTGTCTGTCATTATTAGATGCAGGAATACAAGAAATGCACTGATTTGTGTTATTACTACAACTGGTGCACTTTATAAAAACTACATTTTACTTAGCCTTATTAAAGCATGAACAAAGTTTTAATAACAAACAAGTTTTTAAGAATGATTCAGGTAAGGCTGTGCAATTAATTGAATTTTGATCAAGATTTCGATTTGTGTGTCAAACAATCTCTAAACTCATATAATCGAATTGAAACGATAATGTTTAACAAAGTTTATTTTTTCTGATATTTTTTAATATGAATAATTATATTTATTTATTTTTTTTTTTTTTCATTTTTATTTTAACTTTTTATGTGTGTATATATATATAAAATATATATATTTTTTTTTTTAACAGCTGGATATATAGTTTATTTTGGATAAATATGTTTTTCTATGCCTTATTTCATGTTCAAAGTATATTTCATTTATTTTATGTTTTATACATCGCAAAATTGCTCTAAGGTACATGTTTGTAGCCTATATTTATATTAAATTAGAAAGTTTTGCATAAATAAATGCATCGTGTAACTAAAAAATACTCGGGATTTCAATATTGACCAAAATAATGTGATACTGATTTTTTCTATCATAAAGCAGCCCTAGATTCAGGTACAGTAACTACTTAAAGCCTCAGTATGTAACTTTTTTCTTGGTTGTTTTTATTGCACTGAAAAACCTGGAAAAAATTTTTGAGTTGGCTTTCATCTCTGTAAACCTGACTAAGAGCCTGCTAACATGGTTATGTTGTTCCTTTGGCTATAATATTCCACAGTATGGCATAAAACATACTCATATCCATGGAAAATGTCCCGTATTATGGTTTTAACTTTTTATTTACGTGGAATCATGCAGGTGAAGTGCCACCTCCAAAAACTTACCATACTATACCTTTAAATAAGTTAAAGGTTAGGAATATTCATTGTGTAGTTAGTTACTGAATCATTATTAAGAATATGTTTGTTCATACTGAATTAGGTCTTTATTCATGCTTAATTAAGGTTATTATGAACTTTTGATTATTACCTGCCCCAAATCCAGGCTACAGGAGTTGAACTGCTAACTGTATTCAAATTTACATTACACATTCTTAGTATAAATTAATAGGCTGAATAATTGTACAAAATCACACCCTACTAGCCAACCGTTATCCAAATTTTGCACATTTGCATTCATACCAAACCAGATGCTACATGTCAGAGCCCATTGGCCACATTCCTCAAATTCAATAAGCTGACTTTGTTATTCTGATGTTATTAACACTGCAAAATTAGACCTACTCCAAGCCTATCCCCAGTGAGCAGGCAGAAATCAATAGCTTAGAGCTCCCCATAGGCAATTTGACTTGTTGATGGAGTGTTTACAGTCACTAAACACTGACTGCTTCCAGATTCCAATATTCCTACTCCCCTCCACGGCCATGAAGGCACCTGTCACAAACACAAATGATAGCCCTCTTAACGCAAAGCTCTAAGCAGACTGTGTGAGCATATAGTTAACAAGCTGGACCATAATAGCCTCTTGGACTACTGTGTCACCATAACTGGAGCCTGGGGGGTTTAAGTGGTGGCCTATTGATCGTCCATTGTGCGTAAAACCTTTGGTAAAGCAGGTGTCTGGTCAAAAACGATGGCGATGCGTAAATGAACGATACCCATGTACGGTTTGTGGTGATACCCCAACCCCAAAATGCTCCAGTCCACGCTAGATTTTGCACGTTTAGGTCTGCACAGTTACAATGGCCACACGCAAATGGGACCAGCGGTGTGATTGTGCAGTACGTGCCCCAAGAATAACAACCACAGCCCGCAGAATTAGCTCACGACCGTCCGTGGGCCCCAGACAAGACGCATATGCATACAGTCCAGCTAACAGGCTAGAAATAAGCATGTAGTAATGCTAAAAACACGTGCAAATGCGCATAGCTAATGTTTACTAGCAATTAGCCAAATTAGCTCAAGTCTGTTTTCTCATAGTCCGCGCCTTTGCTTATTGGCCCACAGAACTTTTTCCTCATGCAAATCACAGTGTTATAGTTGAGGAATAATACTTCAAATGCTAAACAGGCTACAGTGTTATGGTTGACCAGTTCTAGCTCGTAGTATTTCTGGTAAGTAGCCGCGATTATCTGGGCTGATAGAGGCTTAGCGGGATGTAGCCACAAGGACTGTGCAGGCAACAGTTGCATGTCCAAAACCCTCCAACTATGTTTAGGATAAAGGTTATTGTAATATAATAACTGACAACCAAATGGACACAAGCAGTGTAATACAAAAGGCACAAATGGAGATGAGGGAAGAGAAAATTTGCGGCTTTATCTGACCTGTTGCGTCCGATCAGCCGGATTGAGCATCACAGCCTGCCGAAAACTGTTATCCACATAGGACGCCATTGTGTGGGAAGAGTCCGGCGGCAGGGCGAATGGGCCACTTATCCTGTTATGTGGTGGTGTAGGAAGATCCAGGAGGGTTCGGGAATGCTGTTAAGGTCCGCCAATGTCCCCGTCCTGAGCGCTGGGGCTAGCGGATAAAGGCTGGGAGTGCCCCCGAGCCAGGCAGGCCACGACGCGAGCCCGACAGCCGTGCGCTCTCCCCGGGCTGTCCGTCTGGCTCCTGCGCGTCCCGGCTCAAACTCTGGTTCTCTGTGAACACCCACAGAGGGTCAACTCTGGTAAAATACAGTCCTCTGATACTTTGTTCGTATTATTTCCTTATTGTTAAAACTGTCCCTCTGTGCAAGACACTGTTCATCAAAGCCATTCCTTGTCTCTTCAGCATTTTAGCGACGGAAAGAATTCCATGGAGGAGCCAGGAAACAGAAAGTAGGCAGAAGGAAAGCGGTTATCCAGTCACCATCAGCCTGTAGCCCATAATTAGAGGTAAACCCCAGTCCGCTTGTTTACAGTATGCTTTACATAAGCATTTTAATGGGGCTAATAGAGAAGGAAGGTCCGCCGCTCCACTCTGTTGTGTGCCACCATGGTGACTGACACGCCACTGTCAAAGCGCACAGAGGAAAACCAAAGCTTCCGTTTTGGATTTTCACGATAAGAAATGCTCTCGAAAGGACATCCTGGCAAGGTGTACATGGTTTACAGTGAAAAGTGAATTCATGTTTTGTATTCCATATGTTCTGCAAAATGTTATGTCTCTGAGTTCAGTCAAGAATACAGACAGGTTTCAGTTCCTACAAAAAATGCATAACATGAATTGTATTTTTCATATTATCATGATCATATTATTATTTATGTTGATCTCTATTTTTCTTTATTCGCTATGTATATCCATGAATTGTTGCATTTAGTTACATTTACTATTTGTTGTCGAAATAATCGTCACGCTCTGCAGAGATGGACCGATCTTATTGAGAAAGAGAAATGTTTGCGTTTCCGTTCCGGGTGTGCTGGTGTGTAACTTGATGGAGACTCGGTCGCAGGGGGACGTCTCATGGGCGAGTCCTAAAACAAAAAACTGTTCTGGAGCGGGGAGGAGACGCGACGTGGCCAGACGGTCATCTGACACCACCTAGTGACCAACAAGTGTAACTCCTCTCCTCTAAAGACAGACTATCCCAGGATGTCTCATAAAATATCACAATCCCACAAAAATCACGGAAAAATATTTAAATAGAAATAATTTAATTTAATAGGGCTAAAATATAAAGTTCATCTGATTTATGGGGACTGGTCAGGGCTAATGTGGTAATTTTTTTTAAGTACTTTATTATTTAAACATTTTGTTAAACTATGGCCTTATTAAATATCAAGTAACCCAGATCACCAATGAATCTCACACACACACACACACACACACACACACACATATGTGGCAAGTGAAGTGGTTTGCCCAAAAACAGGTCTGAGCTAGAATTGCTTCACCTTTTGATTGGTGGACAAACATTGATTTCTGTGACATTTCTCCTGGAGTCTACAACTGTCCTCCTCTGAACGACTGACAGGCATGTTTTATTAAAATTCTCTACCTCTTAAAACTATTATAGCACTTTTACATCTCCAAAAACAAGTTACATTTTAATCAAGTGCATTTATATCAAGGAAATATTTCATCCATTCATACTGTACAGAAGCACCAGGCGCAAGGTGGAACAAGTGTATTGCCCAAGGACACAAAGTATGCACTGTTATAGCTTATAGCATTGTAGTGATGATCATTGGGTAATTTTCTTAATTTCTCAATATCATAAAAGAGATTTGGATAAACAAAGTGCAAAACCACAATTTGAGTATAAATATTTTGTATATCTTATTTTTATTGTCTTAATAGACTGTCAATATTTTATCAAACCAAATTATCAAAATTTGACAATATATTTATAAAAGAGTTATTATGTTTTTTCATGTATTAAACTATGAATGGTCAAGGCACTTAAATTGCTTTACATCAAGAAACCACTCACCTATTCACACATACAATCATACACCAGTGAATGCAGGTACCATTAACTTTCTGATCAGTGGACAAATGCTCTTCCAACTGAAATACTGTGTAACATATGTACATAATTTTTCTGTGTTTTGTTTTACTTAAACTTCAGTATTGCTTGGCTTAATGACCGAACGTAGTTCAAAGCTTAAGAATTGAGAGACCTCTGTTTTTTATAGTGACATTTCACTGCTGTGGGTGAAAATAAGAATTTCTGTGAACTCAAGTCTCAAATGCAGGACAGTACTAGCCAGGCTGGCTGATGAAGGATTTAAAGCCAGAACAAAGAGAATATTTGGTGAATTTTATCAAGGGGAAAGATGTTATTGCCCTTCTTCCTACAGGATTTGGGAAAAGCTTAATATTCCAGTTAGCCCTGTTAGTGGTGCATTACATACGTCACGACCAAACAGCAGCGATTGGTTAAATTAAAAAAAATACCCGCCTACCATCGAGCGAACAAATTCTAACACTGCAAGGTTAGACAGTTTCTACAAAGTGAAACCGACTGATGAATCAGGTTAGGACAATAGAGGATTACTCAAATATCCATGAAACAATCAAAACACAACTTTGAGTAAGTTAATGATAGGGAAACACCAGTGAAACATGGTCAAAATGTCATAATGTCTGTGTGTGTGGATGGGTGAGTGGTTCCTTGATGTAAAGCGCTTTGAGTGCCTCAGAGGTGGAAAAGCGCTATATGAATAAAAATGTGACCATTTATCATTACATGACTTGGCCCCTTTAAATACATACTGTATAAAAACAAATTACCGTATTTTCTGCACTATAGAGCACTCTGGATTATAAGGTGTCATTGAATGGTCTATTTTGAAATTTTTTCACATATAAACCACACCAAAATATAAGGCACATTAAATGAAACGCAACAGTTAGATAAGTCAGTCAAACTTTATTTAACACGTTCACAATAACTCTCAGCTTTGTTCAATTGTAGCGTGTAAAAAAAATACTGTCTGAGGATCTAAATTGTTAGTGTATTCACAATAACTCAAAATTGTTCAAACAGTTGGGTGATTACGGTGTCCAGCATGCCCACATCCCTCTCGTCATTATCTGAGTCAGTTTTGTTACTGTTACCTGGCAGTTCAGTGATGATTCCGGTCTTGGTGAAAGCTCGGACCACAGTTATTACTGATCCTTAGCCCAAGCATCTACGATCCATTGGCAGATCGTGGCGTAAGTCGCTCGGCGCTGTCTCCCTGTCTTGGTGAATGTGTGTTCGCTTTCTCTCATCCACTGCTCCCACACAGCTCACACTTTAACTTTATAATAGGCTTGAGTTTAAAGTCGGCATTATAAGCGTGTCTCTTGACAGGTACATTTTGATATTAAAAGGAATCACAGTATGTATTACTCCGCGATGCTCGTGACTACGGTAGCCGTAATGCTGCAAGTGGTGCGACTTTGTAGTTTACTTAAGTCAGGGATGTCCAAACTTTTTTCATCAAGGGCCACATATCTAAACACAAATAAGCAGTGGGCCGTAGACTAGAGCTCAGTACAGCGAATAACTGAAATTGTGCATGTTTAAACATGTTAGAATGAACCATCAGTCTTTATTCATGCTAAGATCTTAAAACCACACACTAAATATTGAAAATTGGCTTTATCAAGGTAGATTTTCAAAAACCTTGCAGTAAAAAAGTTTACTTTTCATTGATGCAAGGAAATTTGGGCCAATTCACCTGGAATCCTGAGGGCCAAGAAAAAATGTCTGAGGGCCGCATTTGGCCCCCGGGCCAGTTTGGACATGCCTGACTTAAGTCATACTAAGACACCCCAATAAATTCATATATAAGGCGCTCTGGATTATAAGGCACACAGTCGTTTTTTGATGAAATTAAAGGCTTTTAAGTGTGCCCTATAGTGTGGAAAATACGGTATTATCATCAATGGATCTTTATATCTATGGTAATAACATTAACATTCTCATTATATTAATAGGTGAAGCATGACTCGTCTACATTAAACATACTGTATAACCGTGTGGACACAGCTGAGCAGCAGAAGTGATCCATCTCGTGTTGTTGTTTGTAGTCCATGAGGGTGGACGCCATGGCAACCAGCTGTGACCCCGCGACCTGAGCAAGCTACTGGGCTCATGTTATCAGCAAACCACGGATACACTACTCCATGTGCTACTACTTATGCTGCGATGGGAGAGATGAGTAACAACAGGGAAGCCCACCACTATGGCCAAAGGATCATTTTTACAGGTATGGATAAAATATATAAGGTATACTTTTCTATCATGTGTGTATATTTACTGCATACCTGCTTGGGATGAATGATTTGGGAAAAATATTGTGATTTTTCTGGTAAGAATTGCCTTTGCGATTAGATTTTCAATTTATTTTGATAACAGGAGTCAGAGTTCACATTTTAAACACGTCCAGGAGAATTGACAAAAAGAATGAAATAAGAACTGACATACTAATATAAGAATGACATGTTTTTCAAAGATTGTACAGATCTAAAATACAGGGTTTGTATTTAAAATTTGCAAATTGTGTCCTTTCAAAATTTGATTTGATTTATCATGCAGCGCTGCTCTGTGATAATGTTGATTGGTACAAATTGAAAATCGTATGTAATTTGGAAACAAGGACGTAAAAATTGCAGCGGACAGCCTTTGCCGAATTGGAAAAATGCAAATTATAGCCTTGTATAAAAGATAGACTGAGAAATATATTTTATTTCTTGTAGTCGTTGTAGAAAGTGGTTGACTGAAGTGAAATGTAATGTGCTAAAAGGTTTAATATAGGCAGCAAATGGTCATGTAATTGCTTGTAATCTACCCATATATAAATGAAAAATTAGACCATATACATTATTTAAGTGGCAATTTGTGAAGAAAAGTTGAAAAGAAAGGAAAAAGTACAAAATTACAGGATGTAGCGCGATGTAGAAGTTTAAAATGGAATACCTCTTACTGTGTCTTCAACATGCAGTTTAAACCTTCATTTAACAAATTAAAGGTGTTGTCTGTTATATTTATCCATCTAATCATAACTTTTGTGATATTTTGGTTCTTGTTTACAGTATGGTTGCTAAGTAGGAGTTATAGAATTACTTCTATGGTATGTCGTATCTGCGGCCCATGTCCAACCAGGAAGTAAAATTAACTTAACAAAAATAATAGAACTAGAAGGGGGAAAAAAATGGCAAGATTTTTTGGTAAAATCTCTATTCTCCCTCTCTCTTTAATATAATGTTCTTAACTTTTAGTGAAATGTGTAGCCTAACCTGTCATGTGCTTTAAAGTAATGTGTATTTGTAAAGCTTATTTTTAAGTCGTAAGAAGTATAAACTATGCAACTTAGCAGAGAATTTTTGCAGCTTTTTTGCTTAGTTTTAATTCAAAGTATATCATGGTGACATAAAATATGCAGGAGTTAATTCAAAAACTGATATTGGTATAGGTCAGTGTCATGAAGCATAAAACAATCTACTTAATTTCATTCTTGATATTTTATTTTGTTCTACATCATATTATTAGAAGTCTGCACCAAACTGCTAGTATAATTCTGACATCATCTGGCACACCACCCCAGGCACTGGTGGTAAAATATTCACAACAGCATACCTGTTTACCACAAAAAGGGTAACACTTTATAATAATTGTACTTTTAATAGTTTTCTAAAGCATGAACAAATACTTTTATTAAGAATGATTCAGGTTTACAGTAGTGACTTCGTAATTAATACACTCACCGCATAATTAAGTAACACGATTTAGTAAACCTACACCATGCTTTATTTGACTAAGGTGTAGGTGTCCAAAAAGCAGTTTGCATGTTATGTTTGTCTAGGTTACGTTGCTGTCCATGTCAACAAAATATGTTTACACTAATTACAAAGGTTTCAATATTTGGCTTTATCTATCAAATATTTATTTATTTTTTTTTTTAAGGGTCTATATTATGCTACTTTCTGATCTGTGTTATAATGCTGTTTCCTCATGAAAAACATACCTGCACCACTTTGTTTTTAAACTCAACTGGATAATTTCAGCCCTGGAATGACTAATCTCTACTGAACTAAAGGTAAACAGTAGCTGTTAACTTGACAACTACTTTTTCATGACATCACAAGGTGGAACAGAGCATTTTGAGCTTTGGAGATGTAGACAGACGAATAATAAAGGGTTACTCAAACATGTGTAAATGAAACAAAACACAACTATGTTCTTGAGGAGGAAACAACATTATCCATCCATCCATCCATCCATTTTCTTCCGCTTATCCAGGGCCGGGTCGTGGGGGCAGTAGTCTAACAACAACATTATAACATGGCTTAAAGCTCACTTTTGCGTAATATAAGATGATTAAAACTCTTGTGCCACTCTTGGACCACAAATTACAACTGAGGGATTGCACCGACACACATCAACAATATTATAAAGAAATTGGCAAATGTGGCATTTATTGTTTTCCCCCCAGGCCCTGATGGAATTGGCGACTACAGGCAGCGGTTGTGCGACTTCCCCCGGTACATAGGAGAAGGCGGCGGGTCGTCGGAGTCCACGGGTGACCTGGGATACCTGTGGAGGGCAGCCCCCCACACCCCTCCACACAGGTCTCGGGACAGCTATGTGGGCGGGGTCGGCTGGGGCTGGTACTACAACCAGAGGCTAAACCAGGAGGCTCTACTCAGCAACATGCAAATCAAGGTACAACAGTAAACAATAGAGCAGTTCTCAGCTTAGACAAATATTGAGTCATATTTTAAACACATTGCAGAGTAATTTTTCAGAATGGTAGCGCAATACAACTCACTGAATACGTGTCTGCAATTCGATGTTATGCTCATTTGAATGAAAAATAAATACAGGCTTAAATATGCATGGGCAAATGTGTATGGGTTTTTCCTGAGTGAGGGATAAAAATAAATCCTATATAAGTCCTATATTACACACTTAATCCTGGTTTATTAGTCTGTTTACTAGAGCTTTACCGATATGGATTTTGTTGCGGCCGATATGATACTGAAAAAATGGGAATTGGAGCTGCCAATACCCGATATAATTGCTGATACATTTAGTGATGTAAAATTCACTGTAAATCTTGAATTGTTTAAGAAACGTAGGTTTGGCTCTAGTGAATTTTAAATTGGGTTTATTTAGGCAACATTTATTGTTATTCTGCCTCTTTACGTCATATTTACAGACAGTAGGTCGGCCTAATGGCATTTTTTCATTACATTCTAGCCAGTAAAGAAAGTAATCTATCGCTATTAGCCTTCAGCGGTAAATGCGTGCACGCCGCGGTAATTAATTATATGCGTAAATGTCGATTATTCAGACCTCTATTCACAGCTCATTTACGTATCAGTGCAGGTCCAGTAACATATATATGGCCAATATAGTCACTTTACTCGAGGCCATTGTCAGAGAAAACAGCCTGTTTATGTGCGGGAGCTACAGAAGCTAATCTCTAACCCATGAGAAATAACCAAAACTAGCTTCAAAACAGACATATTTTCAATACTCACCGCTCACACAGGCTCCTCTCAGATCACAAGTCTGCACTAATAAATGTCCTTTTAATCCAGACTTAAACCCATTGTCCATAAAATGTATATAATCTCAGTGTTGCACATAGATCTATGGCTGCGGGTGTAGACAGATAAATGTCCTAATATGTGACTCCGCATCAATATTTATCTGCGGAGTAATTTAACTGTGTCTGTGGCCGTACTGTCCCTGAACACACCCCCAGAGTCATGTCACTCACGTGTCTGTAAATTTGATTAAATGAACATAATCTAGAGAGTCTAAGCTTTATAATGAGGTATAACATGCCCATATGAAATATCAGCCCATATCGACAAGATTTAGGCCGATAGCCGATATTTCCAAGTGTTCATATCGGCCAATAATATCAGCCAACCGATATATTGGTCCGGCTCTACTGTTTACAGCTAAGTTAACAGCTACTTTTACGAGAGACTGGCAATTCCAGGGGTTGAAATTATCCAAATGATTCTGCTGAAGGTGTCTGGAGCACTTGCTGTATTATCACATGACATCCCAAGGTAGAATGGAGCTAAATCTGCAGGGGTTTGTGCATTAAAACTTGTGTGAATGAAACAAAACACAACTCCAAGTGTGTTTGTGATGAGGACGTATTATATCATAGATCAGAAAATAATATGAGTAATATGGGCCCTTTAAATGAGTTGCAGAGTATTTTTTGGATTGGTATTGCAGTACAACACACTGAATATGTGACCGCAATTCAATGTTATGCTAACTTGAATGATACAAAACTTCAGTATTAAATATGTATGGGCAACTGTGACTGAGTTGTTCCTGAGGGAGGGACAGCGCAGCAGTTTTAAAAAGTTTTAAAAGTTTTAAAGGTGCACTGTGCAACTATTCTGCCTTCCTGTTCTGTTTGTTTCCATGGGGATGTTGTTGCACTGCCTGGGATGTCACATAGTATGACTTTAACTTTAAAGTATGGTCGCCTCTCCACAGATCTGACCTGTAGCTTGTCCTCATGGTGGCACTTGTTTTCATGAAGATACTTTAGATTTTTTGATCTGGTCTATGGATAAAGTCACAGTATTTAACGTTTTAGCCCCAGAATAGACTAAAATAAATACATGTTTTGTTTTTAGTTAGTTCATTTTGTTCTTTTTTTGTTCTTCTTTTGCACAACCTTAAATCCAAATCTCAAAAAGGAAATGGCACATCTCAAGGGGCATTACAATAAAATAAATACAAATAATTACCCACTGGAAGAGGAAATCAGAATGTGCCGTGTGTCATTTCCCCGGGGTGTGAATATATTTAGCTTGCTGTAAGTTGTCACAAAATAATTATATATTGTCAGTAGCAATAAGGAACACCAAGGAGATGACGTCTGCAGCTGTTTCTAATGATTAATGGTCCATTGATTGAGCTGTATAGTCCTATAGTGCTCTAATAACACATAACTGGTTTAACTGCAAAATACATAGGGCCAGTGGTATTTTGGTAGAATACAATGATGTGCTGTTTTGCAGCCAAGTCATTTATCATAATTCTTTCATATTTTGAGAGGGAGTATTGTTTTATTTTTAGCTTTCTCCCATGTTATAACGTTGTTATCTCATCCAAACAAGCCTGAAGGGGTTTTAGATGTCACCCAGGCATGTTTCAGTAATTTATCAGGTCGTATTCGTATCGTCCTTATGGATAGCTGTAAGATTCTGTCCAATGCTCAGCCCACAAATCTACGTCACCAATTTTGGTTAATTGTATTTTTTTGCATCAGTTTTTAAACATGAACTTGTACATGTAATTTAGAATTCGTAAAGTAGTTTAAGGGCTGTCCGGTCCCAGTATGACCGGAGCAGGAACTGTATTTGCATTGCTGGCATTAAGATCTGTTCCCAGTGCATGTTCCCAGGGCTGCCCTGTGTCACCTGTTCTGTTCACTGTATTTATGGACAGAATTTGGACACAGGATCTCATCTCTGCTGTTTGCAATTGCTGTTGCCCTGTTGGCTTGGTTCTTGACCCGAAAAAGGTGGCTTGCCCTCTCCAGGTGGGTGGAGAGTTCCTGCCTCAAGTGGAGGAGTTCAAGTATTTCGGGGTCTTGTTCACGAGTGAGGGGAGAATGGCGCGTGAGAATGACAGGTGGATCGGTGCAGTGTCGGCAGTGATGCATTCGATGTATCGGACCGTTGTGGTGAAGAGGGAGCTGAGCCGAAAGGCAAAGCTCTTGATTTACCGGTCAATCTACATTCCTAAACTCACCTATGGTCATGAGCTTTGGGTGTTCTGGGCACGTCCCACCAGGAGGAGGCCTCGGGGAAGACCCAGGACATGCTGGAGGGACTATGTCTCTCTGATGGCCTGGGAACGCCTTGGGATCCCCCCAGAAATGCTGCAGGAAGTGTGTGAGTGAGCTGGAAGTCTGGAAGTCCCTGTTTTGACTGCCGGCCCCAGATAAGCAGACGAAGATGGATGGATGGATAAAGTAGTTTAATTGTTATTGTAGTTTAAAACTACTTTTACAGTTTTAAACACTTTAGACACTGATTGATTAAGTTTTATATAAAAGACTGATATAAAATGCTTCTTTAATTGTGTTCAGTATATTTTTCTCTCATCAAAACATGCCTGCAGGGGTTTCAGATGTCACCCATGCATGTTTCAGTAATTTATCGATTTCCCCCGGGCCGATTCATATTCTCGTTATGGTTAGCTGCAAGATTCTGTCCTGGTTTTAGACCTGTTTGAGACCAGGTTTAGTCCTGATTTAGTCCTGGTTTTAAACCTGTTTTAGACATGTTTTAGACCTAGTTTAGTCCTGGTTTAGATCTGGTTTAGACCTGGTTTAGTCCTGTTTTAGTCCTGGTTTAGTCTTGGTTTAGACCTGGTTTAGTCCTGGTTTAGTCCTGGTTCAGTCCTGGTTCAGTCCTGGTTTTAGTTCTGATTTAGTTCTGGTTTAGACCAGGTTTAGTTCTGGTTTATTCCGGGTTTAGTCCAGGTTCAGTCCTGGTTTTAGTTCTGATTTAGTTCTGGTTTAGACCAGGTTTAGTTCTGGTTTAGTCCGGGTTTAGTTCTGGTTTAGTCCGGGTTTAATCCAGGTTTAGTCCTGGTTTTAGTTCTGGTTTAGTTCTGGTTTAGACATGGTTTAGAACTGGTTTAGTCCTGGTTTAGACCTGGTTTTAGACCTGGTTTAGTCCTGTTTTAGTCCTGGTTTTAGACCTGGTTTAGACCTAGTCTAGTCCTGGTTTTAGTTCTGGTTTAGTCCTGTTTTAGTCCTTGTTTAGTCTTGGTTTAGACCTGGTTTGGTCCTGGTTTTAGACCTGGTTCAGTCCTGGTTTTCATTCTGATTTAGTTCTGGTTTAGACCAGGTTTAGTTCTGCTTTAGTCTGGATTTAGTCCTGGTTTTAGTTCTGGTTTAGTTCTGGTTTAGACCTGGTTTAGACCTGGTTTTGACCCTGATTTAGAATAATTACAGTAGTTTAATTGTAGTTTAAAACAACTTTCACAGTTATAAACACTTTGATTGATCAAATTTTATATAAAAGATTGATATAAACTGCTTCTTTAATTGAGTTCAGTACTTTGGTTCGTAGGCTGTATTTTATGTGAACTTTTTACTCATACCTAAGTACAGTTTTGGCAGCAGTAATTGTACTTGTAATATATTATTAGCCATGTAACTGTACTTTTACTTGAGTACAAAGGTTATAGGGCCCATATTATGCTATTTCCGGGTCTGTGTTATATTGTTGTTTCCACATCAGAAACCTGGAGTTGTGTTTTATTTCATTCACACATGTTTAACACACAAATCCTGCATATTTAGGCTGACTTACATGATACAGGAAGTGCTCCAGTGTGTTTTTAAACTCCACACACCTTCACTAGAATCATTTGGATCATTTCAGCCCTGAAATTGCGTATCTCTAGTGAGCAAAAGACAAAAGGTAGCTGTTAACTTGAAAACTACCGCTTCGTGACATCACAAGGAGGAGTGTTTTGAGTTTTGGAGATGTAGATAGCTCAGTAATTCAGGGTTACTCAAACATGTGTGAATGAAACAAAACACAACTCCAGGTTTTGATGAGGTTACAAAATTATAACATGGGTCAAATTTAATGTGCATACTGTATTGTGTTGCAGAAAACAGACATCCGCGCTGCAGTGGAAGACACAGTGGCTCAGCGCTTCCAACCACCTCCACGGTAACACTCTGAGTTCGGTTCTGTCTTGTGTTCTTTGTGTGAGAATCCAGTTACACGTGGGCTCCAGTGAGAGGGCTGTAATACTGAGTGACCACATATATAATTCAAACAGGTGCACTCCAGACAAAACAGCATGTACACGGTTTAAACAAGAGAATAAGACATCTATGGATCCTTTATTTTCAACTTACAAAAGGAGGAGTTTCTATTAGATCAGTTCATTTATTTAATCATTTGATATATATATATATAATTATAATTATATACAATCAACTTTTGTGAGCTTTAGGCCATGTTAGAATGTTGTTAACTTATCAAAAACATACTTGAAGTTGTGTTTTGTTTCATTCACATATGTTTGCGTAACCCTGCGTTATTAGTCTGTCTATATCTCCAAAGATCACAATGTCTTGGATCTCGTTTGCCTCTTGGTGAGGGCAAACGCTTTTTCTCTTGTCTCTTGCCCCTTTTCTTCCCTGCTTTGCTTCTTTGTCTCATCTAGTCTAGTGTCTAGTGTCTTATACTTGTGAGAAATTCTCTCTGCTCTGCTCTTCCAAAAGTAAATTAACTATGGATTTCATAAGGTGGGCTCTCAGCGCCACTGACATCTTGGAATACAGGTTCAGGGGGGACTTGTTTGCCCCAGTCTGTGGAAGACATTTGCCTATTCTGAACCCTGATTGCAGGACATTTGCTGATTGGATTAAGCATGGCCCTGATTTTTTGGACAATTTGAATTACTGAGGCAGCTGTTCAAAACCCCACTTGGCTGCCCAGAATGACAGAAATGAGGAGCATAGCTGTGAGCGCTTGAACTTCTGACTATGGGCCGGGTTCGCGGTCACTGACCACCGGTTGGATGGACATGGTGGCTCTAAATCACAATATTGGATAACATCTTGGAGAAAACTCGAAGCTTTGCAAAGAGGAAAGGACTTGAGACCAATATATGAATAAAAAAGAGTAGCTGTGGAAATTTAAAAAGCAGCTGCTCGCTCTATACCCAAACAACACGAATAATATCATTGGCCCTCGACAGCCAGCACTGGTTGGTATCAACTCCCCCAGAGATTACTCCGAATACCCAACCCCTCGCAGCTTTGCACCCCCGGCCTGGTGGGTGGGTCTGTGGTATCCAGCGTCCAGTGGCTGCAGATCTGGATGGTTGCCTGCCTACGTTGGGTTAACTCCACAGCCTCCCCTACCCTGATGTTAGTCCTGTGAAATGTTTGTACTGTGTTTTGACTATGTGCTGATGTGCGGAGGTGTTTTGTGTGTGTGTGTGTGTGCACTCTACTATACTATCCCCCAGTTAAGGGGCATGGTCTTGGGCTGTTCTCTTTATTTCGTCCTCCCCCAATCCTCATGTTATGCTGCATTGTTTATTCCTATCTGCTACCTGTCTTCTAGTCCGGTCCACGTAGTTTTCCCCATGTACTGTATATTGCATATTTGTAATATACGAACGGGGTGACAGGTCCAGTTTCGATTTCTTTATATGTGCATGTGAAGAAATTGACAAATAAAGGCTATTAATCATTCATTCATTCATTCGTTCGTTCTGTTCCATCTTGGGATGTCATGTAGCTTTAATTCAGTAAAGATGGGTAATTCCAGGGCTAAAATATCCAAATGATTCTTGGGAAAGTGTATGGAGTATGACATCACAAGGTGGAACAGACCATTTTGAGCTTTGGTGTTGTAAACAGACTGATAATGCAGGATTACTCAAATGTTGCACTCTTAAATAATCCAGGCAAATAGTTCCGTTTTGCAACGTTTATTTTATCCAAGCGGTTCAATACATGCGAGGCACGCAGGGCTACAACACCTGAGCGCAGGCCACACTCACAGCAACTGGATGGGCGTGTCTGACCTACTTTTATAGCTGGACCCCCAACTATCGGCACCACCCATTTCCTGGCTGCTCTCGATGCTACAATGTATTAATTACATTCAAATTTAATAAATTAACAGTGCATATACTGTAATTGATAAATACGACATAATTTAACATTTCATCAAAATATATTATATAGATGGGCTACACAAACATGCGACTGAAACAAAGCACAACTGCAGGTATGTTTTTGAGGAGGTAACACAATTCGTGTACCATTCATTCTTTCATTTTTCAATGTAAAATCAAAAATAAGAAAAGGAAAAAAACAACTATTTTCTTCATTATTTGTCTCCAAAACCAAAATGAAAAAAACAGATAACGATTTGTTTTTTTCAGTTTTCGATTTTGTGTTTATTTTTGGTTTTATATTGAAAAACGAATGCATGAATGATACACAGATTTAACAGCATTATAACATGACTTGAAGGTCACAAGAGTAATTTTTGTGTAATATAGGACTTTTAAGCATATACAAATATATTCATACTTTACTATTTATGTTGTGTTGGTTCCAGGAAGAAGACAGCATCTGACTCACCACTTCAAGCACACAAAAAGTTTTCCTCAGAGAATGGGCGTTGATGACAGATGGGATGCTGTAACTTTGATTAAACTTTGTTCCTTGTTTTTTTTTTCTCGCAACTATTCAATTTTAGAAATGGCTTAGAGCAACGGATGTATCAACGCTGCCAATTTGCTCTCTGCTTTTCTGAAGTTAATTTTCATTTTGGTGAGAGGATAATAGTCAAAATATCTTTTCCGATTAGACGCAATGGTCTAAAATCCAGACACTGCTGCGGAGGACTAATATAATGTGACTGTATAGACATAAAGGTATAACATATATATGACATTTTTGAGGAAATTTACTTGAAACTGGAGAGTAAAAATATTCTTGAGTGACAGTTTTGCTCACTTCCTCACTGTGACAAAGCAATATCTAAATGTGAAAAAAGCTTTATGTTGACAGTATGAACTGATTTGAACGCTTGTGTTTCTTGCACCGCTCCTTCATTTTTAAAGTCTATCTTTTGAAAATACCAGATTTGGTGTATTATTTAATGCTTTGTCATAGATGTTGGAAACCAGTTGGTGTAATCCCTCATTTTTGTCAAAACAAGATAGCAATTACTTTAACTTCAAACTAAAAATTGGATGTTACGTCCGTGGAACTTGAAAGACAGATATTTTGTTCTAATGCTTTGTAATTTTTTTCTCTTATGAGGTGGATTACTAAAAAACTCCATCCATCTGCTCCTGGTCCTGCCCTTCCGTCAAATTTTAGAACCTTTTGTGGCCCACGAGTCAAAAAGTTTGCCCACCCCTGGTCTAGACAGTCACTCAAATTTTCACATACTTGACGAGTAGTTTCCCCAAAGATGTTTTCACTCTTGAGTTTTGACTTTTTTATCAGAATATTTTGTATACATGAGTAACATATTACATTTTTGGCTACTGTACCCACCTCCGTTTTTGCAAAGTTAAATATAGATTGTGAAACATGCATATGGATCTGTTAAATAGGAATGGCACCAACTCATAATACAAATACCCACTAGTACCATGTTACACTTTCTTTGCCAAAATGTCTACTTTGTTAATTCTCTATGTATTATAATTTTAAGGGCTCTAATAGTGTACACTTTAGTCTATTGTGTTTTAATTATATTCCCCATTCAAACAGATACCTGAAGCAGTAATATTTCTTAGCATAAACAGGGTGAGTGGAGATGCATGGACCAAATTACCGCACTCGACTTCGAACTCCGTAAGAAAATTTTCTGTTCATTTTTCTCACAGACTTTTCCAAAAATTTGAATATTAAAGGGCCCATATTAGACTTCTTTTCTGATCTATGTTATAATATTGTTATATCTCCACCTCGTCAACCTTCTCTATGCTCTCGCAGCTTTTGCCCCACCCACAATTGGCGGGTGGGTCTGTTGTATCCAGCGCCCCCTGGCTGTAGCTAGAGGCTGCCTGTCTATATTTTGTGGTCGTCTTAAATTCTCTCTCCTCCTTGGTCGCTAGTCTTGTCGATTATGTCTGTACTGTGTTTTTGTTGTATGTGGTGATGTTGCAGAGGGGTTTCTTTTTTATTTTATGTACTGGTTCAGAAACTTAGTGTCCCAGATTCTATACAGTTAGTATAAGTTTCCAGATTCCAGATAATTAGTTGTAAAAAAGATTGCCATGTCAGATTCCAGATAGTTGGGGGGTGGGGTGGTGGAAGGAAATGTTGGATTATTTTTTATCACCGTAAAGCGCTTTGTGTTGCTTTTTTTTTGTGTGTGTGTGTGAAAAGCGCTCTATAAATAAAGTTTGATTGATTGATTGATTGTTTCCTCATCACAAACATGCCTGGAGTCGTGTTTTGTTTCCTTTACACAGGTTGGTATGATTTTTTTTTTTTTTTTATAAATGACTGGTTTTAGTGACACCAACGAGGACACATAATGTTGTCATATGTCAGTATAATTCACAGCTCACACTGTGTGAAGGATCACCTGATGGACTGATTGCTACCCACCATAGACCCTTTTGTTTTAACCCTCATGATGTTAACTGAATGGTCAATATATCATGTCTTACCTTACCTTCCCTGTTACCTTAGGACACACAGCTCCAGGCCTCCAGTTGTAATTAGTTTCGTGTGCTTTAAATTGTTTTGATGGCTGTCCTCGATCCTGCTGTGGTAGCCCTAGGCCATGATTGGTAGAATACTTTTATACCTGGCCAATCCTGCGTCACCTCCAGCCTCCTAACCCTATTTAGGGAGATTGTCAGGACCTTTTTGGGGCTGCTGGTCTTGGTGGCCAGTGTGCCATTTTGTGTTTGTGTGTCTCTTTCATGTCAGTCACTTGTTTTGTACTAGTACATGTCTGACTTTTGTTGTTTTGTTGACACTTGTTTCGTTCTTTTTTTCTTATTTATTTTGTCACTTGATTCTGTTTGTGGGTTTACTTTGGGGCCACTTGTGCTTTAGTTTTGTGTATGTGCATTAATTTAACTCGTTTTTATGTCCTGTTGTTTTGTTTCTTAGTTTAGGTTATTTTCTGTATATATTGTAATCTGTTTTGTTAATTTATCTTTTACACCCCTGTTGATTAAACATTATTTAATTTATTTCATTATCCATCTTGTTTCTTTTGTTACTTCTCTTGTCCTAAGCAGGGCTGGGTCGTAACACACACCCGTTGTTTACAGTAATGAATAAAATGCATGGGCTACTGTGCTTCATTCTCTGTCGTAGCATGTGGGCAGCAGAGGTGGAGCTCTGGTGCTCTGGCCTTCACCCCTTTTCTTTTATAGAAACTCAGGAAATCAAATGCTTAACACACATACACTGCATATTTATACTGAGTTCTTCTACAGAAAACACTCCATAAACTCCATACACCTTCACTAGAATCATTTGGATGATTTCTACTGAACTAAAGGTAAAAGGGAGCGGTTAACTTGAAAACCACTGCTTCATGACATCCCAAGGTGGAACAGAGCGTGTAAAGGTTACTCATACATGTGTGGATGAAACAAAATACAACTCCAGCCATGTTTTTTGAGGAGATGACAGCGTTTTAACATGGCTTAAATCTCACAAGAGTAAATTTTGCGTAATGTGTGTAGGACCTTTAAGAGTTCAAAAGGCATCGCTATGTGGTAACCATCTCTAACATGTTTGTTTTCAGTCCAGAAAACACATTTACCACAGATTTAACCTAAAATATCAGGGCACCATGTAGCTGATTAGCCCTAAGCAAGGTTTCAATCTGCATTTTGCATAGGTCCTGTTTCGAAGACCTCCAAAGCTCTTACTGATTCCAGGCACTACATTTCCATCGGCTATATCAAATATTTTTTCCACTAAACTGTCAAAATAGCTGCTGCATTATATAAGTACTATCTATAGGCCAAGAATTCATTCTTTGTATATAATTTGTATAGCACAGGTTAACCGTGGTTTCTGGTAGTCGTAGTGAAAGCATACAAATGAATTGCCAATGCTGCATTCTTTGTGCCTCTGCTGTACATAATTGTTCATAATGTTAAATGAAATAAACTTAAACAGTTTAACTAAAGTACATGCAGGGTCAAGGTTAGACTTGGCTCCTACTCCTACACCCTCTGCTCAGATAGTGAAATACACAGGACTACATTCATACTCCATACACCTGTACCTACAACAACAGATAACCTTATGTAATGTCAATCACTATTTTATCTTTACACTGTTTTCTTTTTATATCCTCATGTATACTATATATCTGAGAGATATATTTGTGTATATATGACTGTATGTCTATTTTTATTTTATTTGTACTTATGAGTTTATTACCATTCATATTTTTGCTCTTCATTATTATAATATATAATACTCCATACCTCATAGACCTTCAGACCTTCGTCCAGTCCCACTAAACCCCCCGCCCGCCGCCTCCGATCAGCCGAATTTAACCTTGTCACTCCCACAGTCAAATCAAAGCACCTGAACTTGGGGGACCGAGCCTTTGCCATGCCTGTTGTCACCCTCTGGAACTCTCTCCCCCTTCACATCAGGAACTCAGACTCACTAAACATCTTCAAAAAACGGCTCAAAACACATTTTTTCCTCACAGTCTACAGCCCCTACACATGACTGCTCCTCATTACCAAGGGTGTAGGTTTGGTCTCAGCTTTGGTGAGACCCATGAAACCAACTGATAGGTTACTTGATTAATAGATTAACTATATGATATTGTTTACTTTTTGTATGACACACACTGCAAAAACTGAACAGCACATGTTTATAAGAAACAGTAAAATGGGATAAGAAGTTGTGTATATGTTTTATAAATTCTTTCCAAAAACACAGAGTCTAGGCAAGTCCAAAATAAGTGAGACGTGGTTTCAGTTTTCAGTTCACAAAATGTACAGTTTGTATCCATTGCCCTTCTAAGATGATTGTTTAGCGGATAACAGCGCTGTAGAAGTTTGTTGTAGGTTTCCCTTTGCTTGTTGGTGATGAGATATTTGAGAGGTAATATCCAGACATTTTTCCATGGAATATTGTCAATAGAGTCCAGCTGCTCACAGCGCACGAGTAGAGCTCCGTTTGGGAGGTGCACTTGTGGTGATAGTCGCTCTTTTTCCGCTGCGACTCATTATAAGGTAAGTTTAACTGAAGATGAAGCCAAGTAAGTTCTTTTTGAAAAGTTTTTCAAAGTTTAGTGTGCATCATGTTCACTCTCGCCTGCTCAAGCCAGCATCTTCAGGTGCACTCTGTTGCAGCCAATGAAATAGCCGCATGGGTAACCCTGTTGTCATATCACTGATTTAAATTAATAGTATTGAGTTTGGAAAATATTGGAATAAATTTATATTTTTGATTATTAAAATAAAATGGCAAATATTGGTAGGGACTATTTTGTCTTCCCCAAATATTGGTTGTGACATGTCCCCACTGGCCCTATGCAAACCTACGCCCTTGCTCATTACTGTCTGTCCTTGTTTAGTGTTACTGTATTGCAAACCGTCTTTGTGTGACCGTCAAAAGGGCTCTATAAAACCAATGTATTATTATTATTATTATTATTATTATTGTTATTATTGTGATGTGTGAGCTACTGTGTCCAAATAATTTCCCTTGTGGATCAGTAAAGTTTGTCTAAGTATTCTCTGCATCTTATTGTAAAAGTTTCATGTAATATGCTATTGTTTCCATCTTGCCCACAAAACACAAAACTGTAATACCCGTTAAATCAAATCTCTCTCCATTATCACATAGACATGTTGAGAATAGCCTGTAATCCTGCCCATAAGGCTAAAACAATCCCCTTCATTCTGACTGCTTCAGATAACTGTAAAACTTTTTACCCCAAAAACGGGCATTAATTTTAAAATGATAAGACATGCCAGCTTCTCTTTTGGGGATAAACTGTAATTTCCCGAAAACTCCATCAGTGGTATTGGTGCTCAAAAATCCCACTTAAAGTTTGTGGACTGAATTTAAAGAGCGCTATAGGCATTGAGAAGGCCGAGCTGGGTGTGCTCCATCTTTTTACTGAATTTTATGGGGCTAATATTTCTGTCTATATGACTTTTGTGGCACTTACACAAAATTGGAGTCATACATTTTACAGTGTAGCCAGAATTAATTTCAAGATTATATGGAGGTATTGGCTTATTGCTTAGAGTGCTTGTCCACTAAACCAAAAGTCAGAGGCTTGAATCCCATACTTGCTGAGGAAAAGTTTCATATTGTTCTTGTGTCCCTGGGCAAGGTACTTCACACACTCAGATTGTATTGAAGTAAAGCTCAGATTAAAGTCTAACAAAGCCTCAGACAGAAAGAAAAAGAGATTACTTTATTGATCCTGAGGAATATTCAAGTAAAGTATTCAAGCAAACTGCTGACGTTTTGCTGCAACATTTCCACTGTGCGTCTCAGTGACCTTTGTGTCTCAGTCATTGATTTGTCCCAGTTTTATATAAGAAAAGTCCCTGGTGTCTCTATTTTTAACCAATTTGATACCTGCTGACTCTAAAAAGAGGCATACATTGTCATTTGCTTAGGTAAAATACAGAAAAGCTGCTTAAAAATGACCAAAACACAAAGAGAATGTGACTATACTGACTCATGTTAGTCGTGAAAGGGCTCAGTATAGAACAATTTTCCTTAATTACGCACTCAATTCATAATTTTCTTAATGCCAACCACCACAAACCAGGGATGACCCAGTTTTTTATTTAGAAAATCTGGTCACATTACTTCTGCCACAAATGCTGCCACATCTGGTGTAAAAAGCCTGTAGCATCTCAAATGTCCACAGCTAACTCCTTAGTTAGCTTCATAGCCAGTGCTGCCAGATTGGGTTTAATGATTTCTGCCCAGTCACATTCAAAAACGTGCCCTCTTCAGAAAAAAAAACACAAAAAAACACAAAACAAAAAACAAAACAAAAACGCCCAACGATTTGTCACAGAAAACATTTAATTGTTGAATGTAATGTAATGTATTGTTGGGCTTTTTAAAAACATTGCCAGTATTGAGAAAACATGTTAAATGTAGAACAGTATTTTCATTTATCACAGAAAAAAATTAGTCATTTAGCTTAATATTTGAATAAACATGTTGTAACGTAATCTATTGGCTTTTTAAAAACATTGCCAGGATTGAGAAAACACTCCAACAGATACATAACCCTGGTCGTTCCTAAAGCCCGCACAGCTTTCGGCCGTTCCTCATTTCAGTTTTCTGCAGCAAGTGACTGGAACCACCTTCAACAGATTTTAAAACTTAGTTTGTTTTTACCTCTGTTGAGGTTTTTAACACTTTAATCTTTAATATGATTGGTGTGAAAACAAAAACTGCGCAAATTTGTTGAAAGTAGACCAAATATTATGTGCCCACCTAAGGCTTCCCCTCCCTGCCTGACATAGTAAAAAGAAGCCCAATTTGGGACCCAATCTGGAAACACTGTTCATAGCTAGCTTCTTGTGTAGTTGCCATGGATATGGGAAAAAAGGTAATTTCACAAAATCCAACAGTCCCTTATATTATTTATTTTACTTGAGTCCTTTGAACTGCACATGCTGCACTTTTTAGTTGGTTAAAACCCATGATATGATAAAAAACTGCTCAGTGTGGGAGCCAGGTAGCCACAAAAGCAGACAACCATATTTCACTGGCCTGTTTAGATATTTTAGCACACTCCTAGTGCACAGTACAATTGCTTTTGTCAGTCTACCTACTTTTTGGCACCTTTATAAAATGTGTAGTTGTAGATTTTGCAGAGTCATTTTAACCCTTAACTGGCCACTGGATCCACTCTTAGATTATACAGTTTACATTCAGCTCACAGTTAAATAAGATTTAAGTTGCAACTAAAATCTTATTTAAAAACACAAATAACTCTTCACATTACAAATAGGCTAGTTATTTTAAAAACTGACTGTGACTACTATACACATTTTCACAATAAAGTCCCCATTCATAATTTCTCCCATTTCCCCGCGTACACTTTTCGCTGCGGACTCTTAATTTGAAGTGCTGGAACCGGAAGTGCCGTGTGTCCCCATTCATCCTACCGGTGCCTGTTCCCGTCGCTAGCCTAGCTCCATGATTAGCTCTCGAACTAGTGACTGAAACCTCCACATTCTCCGCAAAATGTCTCACGCAGTGCCCACAGAAAAGCCCTCAAACCCCGCCAACCCCCGAGTCTTCTTGGACGTAGACATCGGAGGCGAAAAAGGTCAGAATGTGTAAAATAATCTCCCCGGGATGAGCTATTTTGGGCCAGTTTAGGTTAGCTTCAGCGCTGTAGTTAGCCCCATTCATTTGAAGAACTTGTGCAGATGTAGCTTTAAGATCATCATTTACGTTCCCCATTGCGTATTTACATTTTCAGCACTATTATTAATCATATATCTTACTGTCGTTACTGGTCACAATTTTGTCAATGCACTGAGCTTGCAACTAACCACGTGTAGTTGTTTTGTATTACATTACATTGTCACAAAAGGTGCTGCTCATCTGGCAACAATATAAACATAATGATAACCCTGTTTCAAACATATAGATTGGTCTGTGGCTTTAAATATCTTGGATTTATGTTCATAGCGAAGCACCTACTGGTACCATTTATTCTCTAGTAATTTCTAGAAGCTTAATTTTGTAATTTGAACCTTAAACATTAGCCCATCTGTCCCTTTGATGCGTTTGTCTGACTTAGGTTACAACTTAACAATGGTCAGTTTGTTGTTCAATACTTTTCCTTATTTAAAGTCACAGTATATAACGTTTTTAGACTATATAGACTGAAATAAATTCATGCTTTTCCATTATGAGTGTTTTTCTTGTCTTGCATATGACACATGTTTGGTCTTGCACTAAACATGTGTCCCTACTGTGAGCATGTGATGCATCTCCACAAACTCTTCAAGTCTTCAAATTCAGAAAGTTTGCAAGCTATCACTTCAATCATTCCAAAAGAATTATGCAGGATTCAAGCTTGACATTAAATATAGATTAAATGGCATAAAAATTTTAAAAAAAAATCAAACAAGGGCTATTAAAACAGTCTAACACCTTCATTCATGGGTTTTAGCTTCTCTGTGAACTTCTTAAAGTACTTCACAGCATTCAAAAGAGATAATATTTTCTTATTAGTCGCTACTGGTTAAAAAAATATAAAAATTGACTCAAGAATAGTTGGTGGTTCCTATCTAACCTCTTGCTTGGGGTTGTCCACAGTGGGAAGGATAGTCCTGGAGCTGTTTGCCGATGTGACTCCTCGGACAGCAGAGAACTTCAGGGCTCTGTGCACTGGAGAGAAAGGCACAGGCAAATCCACAGGGAAACCTCTGCACTTCAAAGGATGCCCCTTCCACAGAAGTAAGTGGCAGACGCTACATATGCAGGGCATGTACAAAGTCCAACACATGCATCTCAATGGATAGAGAGTGTATACTCAAGAAGTTCACACCTAGATTAGCTTTTATGTATTATTTATTGTTGCAGTATGCCCTAGGTGTTTCCCAACCTTATTATGATCTGTTAACCCTTAGGGATTTTGTCATATTATTGAGTACCCCTAATCGTATAGATTAGGGGTACTCAATAATAATAATTTGTTTTAATTTAGTTAGTATGTATAATACTAACTAAATTAAAACAAATACATAATTAAATCAAGCTTTTGTGTAACTTTTTTCATTAAAGAAAAGTAAATAATTACTTTTAAAAATAGTCCAAATAACATAAATTACCTAATGGATCCTGTACCTGTGTTTCCCATTAATACAGTGACCTCCCCATAGTCGATCTTATGTCCCCATTGTCACAAGTTGGGCCATGAATTGGTAGAGGCTTTACTCTAATATAATTTATTTGATACATTTATTCAAATAAGGATTGCATGTGGCACCATAGTGGCCTAGTTGGGAAACTCAGATCTACTTAAAGAGTTTAGATTGAAATGTCTCACTGGACTAGCGAAGCATGCGTAATTATTTCAGCTCAGGCAATTTGTGTTGCTTTGACAGAAAGGAATATGGAGCTGAATACCGGAACTGTCAGTACTGTAAACTAACAGTGTACCATTTGTTTTTTTCAGTTATTAAACAGTTTATGATCCAGGGAGGTGACTTCTCCAACCACAATGGAACTGGAGGAGAGAGCATTTACGGAGACAAGTTTGAAGATGAAAACTTTCACTACAAGGTAATACACAGACTTCATACAGTGTTCTAAAATGTTACAAATTATATCAACTCTCTCTTACTAAAACTTCATTCACAGCATGACAAAGTCGGGCTGCTGAGCATGGCTAACGCAGGTCCCAACACAAATGGCTCCCAGTTCTTCATCACCACGGTGCCCACGCCTCACCTGGATGGTAAACACGTGGTCTTCGGACAGGTGCTCAAAGGGATGGGAGTGGTCAAGATCCTAGAGGCTGTCGAAACAAAAGAGGACGCACCAGTACAGGTAAAAACTGTAACATGAGAAGAATGCTGTGTAAAATCCCTCAGTCATCCAGGTGACAAATTTGAATTTCTCCTTTGCATCTTATCCCTGGGCAAATATATTAGTCAACTCTCTGATATTGTAGTCTCCATGTCATTTAAAAATAGAAAGTTCATCACTCCTGTCATATTATGGGCTGGTTTTTGTCTTTGTATCAAACAAGGCCAGAATATTGCTATTGGTTTTACGTGTTCTTAGCATAGACTGTATAAAGAACTGTTCGCCATAGTGTTCGGCTCAAGTCAAATGAAGCTCATTGAGGCTAAAGTAATAGCTGCTAATCTGGAGCCAAGACCCTTATTTGGAAATTTGAAAAAAGTGTCATCACAACCAAAGAGCCGATCAGGAGCTAGGCTGTTGAAGGTAACGCCCCTTCATGCCTGCACCACTGTTTTAGGAGGCGGGCGCTGTCAATCAAATTTTCTGCTAAAGCTTATGGGAGTAACCTTAAAGAAAGCTGATTGGTCTGTTCACAATGTTCATATTTTGCTTTACAGGTGTAATGGTGAAAATAAAAACATGAGGATCATGTAGAGCAGGTTAATATGAATATTTTAACCAAAATGCTGAGCCTGGCAGCAGCAGTTAAAGAAAGAGGGGCCACCATTTTTCAATAGAAAGTGAAATAGAGTCAGAGCTATTTCTACCAACCATCTGCTGGTACTTGAAATACATTTCTCACACTATTTAAGGATTGTAAGAAAAAGGATTCCTTCCTAGTTTGAAGGATTTGGCATGGTGGAGGTCATAGGACAGAGTGCTGTTGTTATATTTTTCTTTGAATTGTGTTGTTTTATATGAATGAATGGGGAAAGGCCCTCATAAAATAGTTCAACTCAGGAGAGAATAATTTCCTGAAACCCATGGATAGTGTCAGAATACTTTTGAGTTTAGTGAGCTCCATTGGTTTAACATTAGGCCAACTGAAAATTGTGATGATGTGTGACGAAATTATGCATTTAAGAACATGACGGGGGAGGTTTAAAATAAAGGAATAGGAGGTTTTATACATAAGACATTTGGTTGTTTGCAGAGGAGTTAATTGTGCAGAAAATTACAACCATTAAAACCTTATAATTTTGTAACTTTTTAATGTTGCTGTCCTAATCTTGCATGAACCATCTATATACGGTTTATAGCCTGATCTTAGAAGCACTATAAAATGCTACTGACATTGCCCCTCTGCCCAAAGCCCTGCATCATCTCAGACTGTGGGGAGCACAAGGACGGGGACAGCTGGGGCGTGGAGCCAGATGACGGCACAGGGGACACGTACCCAGAGTTCCCAGAGGACGCAGATATCGACTTTAAAGATGTGAGTTCTGCTTTAATCTGACATTCAACTGCCTTTACCTGCACAGAGAAATCACAGTGTGTTAAACAACAAAATTCAAATTGTTCCTGTCAAACCACTCTTGTCTACAGCAGATCAAAGAACCAAACATGTGAAAATGGGGGCTTAAGGCTTTGACAATCCAGGGTTACTTCACAACCCACTCCTCCTGGTACCTGCATTGACGCTTTTGCTTTTTAGCGGCGTGTTGGGTTTCTGGTACACCAACCATGTCAAATTAATGAAAATGAGCTTATGGTCAGTGCATATTCTCGCCTAATTGTAGAACGTAAACAAATAAACAAAATAGAGCCACTTAGAAGCCGTGAGAGGCTGCGTGCCGTCATTTTCTGATCAGCTGAATCAGAAAATAACTACTCAGTATTCTGTTTGAGTGTAATTTTCGAGACATTTAGAGCCGCATTTGGTATTCGGGACAACATCTTAGATTTCGGGACTGTCACAAATTTTTTGGGACATCTCTTCTCTCTACGCTGTAATTGCTAATAAAACAGCTATCATGCATATAACCACACTTTTAGCAAACTAAGATAAGCAACATCTCATCTCAACATCTAAAACTACGGAATACACATCAAAACACATACCTATTATTTTCCTGACTGTTTCTTACCCCGTGCCTCTCCTAGCCTGCACCTAATGTAAGCCGGACTGCACTGTTACATGCGGCATGTATCGGAGTACATATGCATGCTTCTCCAGGTGTGTTATTAGGATCTTGGATATTGAAACCATGACATCTCCATTGTACTTCCCAGTTTTACATGCATTTTGATAAATTGGTTTAAATTGGACTAGGCCATTTATCCAGTTGTCCTGGCGTGCATGTAAATGTAATTTTCTCCAACAGCACTCAGGGAAATCTAGTGTCTGTTTTCTCTGTTTGTTCTAAAAACCAAAAGATCTATTTGAGTCAGAATTTCAAAGTCTGCAAATACTTGAAGCACCGGCTCGAGTCCAAGTGGATTAGAGGAGGCGAGATGTTTCGAGAATCCAAAGTGTGTGGTGTTTTTGTTGTTATTTTTTTGTTGAATTATACTTTCATATCAATGAAAGAAGAAAAATGTATTTGTTCACTGAGCTGGGCAGATTTAAGAACAAAAAGATTTTCAAGTTATATTCCCTGAACATAAAACAATACACACTTCAGTCATTGCCACTCAACACAAATATAGAGAAAGTAACAAAGAAATTTCAGTGTGTATAAAGGGAAATTTATTCAAAATTAAAAATGTAATAGAAGTAAAAATCATAAGAACTTAGGATTCTAAATAATCTTAAAACTCTTTAAATATTTATCAGATTTTGAGTGTGGAACTGTTAGATATCTTCAGAGTTCTTAAAGATGCACTATGTAACTTTCTGGTTGGGGGTTTGTCTTCTTCTTGTTTCTATGGATATGTCATTGCTCTGCCTGGAATGTTCCACAATATGACATTAAACAGCTCTACCTTACATTTATTCATGTACAGGTGGTTTTATAGCTCAAAAATACCCAAAATACAGGCATTCTGACTGTGACAGGGATTGCCTGTCCACAGATTTGGCTTGTAAATTTGGTCTGGTTTGGTCTCCATGAAGATAGAAAGGTTTAACGCCATAGGGTAAAACATTCCAGACAAAGCAATAACATTTCCATGGAGAAAAGCAATTGCTATCGCTATTTAAACCTATACTCTGAATATTTGTTGTGCATCCATTTTTATTTAGTTTTGTTTCTTTTAATGAATTTTATTATTATTATTAATTTTTTTTGTCAGATTCTCCACAAGTGCTAGTTTCTTTTAAGGTCACTTGGGGGAACTCTGTTTCTACAGCTTTTGCCATCTGTTTAATGACTGACTTTGAAATTTTCTTGTCCATTTTGTGTGTTTATTTGTTAATTTCAGGTTGATAAAGTTCAGCATGTGGCTGAGGATCTGAAAAACATCGGAAACACTCTTTTTAAAAATCAGGACTGGAAAAGTGCTATCAAGAAATACAGCAAAGCACTCAGGTAACCCTTGTTCACAATTTGCAAAAAGAACTAAAACATTTTATCAGATGTCCTTGGGCAGCCCACCTTGTTTGTCTTATCTAGAGACATGGTGTGTGCTTTGACGCTTCAGAACAAATGGGGAATAAACACTTTTTAGCACACATAAATTAAGCTATTAAACTATACACATTATTTTTATATTTTGTCTCTGTCTCTGTTTTTATTACTTGCAACTGGTGCCAGACAGATAGGAAACAGCTTTGGCTTGCATGTAGTTATTGGGTGGCAAAAGTAAGCCAGGAAGTATCTATAGCTACATAACTTTCTCTCTTTTACAAATCCTTTGGCACAACACTACAGCTTGGCACTTTTCAAAAATGAAACACTGGCAAAATCCACCATCATTGTTGCCATCTGAGCAATATTTATTTCACATGTTAGCTGGGGCCACAACATGAACTTGGCGATGGATTCTTTCCTCCAGCCTAGAGCATCGTCAGTGATTATTATTCACTCACAAATGTGACTGAACAATGATCTAGTCTGTGATTATTTTGTTGTCCTTTGGAGATTTTGATAAATAAAATTTGGCCGGTTCAAGCTATACACCAAAATACAACAGATTTTAATGAAAAATCATAAGGCCCACCTGATATGGATATGGATATTTTTGGATCCGATACAATACTGATAAAACCGGTGGAGGAGGAGGTGCAAAAAGCCGATATATTTAGTGATTTTAAAATTCACTGTAAATCTTCAACAGGTTATAAAACTTAGACTTGGCTCTACTATAATTTAAATTGGGTTAATTTAGGCTACATTTCCTGTTATTGTGCCTTTTTACAGTCATATTTAAGGACAGTAGTTCGGCCTAATGGCATTTTTGCATCACATTCTTGCCTGTAAACAAAGTAAGTAATTAAACTACCGCTTAGCCTTTAGCCTAAATGCATACACGCCATGGTAATTAATAATATTCGTAAATGCCTTTTTATTTTTTATCAACAACTCTATTCGGTGCTCATTTACTTATCAATGCATGTCAATGTCTCATTTACATATCAATGCATACATACAGCCGCTGTAGTCACATTACACAGAAAACTGTCTGTTGATGTGTGGTAGCTTAGAGTTATTTTAACAGATCCATGGAAAGAACCGAAAGTAACTTCAACACCAATGCATTTTCAACACTCATCACTCATACAGGTACCTCTCAGATCACAAGTCTTTACAAATAAGTGTCCTTTTAATCCTGACTCAAAACGATCGTCTGTAAAAAGAATCTAATCCAGCGTGTTGACAGCAGCTGTATGTCCTTGGTCTATGAAGCAGTCCTCTGTGCTTCACACTCGCACTTTGATAAAAACAAGCAGTAGTTTTGTTGCTGGCTTAAACTGCACTGAAGTTAACTTTTATTTATAGTCAGTATTGTGGATCAGACACAAGAGCGTTTAAAGCCAGCGCCTCAATGCTGCCTCAGAAAGGATGGCGATATCGCACTGGTGTAAATAAGAGCACATAATGTGACTCTGGGGTGCATTCAGGGGCAGTACGCCGTCACACACACAGACAAATTACTCCTCTGATAAATGCTGATGCGGCGCCACATATTAGGACATTTATCTATCTGTAAATTGAATTAAATGGACACAATATAGAGAGTCTAAGATTTATAATGATATAACATGCCCACATAGACTACCCGAAAGCTGATGTATCTCTAAGTGCCCATATCGGTCGCTCCCTACTTGTCTCATTTCGACTTAATAATATGCTTTCTTAAGAGATAAAATGGCTAGGGTAGTAGTAGCTCAGTTGGAATGTTTGTCCACTGATCTGGCTGTTGGTGTTTCAAATCCTGCTCTTTTTCATTGGGATCAACAGACCTGATTCCAGCTCCCACACATGAATGTTGTTGTTGTGTCCTTGGCCGAAACACTTCACTCACCTGACCCCCAGTGTCTGTGTGCTCTGGTGTGTGAGCGTGTGTGTGAAAGGGTGATTTTAAAGTGCTTTCAGTTCCTTGAAGATGGAAATGTCTATATAAAAATCTGACCATTTTCCACATGTTATGGTCCAGATCGCGACACTGTGCAAATGTTTAATTTTATATCATTAAAATATCATAACCTCTTTGCGCAGATACCTGGAGTTTGGAGGAGACGAGTTTGATGAGGAGATCCAGAAGAAGCTAGAACCCGTGGCCCTGAGCTGTTTTCTCAACACAGCGGCCTGTAAACTCAAACTGCAGCTGTGGCAGGAGGCCCTGGACAGCTGCACCGAGGTACCACAGCAACACAACTCTTTAAATACATCCATTAAAATTTACATGTTTTGAAACCATATTGTCCTGTTGTGTCCCAGGCTCTGGAGTTGGACAAGAAGAATACAAAAGCACTTTTCAGGAGAGCACAGGCGCATGCAGGGCTAAAGGACTTCAGTAAAGCTATGGTAAGGCATAAATTCTGTAGCCTTGTTCAAATACACACCAAAATCTGAGTATAATCTGATTTCTGGACCTTTAAGATTACTGTAAACTGCAAAATCCAGACTAAATCGGAGGATAATGTAAAAAGGCAAATAATCAAATTTCTTTCTGACCATGGGCCATCTAGTTTATAACTCTAAAAAAAGTATATTAATCAGTAGGGCTGTGCAAAAGTATTGAATTATCGACATATCGTATTGTTTAATGTGATGATACAGTATCGATATCGTGAGCTGCCGTCACGATATATCACCAAGGTTATTTTTTTTGGTGTATTTTACTAAATTATTTTGTTACAGTGCTACAGTTTTGTTGCTTGTTTAGAGGAAGGTAACTTGTTTATGCGACACATTTGATATTTTCACTGTTTTGATGATTAAAATGTTTGCGTTTCCTATTCACTTTGCACAAGAAGTGGTTTAACAAAGACTTTTAGTGTCACAGCCATCATTTAACGTTTATTTTCACTGAACCGTATCAAATCGATTTGAAATATATTATATCGAATCGAAAGCTCACTGTATCAAAATATGTATCATATCGTGGCCTATGTATCGTATCGGTAACTTCTTAATGATGCCCAGCCCTATTAATCAGTATGGACTTAAACATATTAGTAAGAAAAACATGCATTCTTGGTCATTAAGATTCTAAGGAAAATTGATATATTTTGTGCTATACTATGGAATATAAAAAGCATCTCCATGAAGACAACAAGCCAACATGGTCAACTCTCTAACAGAAAAGTTATAATAAAGTTTTAATTATTCTAGAATGTAACTTGCTACTTAAATGTCCTATATTAGACAAAATGCATCCTTGTGAGCTTTAAGCTGTTTAATAATGCTGTTACCTGCTCCAAAACATACCTAGAGTTGTGTTTTGTTTGATTCTTACGTTTGAGCAATCTTGCTTTATTAGTCCGTCTACATCTCCAAAGCTCAGAATGCTCTGTTCCAACTTGCGATGCCATGTAGTGGTAGTTTTCAAGTCAAAAGCTACCTATCACCCTTTGTTTAGTAGAGTTTCCACGGCTGAATTACCCAAATGATTCTAGTGAAGGTGTATGAAGTTTAAAAATAGTGGAGCACTTCCTGTATTACCACCTGTCATCACAAAGTGGAATGTGGTGTTTACTGTCTGAGAGAAAAGCCCAAACTATGGAGAGACTGTGTGTTGTACATGTGTGTTGTACATGTGTGTTGTACATGTGTGTTGTACATGTGTGAATACAAAAACCGAGAAATCTGAAAATGGTTACTTGTATATAGGCCCTTTAACAGCCATATCAGTCAGCTCTGCTTTATGATTAACTGCAGACGGTGGGTCGTGCTCTCATTTTGTCTTGTACGATACACTCTTTGGGGTGAAACCACAACATGTACTCATTTATAAATAAGTCAGGCAGCCCAGCTTTAATAGAAGGGACCTTGTAGCTCATTTTGATCTTGCATTTCCATAATTTACCAATATCTATGCTAATGCTTTAACAGGAGGACCTGAAGAAGGCTCAGGAAATCACACCAGATGACAAAGGTGAGACTGTTACACTGACAATACTAACATGGTCACAGAAAAAAATCCCTTCATTGTGTTGAATTTTCAATTGTTAAAAGGCCGAATAGAAGGATTTAAACACGTCGCAGAAAATATCAATTGAAATAATGTGCTGGATTATGAATTGTTTACCAAATGCTTCCTCTTGAGGCCTGTAGAAGTCTTCACTTTTAGATTATAGGGCAGTATATTGTGCAGAGGTGTGGACTTGACTTGGACTTGAGCCCTGTGACTTGAGAAGACTTGATGCTTCTCCTAAAAATATATATATTTTTAGAAAATGCTTTAGTCTTTACAGTTGATAAATGTGATGCTGAATTTTACAGGAACAAAGTGGAACATGTCCCTCCCACTTCTGTTTGTTACTTTGGATGTAACTGAAGTACTGTGATGTGGTATCTTCAAATGTACTGCAGTAATATACAGTACAACACAGTAAAACAGAGGGAACTACAAAGAATATGATCCTTCCATTTCTGTGCAGACTACACAACAAAATAACAGCATTTTTAAATCTTAATTCTTTCTAAACTGACCATAACGATTTGCACTAAAAACTTGTCAACACATTTAAAAAGGAAAAAGTTGTATTTCTACAACTCTTATATAAATATAACATACCATTTTTAAGTACAATTTAGGTTAAAAGTCATATAAATCACTAAAATCTAAGCTATATTTGGTACTTTGGTTTAAAGACTTGAAATGACTTGGACTTATGGGTCAGTGACTCGAGACTTGACTTGGACTTGAGGTAAAAGATTTCAGACTTACTTGAGACTTGCAAAACAACGACTTGGTCCCACCTCTGGTACTGTGTATGCGGAGACTGGTGGGAGACTTTAGGAGCTGTATTGTCGCTACACTTACACTACCAGTCAAAAGTTTGGACACCTTTTGCTTTGGCCACTGCTTTTGATTCAGACAAGGCAAAGCTGTCAAGTGAAAACCATTCCAGGAGACTTCAACAAACTGGTAACAAAAGGTGGCTACTTTGAGGATTTGAATATACAGTTTATTAAAAAAAAAAAAAAAAAATTTCCTTTGCTTTATAATTCCATAGATCTTGCGTCATATATTTGATATCTTTCGTAAGCATTTAAAAAGAAAATAAATAAATAAACAATAAATGAGAAAGGATGTCTAAACCTTTGACTGGTAGTGCAAGTTGTGGTAAGTGCATGATGTCTTGGAATCTTGAAAAATCCTGACTTGAGACACAAAATTTTGGGTATTGCCTATTGCCCAGTCAACAGATTTTTATGAACTATTTTTACTATAAGTGATTACATCTGATTTTCAAAATGATTATCTTCAAAATAACATCTGCTCAGCCCTGAACCTGTTATGAAAAACAATCTACCACTTAAAGATGTAGCTCTATAATTACCAAATTGCTATTAAAAATTTATTTTGTAGCTTTTTAAATTATGAGCATGTCAGAATCAACTATTTAGATCAAAAAATCAAAGCAAGAAAGGTTAAAAAACAGAAATATGAAAACTTTTTTATGCTTTAAGTCACTCAAGGTGTAACAGAAAGGGTAAGAGTAACCAAAAAGTTTACTTAATTGTACTGTTACACTGACAAATATTACTCAAGTAGTAAAAGCGTTTTCCAAAAAGCTGATTGAGTAGTACCATCATTAGATCTGGAATACGTCACAATCAGGAAGTGACAACTTTTTCAACTCTGTCCACTATTTTGCCATGACACCATCATTCCAATTTGAACCCGCTGAGATTTGACATGTGTTCTTGGTCATTTTTTTTTTTTTTTTTGTGTAAATCTTTCCCGGCTTCCTGACCCTGACATATTTTAATCCTGTGGTTATTTGCTGCCAGCCAGAAGATAAGCCCTATCGGTCCACTCCAGTCCACATATACTTTCTGTAGCCTGTCTTGGCGAGATAGACACAGCCAAGTGAGCGTGATAACAAGTGACACGTGGGAAGAGACATACATATTAAAACTAAGGGTGTTACACTGAAAATGGACAGAACGAACTGAAGCAACAATTTTAAATCTGGCCTGACCTTTTTTTAAAGAGTTAAAACTTAAGATTCTCAAAAAATAATTTCTCATTATTTAATACGTCAAAATCGTGTTATGTACAATATTGGGCAGTTAGAGTATCGTGACAACACTAATAGAAATAAGGATTACTCAAATTTCAAACTTGATTTCGATAATAAGGACTAGAGGTGTTACACAGTACATAATCCAGTACCACAATGACCATAAAAACACTTACTTAGACAATAGAATGATTTTATTTTATTTATTTATCTTTCAGTGGGACAGTGTACATTAATAAACAGCAATGTAAATGTACCCGATTTAGCCCAAAGGCTGGTTTTCAGGTGGTAGTAGACTCCCTAAAAGTTCATATAAAAGTCAAGCAACAATTTTCAACATTAAATAATGTTTCTTCATCACCATGTGGTGGTGTTATATCTGTGTAATCCCTCGGTCATCCAGGTTTGTCCCACAGTGGTCCATGGGTGTATACTAGTCTGTTATACTTGTTCTGATACAGCTCAAGATCATTGTAAAGGTTTTCAAAATTTTACCCCAAAATGTACCTAAATTAATTAATTTGAGCCAAATTCAAACTCATCAATAACCTTGTTTTACAACAAATTGGACAAGACAAGGTGTAAACACATTTTTGCAGTACCCTCTCTGGACTTAAGCTCAAAACTTGATGCATATGGAGGCAGCTGGCTGGTCAACCAAAAATATCGGCCTCTGCTGGAGATTTAAAGCAGAATCCTAATCCCTATGAGAGAAAAACTGATTGAGGTAACTGTCTAAATCTATGCCTGCAAGTTGTTTAAATTAAATAATATAACATGTTTCGATGCAGACCAGACAATCTTTTTTCCACATTAAAGCTTATATTTTGAAAGAGCAAAATCACCAAAAAAATAAATAAAGCGATACACTACAGGTAAAACTAAATGAATCCGTTTTCTGTTGACAGCAATCATAGGCGAAATGAAGAAAGTCCACCTCAAGATCCAGGAGGAGAAGGAGAAAGAGAAAAAGATGTTTGCCAAAATGTTTGCGTGATTTAAATGGGTTTGGAATCTGTGAGAAGTCACTGTATGCACTGAAGTATACTGTAAGAACTGTTCACCAAATGTCATCATGTTTTGATACAGTTTCTCTAAAAATCATTTTATTTGTCTTTACACAGTTCATTCATTCACACGTACAATGCAGTTTCCTTCACTGATAATGAGATATTTAATCTAGCGTAGTTCCAGGATAAAACAAGATTTGGACCTCTGACTACTTAAAACTCAAGTTTAAAGATGCACTGTAACTTCTTAGATGAGTGTGCGCTGCTTCATATCCATGGAGACGTTATTGCTTAGTCTTAGAGATATGTTAATGCCATACTGTCGAATATACAACATTTTATTATTACAGGTGTTTTTATTGCTCAAAAAGATTAAAAACATACATTCTTACTGTGAGCAGGGTTGCCTCTCCACAGATCTGACCTGTAACCTGGCCTAATGGCACCACTTGCATGCCTCCAGGGAGATGGATACGTTTAATGCCATACTGTGGAACATTCCAAGCAGAGCAATAACATCTCCATGAAGAGACACGGGCGACTTGCAGTGCATCTTTACTGAGAGAATTGGAACTTTAGATCTTTTTTCGTAGTAATGCTTTACCCCATTTTATCTGATACTCTAAGCTGGTAAGTCTAAATGCAAATTGCTCTATATTGTGCGTCGTTTCTCCTTCAAAGACTGGTTAGATGTAGAACCGCATAAAATATATTATTGGGAACACACTAAATTAAACTAAGAAATAAAATGTATTGTACAGTAACACTGACAACATTGTTAAACCACGTCTGCAATAAATGTGATATGAAATGGACATCTCCTTGGTCATGTTTGTCCAACACAGACTCCATGTTTCCATTTTCACAGCATTCCAATGAAATAAGGCAGCCACGTCAAAACTGCATAAGGAAGAAAAGCCATCTCCATAAGTTAAGATTTCAGTATTTGTCTTGAATTTGAGCATCCAGGCACATAGTTCATACACTGGCAAATATTTCATCCTCTAACACATTTACAATCAGAATACAAAAAAAAAAAAATCTACATCCCGTTGTATGCAGGTCCACCGCCCCCTTCAGGCACCACCCAGTTAATGTTCTGGCTGGGGTCCTTGATATCGCACGTCTTACAGTGGACACAGTTCTGAGCGTTGATCTGTAACCGCATGCCATCTCCGGTATCCAGGGGGACGTACTCGTACACACCTGGGACAGAAAGTGAAGTGTTAGTGTGTAGTGTGAGTATCAAAGTGGAAATGGCACTGTAAAAGGTAGAATACAACGCTAAAACAATGAAGTTGGGGGTCAAATGACATTACACTGATTTATGGGTAATAGCTCAGTAATTACTGTGTTTTTCAGACTATAAATCAAATTTTTTTCATGGTTTGGGTGGCCCTGCGATTTATACTCTGGTACGGCTTACATATTAAAATTTTCAGACTGACAGCCATGAGAGGGCGCTCTAGGCTTGTATGTCAGTTTTCTGCATGTCTCCTGCAGAAAAAGCCAATGTCCTGCTGCAAACTGAAATATGCAGCTGAAAACGGTAATCGAGCAGCAGAAAGAAAGTTTGGAGTAAGTAAGAAACTTGTAAGGGACGGGTGGAAAGCGGGAATAGCGAACACAGCTTCAGGGTAACTGGGCGGGTGCACCATGCAACTTTCCTGGAAGTCCCTAGACTTCAGTGACACCGACACCATCCTGTCAGGATTCAGAAAGGCCGGAATAATTCTAACTGTAACTGATGCTGTGTCTGACAACAGCTACGAAGAAGAGGAAATGGTGCTCTGTTTACCTCCAGAGGTCACGGAGAGGATGAAGAATTCAATGGATTTAGTGATTTGGAGTGAGATGGAGAGAGATGAACTTGCTGTATTCTGTTGTTTATGCTCTAGTTATCTGAAAAACTTAATATATTACGTTAACATACCAGACGCCTATTCAGCCTGTTCTCTGTTCTATTGTTATCACTATAACTTGCCTTTCAAGATGAAATGTCGGTTCCTGGTCTCTGATTTTATAAAATAAATTTCCTCAAAAAAGTGCGAATTACATATGTTTTTTTCTTCATTACAAATTTTTTGGCTGATGTGACTTATACTGCAGAGCGGCTTATAGTCCAAAAAGTACGGCACTTAGATGGGCCCAGTAATTACAAAGTCGCAGTACTGAAACAGCTCCTCCTAAAAGTCAACAACAATCCTCCTCCTCGCTGCAGACTCTGGTTCCCTCTCCATTCTCCTTCTCCTTGACTTCACCTTGACTTCACCATCCTCCTTCACCGTCTACAGTGCACTGGCATCTCCGGCACTGCACTGTCCTGGTTCTCCTCCTGCCTCTCTGACCGTCACCACTACGTCTCTATAAATAACTCCAAATCTCACTGCTTCCCCTCGGCCACACCATCCGCCACCATGGACTCCATTTCCACTGTTGCGCTGATAACACTCAGGTTTACATCTCCACCAAATCCATCTCCCCACCATCACAAACTGCCTATCTGACATTAAAACCTGGATGAACCACAATTTCCTCCAACTTCACAGCAATAAAACATAACTGCTTGTCACTGGACCCCCTTGTAGGCCTTCAAAATAAGACATTTGTGTAGGGTGACCAGATTTAGAAAATTCTAAACTGGAACACACCCAGGTTGGGATGGTTGGTATAAATAAAATTGTGAAAAGAGAGTGTAACATTGTGCATTCTTGTGTCAATCATAATCTGAAAGACTTCTGCTGCATTTTTTTCCCTTTATGGTAATTTGCAAGAACGCTTTTCTGTATTTTGGCTAAACAAATGACAATTTATGCTCTTTACAGTTGATTAGTCAAAAAATTGTGATAGTCCTGTTATAGACCTGGTTTAAACTGAATGTAATCCTGGTTTAGTTTTAGATTTAGACAAATTGGTCAAAAATAGGGACACCTGGGACATTTCTTGTATAAAACTGGGACAAATTACTGGTTTTGAAAAAGGCTATGTTTATATGATGACGGTCTGAACACTATGCAAAAGTGGCGTTGCATCTTCATGTTTTTTCTCTGCGTTTTCACAAGCGTTTTTGGGAGGAAATCTGCATGAGTACAGTGACGCAAAAGTGTGTGGAATTTGACTGAGTATGCATGCCAGGCAGTTAGGTGGTGACACTGGGTGGTGAAGTGTGTGACGTAAACGCGTACACGACGTGAGCAGATCTGACCAGAGTTTTGCGTCTTGGGCAGTGTGGACGGTGGAGCATATTCAGCTTTTCCACTCTGGAGGATGGTTTTAGATTTTTGCAATTTTAAGCCCCAAAAACGCTGTCCATGCCTAAATGAAAGGCACATCTGATAAAATATTTTGTCGTTTTTACCTGTAAGAGTTCTCGTGTAAACAGGCCCTAAATCTGATGGGACAGAGGAGACAGGGCACAAACCTGGGGCTGTCCCGGGTATTGTATTTTCCGGACTATAAGTCGCTCCGGAGTATAAATTGCACCAGCCAAACAATGCGCAATTAAGAAGAAAAAAAACATATAAGTCACACTTTTTGGGGAAATGTATTTTGTAAAATCAGAGACCAAGACCTGACATTTCATCTTGAAAGGCAAGTTATATTAATAACAATAGAATAGAATAGAATAGAATAGAATACAGACTGAATAGGCGTTAATATGTTACCGTAACATATTAACAGTTATTCAGATAATTATAGCATAAACAAAACATAAGTTTACCAAACTCACGATCTCACTCCAAATCACTAAATCCATTGAATTCTTCATCCTTGGTGTCACTTCTGCGCGACCTCTGGAGATAAACCATAGATCCATGATGTAAACACCGCGCCGCTTCCTCTTCTGCATAACTGTCGTCAGACTCAGCATCAGTTCCAGTTAGAATTATTCCGGCCTTTCAGAATCTCGACAGGATGGTTTCGGTTGTCATTGAAGTTCAGGCTTTGTCAATTCATCCAGTGACTTCCAGGATAGTTACATGGTGCACACTCCTGGTTGCCGTGAAGCTGTGTTCTCCATCCCTGCTTTCAGCCAGTCCCTCACAAGTTTCTCACTCACTCTAAACTTTCTTTCTGCTGCTCAATTACCGTTTTCGGCTGAATATTTCACTACTTGCAGCGAGACAGCAGCTATTTCTACAGGAGGCATGCGCAGTAGAGTGCGAAGTGACAGTGGTACAGGAATAATAGGAGTAGTAGATACTGACACACGAGCCTAGAGCGCCCTCTCGCGGCTGTCAGTCTGAAAATTTTAATATACAAGTTACACCGGAATATAAGTCACAGGACCATCCAAACCATGAAAAAAAGTGCGACTGATAGTCTGAAAAATACAGAAAAAGGACATCTGGTCAATCTATATTTGTGGATCCTTAGTTTGGATATTTCTTTCAAAAACAGTAACTTTACCTTAGAGTTCTACTGCACATGCAACTAATTTATATGTATATTGTACAGAGACAACACAGCATATGATTGATGGACCATGTTGTGAAATTAATGGGAAATTGGCATAGATAGGCTGCACACACACTTAGAATACACAGAGATAACGTCCATGTTGACAAGGCCGGCGAATCTTATCACATCAATCATTTTAGACTTATTAGCACAATTTTGAGAGCAGACTAGATACATTTTGATTTAAACGTTAAAGATTACGTTGTTATTGGATTAAGAGTATACTTTCTCATAGGATACTTCAGTGTTCATAAAGGGAAGTGATTTCCTACCTCCCAGGTGTTTTTTTCATCATGTTTATGTCAATCACAATTCCCATAGCGATTCCTAAGCCTTTTCAATTTAATTATAATACAGTCTGACATGTTTGTAAAGCGCTTATTGTGAATGTCTAATGTTGATTTCTTGCATACTAATGAACCTAATTATACACTTAAATAGAGATGCCTCGTCATTGCTTCATTTGCCCTTTCCAAAACATTAACTTTCATAATGATAGACCAGTATATTAGGCCAATGGCAGTGGTTCTAAATTTTTTATGCTTGTATACCCATTACTATAATGCACTTGAAGAAAATGTCTAATCATGCTGCATCTATTGTATCATATCTAGTAGTTAGTATATTTTATTAAAGGTACAGTATGTAACTTTTTGTAACCTGCATGATTATATAGAAAGTTAAAACCATACTTCAAAACATTTTACCTGGATACTTTTTGTGCCATACTGTGGAAAATTATAGAAACAAACAGGTGGAGGCCTTCCAGTGCAACACAAACATACACAAAAACTATGTAAAATTCCGCAAACTAGTGATAAATGATCTCAGGCTGTGGAAATGTCTATTATTATATAAAATATGAATCAAAAACAAGTTACTAACTGATTCACACTTTTCCACAGCCTGAGATCATTTATCCTCACTAGTTTTGTGGAGTTTTGCTAAAGCAGAAAAGTCGTCATATCATTTCTGCAAAAATAATAATTAATAATTTTAGAAATATACTTAGCACACATGAAAATTGTCACCGCACAAAACAGCATAAACGAAATACAAACGTTTCCTATCACTTTCTGCCTATTTTGAGGCTCTTTAACATTTTGAGGGGTTGGATGACGTCATCAGCTAAAAATAAAACTGCTAATATCTTGAGAACTAAAATAGCACAACGAAACTTTTTGCAGCACAAAACAGCACAAACGAAGGACACAATTCTGGGCCGTTTTAGAGCATTTTTAAGCTTCCTGGGGGCCTAGCTGAACCCGATTTGACCTCTAAAAGTATCATTAATCTGAAAAACTAAAGCAGCACAAACCAAACTTTTTACAGCACAAATGGAGCACAAACAATTGACAAAGTTTTTGTGTAGGTTTGCGTTTGATGGGGGACCAACTTCACAGAGGTAGGTCTTCCTCCTCGCCTATAAAGTTACATACTGTGGCTTTAAAGAACCATGTATAAGTAAGTAACTCATGTTAGGCAAACTGTATTTCTGCGCTGGCAGTGAGAGCCTCCAGTACAAGATGATAATTTTCCCCATTTCCATCATTTATGTGTACCTGGACCATGTTTGAGAACCACTGGCTCATGCGATATTACAGCTGCATTTGTCCCTTCTCAATACAAGAGTGTAATTTTAGCCAGAACCGATTTTGTGCCATATTTCCACAGTAATCCATTCCAAACTGACAAGAATCTGTTCCAGCAAATAAATTAGCAAAACCCAGTGCACTCAACCGTCCCTTAAACTCCACTGAAATCCTCTGAGGTGTGAGTCTCCACGCTGGCAAATGGAAAACCTATCTCTCTACAGCGTGTTATTAACCCTTATCTCTGCGCCGTGAGATTCGTTTAAGCGAGCCCGTATGTCAGCCATAGTTACCCGCGGGGCAAAAGCGCTGCTCGGGCCCGTCGAACACAGCAAGGTTCCTGTTGACCGGCACGGAGTCGTCACGCAGGGTGAGGTGGGCAGGCTGGTCTCCCTCGTGGTTGGTTCCGCTCAGAGCCACGGAGGAGAGGAGGTCGAAGCTGATCTTGCCGTCTGGTTTCGGGTACTCGATTGGAGTGCACTCCTTGGCTGGTTTGAGCTGGTGGGCGTCGAGGCCTGGTGCAGAGAGAGACGGAGAGGAGAGGAGCTGAGCAAATGATTGATTTTTTTCCCAGATTGATAAGTGACCTGTGGATGTGATGGTAAATGGAATAGCTGGACTGGTAAAATGAGAGTAGGGGGAGAGGTGAATAGAGTAGCCAAAAATTATACACAAATAAGATGAGTGATGAGTAATGTTATTTTGAAGTCACAAGTAGAAGTACAAAGTAATGATCCAAGAAATTAGTCAAGTAATAGTAAAAAAAATATTCTCCTCATTCTTCAGTGTAAGACTTAAAAGGTCCTAAATTACACTAAATTGATTCTCGTAAGCTTTTTGCCATGTTATAATGGCAAAAAACAGACCTGGAGTTGTGATTTGTTCCATTCACACAAGTCTGAGTAACTGTTTTTAATTTTTCTGACCACCTCTCCAAAGCTCAAAATGCTCTGTTCCACCTTGTGATGTTCATGAAGCTTTATTTTTCAAGTTAACAGCTACCTTTTACTGTGCATTTACTGTCATTTCCGGACTATAAGCCGCTACATTTTCTCACCGAACCCTGCGGCTAATACAACTATATATGGACGGATTATGCGTGCTCGGCCTGAGTGCAGACAGTGTCTGTGCAGTTAACATGAAGTTGCAATGCTAGCTAGGGCTGTTGTAAGCACACCAAAACCGTTTATTGCCGTGTAATAAAATAAGTTATGATGCTAAATTAGAATTTGTGAGTGTGATACGTCTTACCCGTATGCGTTAAAGGTTGTATGGAGGATTTTTGTTTTGTTTCAAGTTGTCAATGTCATAGTCATTATAGAGGTGCAGTAGCCTTGTAATTATGATGACCAAAAAAAAGAGAATAAAAATTCATCAACTCTGGACGTGGTGGGGCTAAACATTTGCCAATAGATAACGACACTGCCTCGTTATCTGTTAGCTGACAGGCTGTCAATCAATCTCCCTACGTTTATAGCGTAACTGACTTGCCTGCGCGCCACCGGTACGTGGTTTGCGTACGCCTGTCACGCAGTCCACAGACGCAAGCTGCACAGACGCTGTTTACTCCACCAGCGCAACAGTTCTTAGCGGCTTTTTTTGACCTATATCTTCCTCGCAGTTAGCACAAAGTTTGTTGCAATGGCAGACAAAGAATCCAGGAGCAGTTAGCCGCAAAAGAAAGTCCAGTTTTTGAGGTCGCTGAAAGAAGAAGAGGGAAGGGGAAAAGCAGCGAAGCCAAACTAAGGTGATTCTTGAAGATTCATTCCAGCGATGGCGCGACTGAAGCAGACGCAGGGTCTAAAGACTGACGCACTGGTCGCCAAATTACTCCTGGACAGGTCACTTCTGCTTATTATGAAAACGTACTTTATTTCCAAGAGCTAGACAAACGTTTTTCAGGACACGAAAGCGATATCCTATGTCTGAAAACGTAATTTTCAAGGCAAAGAAAGAGTCCGCTTGCTGCTGCGTGTTGTAGCTAGTTCATTCACACAGAATCTCCGCGCAACCTTCTCTGCACCCCTTTCCTGCTCCTGTCCCCGCTGCCCGTTCCGCTCTTCCCCCTTCTCCTCACTTCTCCGGGCACGGAATCTCCGCGCACCGCTCCCCTCTCCTCTCTCCTTTCCTCTCCTCTCTCCCTGCTCCGCTCTTCTCCCTGCTCCTCCTCACTTCTCGTCCGCGAATGAAATGTCTGCACACCCGCTCCCCCCGCTCCTCACTTCTCCGCCTTGCCTAACCAACACTGTAGTTAGTTGTTTACAAGTCATGTGCAGCGCACCGGCTGTAAACAAACCTGTTTCTGGCGTAGTGAGGAGGCGGGAGGAGGCGTTTCTACGTAGGGAGCTGTAGGGGAGGGGGGGTGGTTTCACGCATGCGCAACATTTGAAAAAGGACAAACAGTTGCTGGATTTCTCGTTCCTTGGAAAATCCTCTATACAACCTTTAAATAGAGGTGAGTGGGTAAATGATGAGAAGAAATGTCTCAAACTTCAGCAGCCGAACATCCACTCTTACCTGATCGATTAAACTAGCCCCGCCCCCTTGAGAACCTGAAATCTGCTGAAATCCTACCAGACACTGACATGATACAGACAGGACAGCGGCTCTTTCTGCTAGAGCGAGACGTGGAAGAGATGATGCGCAGAGGAAGATGTTCGTTTCATTGTGTTTTGAACAGTTATTTTGTGCTTCATACACACATGGAAAACACACAAAGAAATGCAGATGATGCAGCTTTTAAGTTAATGGCAGTTGATGATGTGGCTGTCGAAGAATAAAATAGAGCTGCTGCAGGTGAGCTTGGCATGAACGAGTCAATGGTGAGACGTTGGCGATGGCAGCGTGACGAAGACGACAAAAGCTTTCAGAGACAATAAAAGCAGATGGCTCAAACATGAAGACGTGGACACCTGCGTATTATTTTCAGGTGCACTCAACAGTCCGGAAATTATGGTAATTCAGTAGAGATTGGCAATTCCAGTACATTGTATGGAGTTTAAACACACAGTGGAGCAAAGTGAAACCAGAGTGCTTTCAGTTTGAGAGAAAAGCTTGTGTTAAACATGTGAATGAAACAAAACACAACTCCTGGTATGTTGGTGATAAGGAAACAACATTATAACATAGATCAGAAAATAGCATAATATGAGCCCTTTAACTGTAAAAAATTGCCATTATACTTTGATGGACCACTTATGTAAAACAGCATTATCTACACCCCGCCGAGGACTCACCACTGTGCTTCAGTGTCCATGGTTCCTTGCCTCTCAAGATCCAGTAGAAAAGGCCGGTGTAGACCATCCCTCCGTACAGGCCAAAGTAGTTATGGAAGGACGGTCGGATGTTTCTCACAGAGTACAGCTCCTGCCAAATGGACGACTTCTTCAACGCCTCGCTGTACTCTGGCACATGCAGACCTGGGACCACAAAAACAAAAAATGGAAAATAAAAATGCCATAGAATATTATTTTACTTTTCTAGACCTTCATAACTATATCCACTTTAGTTCAATACATTAAAAGACTGAATAATAATTTTAGTTTGTACCATTATTAAAGAGCTTTTTGTGATTTTTCTGTACTACAATAAGATCTGAGCTATGTTTAACTCATTATAGATACAAATTAATTGATGTTTTATTTGGCTCACTTATTTCACTTATTTATTGCAGCTCATGATTTTTAACTTATTGTAAAATCAGAATAGTTTTTTGGGTATAATACTGCTTCAGGGTTATTGTGTCAGTGGCATTTTTTCAATATTGTAGTTTATCGTCTATAATTTTATCAGCAATATGTTGCTCTTGAAATTTGTTATTTTGACAGGGCTATAGTAACGAATAAATGTAAAAAAAATAAAAATCTATATATTTTAAATTCTGACAATAATCAGATGGTCATATTTTTAAACAGCGCTTTTCCACCTTCAAGGCTCTCAAAGCGCTTTACTTCAACGAACCGCTAAGAGATGTCACTTAGCGTATACAGTATTTTCATTGGCAAAAACTATTATTAGTAGTATTTTCAGTTTTGGTTTACTCTTTTGTTCATTTATTTTGTGAATAAGTAACAAATGACAAAAGTTTTATGTTGACAATATGAAATAATTTGAACATTTGACGTCATTCAGATATGATTTCCTTTTTTTCTCGTGTGTCTATCCAAAGTACAATTTTTTTATTTAATGTGTACTTAAATAATGCACAGGTAGTACTTTTACTTACAGTATATATACAGTATATATTTACTTAGCGATGTCAGCAGAGGAAAAAGCTTATTTACTTTTTCTTTTGAAGTAATGTTACTCTTACTTGGGAACAATGTTGGGCTACAGTTGCCCACCTCTGCTAATATCGATACTTGAGTTTTGAATATCTGCCGATATCAGATAAACAAATACCACAATTAACAAAACACTGTTCCTAAAATAATTCTATGGCCCATTACAGAAACTTCATGTAAGATAAATATGCAAATTCTAAAATAAACTAAAAGTAACTGGTAAAACTGTATCCTTGGGTGTGCTAAAAACCTTAAAGCTACCATCTGTAAGTTAATTTGATTTTTTTTTTTTTACTTGTAGATACCCCCTCCCCTCACCTGGCCTTTGCTCAGGCTCACCTGTGCTGTCTGGTCTTCTTCTATCATTCTAAGGCTGGCACTCTATCAGACAAAGATGGCACCTAACAGGGGCATAGCGGCCAATCTAATTACAAATGTCAGCTTTAATGTTGTCGCATGTAGTATTTCACATATCATTGTTAAGATGATAAGGTATTTGAGGGTCTTCACATCTACTTTTAACAGCATGTTACAATGGTAATGTAAGATAAATGTCATGATGAGTCTTAAAAGGACCCAAAAGACAAAGAAGTATTGAGCAGTATTAGTCTTCACCCAACATTCAGGTTTCACAGTCCAGTACTCCCATGGCAAATACAGCCAAATGGAGTTACAAAGTCTTATGATTCAGGCTTATAATGTTTGAGTGGAGACCGGATTCCATTTAATTTCCTTGTAGCGCTCTGTTCCACTCGGCGAATAGGCTTTTTCATGACGGTAATTTAATGGTGGACACCTTTTGAGATAGGTGCACTTTCAGAGGCTATGCTGTTTTTTTTAATAACTCCAAAACTTATGAAAGAACTTATCATCCGACCTTTGCGGACGGCCACATGCTGTTATCTGACATTTAACCTGCCCATATTCACAGTTTGCGGACCAGAAAAGTTTTGGGTCATTGAATATGAAATATTAAACTTTAGAAAAACATTACAAAATATGTGAGTGTGTTAGATTTCAATTTTGTGTAGAAAAGTTTTCCACCAACAACTAACCAAGTAGTCTTATATTGAATGGGCATTGTCAGTCAACATCTTAAACACGTCTGCTCTGTTTATAATACCTGTTGAAACTCCAGACAGGTTTGAATGAAAATGAAATTACCAGTGCAAACCTCTGCAGACAGAGAAAACATGGACATTTTATACAGACCGAACCACTTTGCCACCTCTCCATAAAGCCTCCAGAACAACCACACAAACTTACCTACATCACAGCAGATCTGATCAAACGTTGGAATGTAAAGTAGCAAAGAAGATTAGTATCACATTAAAGGGTTTGATTCCCCACCTGCGGTCTCAGAGTCGAGGTCTTCCGCGGTGACCTTGGGGAAGACGGTCTCTGCAGCCAGCATGCCTGACTTCATGGCTGTGTGTGTGCCTTTGATCTTGGGCACATTCATGAAGCCGGGACTGCAGCCGATCAGCAGCCCGCCGGGGAACGTCAGCTCTGGGATGGACTAAGGACGAGAGGAGGGAGAGAAGTGACTTTAGATTTACCTTGGAGTACTGTTAGTACTGTTGCTTTAGATTTACTGAGGCTGTTTAATTTAAGTGATGACAGCATTCACCTCAATCAATTACAAAAAGTTAATTATGTTCAGAATTTTATGGGTGCACTTTATACTCCACCCTTCTAATCTACTAATCATTTTTAGAGCGTAATAACAAAACATTTTTTTTTTTATTATTTGATTTCCATCACATCACTAATAAACAGTACATCTTAAGCAACTTGGCAGCACATACATTATTGTTTCAAACATTTATTTATTTATTTCAAAAATATTACCCAGCCCTGATATTTGTTTTTATATTTATTTATTATTTATTATATATCATTTTTATTTGAACTTTATTAAACCACTGAAAATCCTCCACATAGACAAGTGTCATCTATCTTACCACTGTACCATAGACTGGAAAATGTCTTTTGGCGTAAACTATTGGTGCTGTTACAGGCCTTAGTTCTAATTTGTTTGTGTGATTTTTGCCGAGTTCTCTTGATTCCTGCTGCAGGAGCCCTGGTCCGTGATTGGTGGGGCAAATCTACGCCCACCTCACCTGCAGCCACCGCCCCCTATTTAAGGAGATTGCCAGCACCTGTTCGGGGCTGCTGGCCTTGGTGGCTAGTATGCCATTTAGTGTTTGTTTGTGTGTTTAGTTTAGTTCTGTTTTGTGCCTTTTTTGATTTGGTCACTCGATTCTGTTTGTGGGCTTATGTGGTTTAATTTGGTCCCTTAATTTTACCACTCGTTATTATGTAAGCCTGCGTGACCCCTTTTGTGGCACAAAACCCGTTGTCTGTAGTTTTGTTTCTTAGCTAGGTTATTTTCTGTATATTTTTAAGTCTTGTTAATTTACCTTTTACCTTCCTGTTAATTAAACATTATTTAATTTATTCCATTTTACATCTTGGTTTTATTTTTGTTACTTCCCTTACCCCAAACGAGCTGTTTGGGCGAGGGAACAGTGCTTTATGTAAAATCACATTCTACAATTCCAACATTTTGTGATCAAATTTGCTCTGCCCCTTAAAGACACATGTCTTGGTGAGGCATCGGTTAACATCCCTGGAATTACTGGTTCATGTAAACCTAAAACCAGCACAAAGTCATTTTTTTTCATCTCAAATAACACATCAACCAATGAGGTGATTTCAAGGAGTTTTGTCAGTCAGTGTGCGCCATAGCTTATTTAAAGTCCTCCTCCCCCTCCCTCTGTGGGTCAGGAGCGTCTGCACACTGAAGTGAGCTATGGCTCTCCAGAGGATCGCCCTTCTGCTCCTGGAGGCTCCATACTGCTCCCTACAGCAAGGCCCTACAGCAGGACTCCAGACTCACAGCTCCATGTGCAGCAACACCTCCACAGGGGATAGTCCCACACACTTGTTTCATTAATTATACTTATAAGGTTATCTTGCTCTGAACCTCAGAAATCTGTTTAACTTTTCCATGGATTGTTACATCACATGTAGAAATCCAGTGCTGTGTCCATGAATCATTGCCAGACTCATTTGAGCATTTCTGCTGTCCAATTGCATTCATTATAACTGCATGCTTATATTAGCATATTGACCCTGTTGCTTAAAAGCTAGCTTTTGTTTTTGTCCATAATAATTCCAGCCATTATGTTTCATTTTTGACTGATTCATGCATGTTTGGATAATCCTGTAGTGTCTCATTTGAAGCTTCAGTTCTTAGAAATGTTAATTTGCAGCCACTCTCACCCATCCGTGCCCACAGATCTGCACTTTTGAACTGGTTCTTTGCAAAGTCTGGATGATTAGTTCTGGCCTTTTGGGAAGTCAATGGGCCAGTTTCTATTACGAACTTGCAACCCTCCTTTATTCCACATTTGCAGGAGATGACAAATTTAGTTTTCACAGCAGCTCAATGCTCCTAGAGAATGTGATTGCAAAAGGCACTATTGAATCTTACCTGAATAAATTAACACATCTATGCCCTCGCTCAGTGATCTAGGTGCATTCCACAGCAACGAAAAAAATCCAAATTGAAGCCTCTGAAACCTTTACTTATTATAATTCAAGTTAGCAAAAATAATCATGTTTTCAGAAGTTAGTAAACTCTGAATACATTATTAAATTTTTTTTTTTTTTTTTTAAAAAGGGCCGATTAGATTCACTCTTTTTTTCCTAAAAAATCTTTTTAAAGAGTCTCATTAAACTATGTCCATAGAAGATAAGAGTCTTAAGGAATAAAAGCCCTTTCATTAACAAGTGCATTGACGATGACCAAAATAGATCTTCAGTATCTTGGATTTGGTATCCAAGGTTTCAAAATTGATAATAATTTGGATACATTTTCCATTTTGGCTAATAAGTATAATTTTTTTTAATACAAAAGGCCTACTATTTTTTTACTACGGTAATAAGGCTGCAATAATTATTGTTCATAAACAAGACACTTTACTGCTATAAACCTCTGCTCGCTAATTTTGAAAATGTTATGTTCACATAGTCCCTTCATCAAAAAAGAAAACCGGATATTAAGTTATACATAACATGACAATATGCCCACTACAAAGTTTACACTGCCTTTGCATATCTGATAATTTTCAGTTTTCTATAGTTAAATTTTTGAAATGTGATGTAAACATTTAGATCTACATAACTGGATTTCTTTCTGGTTACTCACTGTGCAGGTTATGACAAGGAAAACTGCAGCAAAGACAAAATAAAATATGAAATGATGTGATGAAGATACTTTAAACTCAGTCTTCCAAATACAACTGTTACTCTAAAAATTCATTGATAAACTGACATGTTTCACATAGGGGAGGGTCCATTATGGATTTTTCGAGAAGATACTGATATCCGATATTTGTCTTGCTGTTGTGGCTGATAACTGGTATTTGCCAATATGAAATTTAGCTTTTAAAGTCTATAGTTATTTCGCAAAGTTAAATTAACTAGCATTTTCGTAAAAATAACAACAAAATGTATTTATCAGGGATATAAAGTCAGATTTTCACACTCAATTTAGTTGGACCAATACAGATATCTGGGGAATTCCACTAATATCGCTGATAATTGCTATGCCATCCTTAATATCACAGGTGGTTTTCATGACCAAATTTCTTTGTGCATGTAAATACAGAACAAAGATCTGATTATTTCATTATTTTATTCTTCTTCTAGTTATCCGATATTTATCATGGAAATGGAAATGTGTCTTTCCTCATATAAGCCTGACCCAAAGGCCTGTGAAAGTGGAATTACATAAACACATTTTAATTAAGCTGCTTTCTGTCGTTGTCATTATTATTATTATTAACTACTGTTTTGATTACAGAATAAATTAATTCTATATTTAGAACAGTGCTCCTAACATTAATTAATAATGCATGTAGGCATACACAGTGTGGGCATATGGGGCATGTTTGAAAGTTTCTTAGCACAGTGGCACTTTCTTTGTGCATATCTGGAACTTTTTCATGTCCCAAACTCTTGAGTCATCTGTCAGCTCAAATTATTTATAAGAATTACTTTGAAAGGGTCTAGAAGAGTTTATTTCACCACCAACATTTCTAAAACAAAAACAATTTCAGAATGGAGGCAACTGGCGGCAAAAGTGAAATGGAACGTGCAATTTTAATGAGGGGGATAATGAATTGGGATTAGCCACAGAATCAAAATACCACAAAATACGGAAAATCAAGGGTTTTGGAGTTGGTGATAACAGAGTCTAGTTTAAAAAGACATGATTGTGTTTAACATTTGGTGATTTTTATTTTTTTCTGGTCACTTCAAGAAATAAAAGTTTCATAAAAGTTTAGTTTTTTGCAGATATATCGGATACAGTACTTACATACTAATTATTCTTTTTCTAGTGGAACAGGGAACTAAATTACATTCTCAATAAAGTGTCCATCTATCATTTGTCTGTTGTTTACTCATCAAAAACAGACCTGGTTGTGTTTTCTTTCTTTTCTTTCATTCACACATAACAAACAAACCCTGCATATTTAAGCCGAGTTCTTCACTCTAAAGGAAAAATGTGGTAATACAGAAAGTGCACCACTGTGTTTTTAAACTCCATACACCTTTATTCAATTGCCCACTGAACAAAAAGGTTAAAGGTAGCTGTTAAGATGAAAACTAATAATAAATGTGTTACTTCAAACTTGTAAATGAAACAAAACTCTAGGTATGTTTCTGATGAGCTATAAACATTCTAATGTGACTAAAAGAAGAGTCATTTTTGTGTAATATAGGACATTTAAAAGACACAATTAGCATTTAGATAATTGTAAGTTAATTGTTGAAAAAGTATTATGTCCAGCTTCATTCTGCCTCCAGTCTCCTCTCTTGTAGAATTTTGACCATTCTGATTTTAAAGTGTTTATAGTCCATACCTGGAAGCCTCCTTCGTTGAGGGCACGGGCTCCGTAGGCGATGCGTTGGCCTCCCTCCAGTGTGGGAGCCACAAAGGGGTGATGCTTCCAGCGCTGGAACTCTCTGAAAGGGCTCAGGTACGGGTTGGAATAGTCAAGACCGACCTATGTGGCAAAAGGACACACAATGAGAATGAAGTCTAACCCTGAAATCCACAATGCACAATGGAATCAAAACACATCTCAATCAAATCAAAATCACAATTTGAGATGGCGCAATTATCAGATCACAAAATTTGTAGTTCTGTAGTTCTTTTTATTGATACTTTGCAGCTGATGTCATCGACATCCTCTGAGGTATAATGCCAACTGTGGGCACTGCTCTGTTTGAGGCTTTATTAGACTATAATCTGATCTTTATTTTACCACTATCTGACCTTAAAGAACTGGCTGCTATACAAGTTCCTCTTAGCATCACAGTCACAATTTAGCTTGTATATAAACTAAATAAAAGACAATTAAGAATCACTCATATGCAGCAGGTGAATTTTTGGACAAAATTTCGTCTCAATAATAAAAGGATATTTCCAAATGAAGTATTTCACATTGCTCTGATTGGTTGCGCAAACACTGATTAGTTTTGTCACAATACTAATGCGATTTCAGTACTAAGGAATATTCTATATTCAAAACCAATACAAATACCACGCTGTGTAATCCCTCAGGGGTCCAGGTATGTTCCATACTGGTCCATTACATACATAAGTCTATGTGCTCTTATCCTTGTTCGGATACAGCTCAAGATCATGTAAAGCTATTCAGGAAAGGTTCATTTCTGTCCTGAGAATGGAATTTAACTTAATTTAATTTATTATAATTTTTTTTTTAAGCAACTGAACTACAAGACCACTTTTATGTGCAAATGTACCATAAACTGTTTACCTTTATGACTGGAAGAAGTTTTAAATTAAAAGTTGTTTATACTTAAAGAAACCAACTTCAAATTATTTTAAAAGAAAAGTCATGTGATCAATATATCTCCTGTCCTGTCATTTGGGGTGTCTCATGTCGGGAGAACTGAGGCATTTTGTGTAGAGCAAAGAGCGTGGTGTTCAAATCTGTCGCAGTGTCTCGGTTCATCACCACAGAACCACAGAGAAACAGAAGATAGGCCTGTACTCTGTGAGCTCACTACAGATTTACTAAAAGAATTATATTACTGTAGTTCACTATTGTTTTACTATAATTGTCACAACCATTCACTCTGTCATATATCACATATTTATCTATTTCATTGTAAAATAGGCTGTGATTTGCTTTCAGACTGCTTCACCTTCTTGGTCAGTTCTTTCATTTTTCAGATATCAGAGCATCTATGACAAATGAGTGTTCAAGTGTCTAAATGAACGAGCCCTGCTCTGTGTTAATGCTTCTGCATAGGAAGCGGTTCATGTTTTCAAACCACCACTATAGAGCACGCCAACACAGTGTTGGAAATGTGTTACACACACCTTGAGGTCTCATCTGCCCATCACTAAAGTATTCTTAGAAACCACAGAGGGAGCATATGTTTATAGCCTTCCAAGTAACACTTGTCACTTTTCATCCCTAAAATACAGTATATTCTACTTGAAAACTCAATGAAAACAAAATCCTTGGTCCCTACTTCAGTTTGATCACAATTATTATAAACATTATATGGCATTACAATGGTATACAATGCTTCCTAGTAGTTCACATCTCATTGTTATTGGATAATTCTCCTTGTCACTCATTCAGAGCATGACAAAAGCTGACCACTAAGGGGAGGGGATGATCAAAACTAGAATTTAATTGGCTTGATTAGGTTTTTAAAATGGTCCTATATGACAGAAAACAGACTCTTTAAGCAGTGTTATAATGTTGTTACCTCCTCAAAAACATACCCCGAGTTGTGTTTTGTATCATTCACACATGTCTGAGTAATTCCTGCATTATTAGTCTGTCTACATCTCAAGCTCAAAATGCCCTCTTCAACCTTGTGATACCATGAAGCAATGATTTTCAAGTTAACAGCTACCGTTTACCTTTTGTGTAGTCGAGACTACAGGGATTCCAGGGTTGAAATTATATACCTTCAACAGAATCATTTGGATAGAGTTTGTGTGTAAATGACATGTGCAAATGAAACAAAACACATCTCCAGGTACGTTTTTGATGAGGAAACATAATAACATGGATCAGAAAATGGTGTAATATGGGCCCTTTAATTATTAGTAAGTGGTACCAGCTCCACTAACTCACCATTTCAAACTGTACAATGCAGTTACTTTTTATGTGGTGGTCAATATAGAAGCAACAAGCAACATTTCCTGAGAACTATCCATACCTTGAAACTGATATACAGCACTCAAACTGACTTCGTTAAGATGTAGTTCCACTTTTAACGGATTAACCTTATGTGAAACACTTCAGTTGTCAATGCACCATGGGAAAATCCTGTGCCCTATGCTGGCAATCACCGAATAAAAAATAGTTTTACCTTTAATGCATTGGTAAAATAATGAATGACTATGTCCAACTTATGCAACATGTCCACTCAACTAGGTCTTACTTCGTCTCGCCTTTAATTTAAACTTTCCCTGCACACGTAAAATAACAGTCTAAGTTTCCCTGCGGTGCTGTGAATAATTTTGACACTCTCCTCTGGCTATGTCATGTGAGAACATGATCTGAGTAGTGTGTTTTTCCATGGCTTACAAGTTCTGCCGATATACTGGGCTGATTTTGATAATTTCCGTTTGAGACAGACCTGTATAATCAGTTACATTGGGCAGATATTTGCAGTTTTTAGCATTTCACCTGGGTCCTGTATTATGCAAAATTGACTCTTGTGAGCTTTAAGGCAAGGGATAATGTAATTACTATACCTCCTCAAAAAACAGACCTGGAGTTATGTTTTGTTTCATTCACACATGTTTCAGCAACCCTTTATTATTAGTCTGTCTACAGCTCCAAAGCTCAAAATCCTTTGTTCCACCTTGAGATGTCATGAAGCCGTAATTTTCTATTTTATATCTACTTTTAATGCAGTAGAGATTAGCAGTTCCAGGGCTGAACTAATCCTAATGATTCGAATGAAGGTGTGTGGGGTTTCAAAACACAGTGGAACACAACCAGATATGTTTTTGAGGAGGAAACAACATTATAACATAGATGAGAAAACAGTGTAATATGGGACCGTTAAATCTTCAGCAGAAACCAATATTTTATTCAGGTCAAGAGGGTACTGCCCAAAACGCGACTACACAGACCTCTGATTCAGTTTGTATAAAACATGGTTGCCGGATGAGTTGGTCGTAAGTTTTAAATGAGATACTGTAATGAATCCAAACTGGTCCCACATGTCTATGAAAAAATCCACATCTCTGATTTTCCCCCAAATGATACTTTTAAAGTGTGTATGACAGTTTTGGACAATTCTCTAATTTTACTTAATTTGGTGGGATTATACCTGTTTTAAATATAAATTATATTTTTCACCAATCAAGGAGCAGTTTGTGAAGAAAAGTTGAAAAATATGCTGAAAATTACTCAAAGTAGAGAGTTCTACACCTAAAAAGTTGTAAAGGTCCAAAAGTTATAAAGTTATGCACAATTTCAAATACTTAAATGATTATTTAAATAAAATAAAGGTGCCTTTCTTATATTTTTTTATCGTCAAACTATAATCTCTGTAGATATTAGCTGACTTTTGGCCCCATTGTATTACAACTGTTGCAAGGTAACACTTAACAGATAACTCCCTAGCATGATGTCATGATGAAATTAACATACTGGGCAATTTTTTACAATTTATTTTAGTAAAATCTTAAATATGATTAACTTAATTAGGAAAATTAGTATTTCAAGCCGTCATAGGCGCTTTAAACATCTGATTTAGTCCAGTCCAGACTCACTGCAAACCTGTAACTGGGCATTTGTGCAGCGTGATCTTCTTATCAGCGGAAGTTGACAAAGAGCTTAAGTTTTCAAACCAAACACCATGCATCCTCTTCAGTCAGGTTTTCTGATTTTTGCTAATATCTTTATCTCCTCATTCCTGAGACTGTACTCCCTCCCTCACCCACTCACCCACTCACCCACTCACCCACTCACCCACTCACCCACTCACTCACTCACTCACTCACTCACTCACTCACCACAAAGCCCAGGGCCACCAGCGGCTCTCCTTCGTTGAGGTGGTAGAGGAAGGAGCCCCCGTACGTGTGTCTGTTCAGGGGCCAGCCCACAGAATGCTCCACTCGGCCCGGGCGCCACTTCTTCTCATCAATCGTCCATACCTGCGCAGAGGCAGAGCATAATATTGCACATTTAAACAGCGTAGGAGCGCATGAATGCTGTAAGTACTGTTAATTAAATATGTGGGTTAATGATTTGTGGAACAAGTGCAATCAGAGATAGCAACCTGGTCCCCCATGAGGCATTGGTGAGAGCAGTTCCTCACCACAGAAGCAGCTTATGAGGAGCCCAGCCCATATTACATGATCGTTATATCCACAATGCAATGTGTGTAGCTGAACAGTGCCCATGAATATTTGTGTGATATTGGTCATACATGAGAATGTCTGTGTTTACTAGCATGTAACCAAAATTTAATTTTTCATGAGTTCTGTATATGTTAGTTGTGTGACTGTAGATCAGTGTGTTGTTTATCACCAGAAAAAGAAACAATGGAAATTATCTTCGTTCCAGTTTTAACGACACACACTAAAAGAGAAAGGAACTGTTAAAATTAGTGATTATCTCGAAAACTATTTTACTATACAAATGCATAGAATTATAAATAGATAATTTTTCAGAGATTTTGAGACCACTCCCGTTCCTCTAGCTTGATCCTTTGCGGAGTTATGACCAAAAATGCATATTTGACCTTGGTTACCTTGATCTTCCAGTGACCTAGGCCAGTTTCAACCTGTAACATCCAGTGTACCCCAGCTATGTGTGTGCCAACTTGTGTGATGATTGGGTGAATATTTTAGCCTGCAGATGGTTCAGAAATTGCAGAAATTGCCAAGACCTTTCATTTGACCCATGTGGCAACGGGGCCTTGACCCACGTATCAAATTTGGTGACAATCGGTCCATAAATGCCGGAATTATCGAGGGTGGACAGACACACAGACACACAGGCTAAATACAAAACCTGGTCAACCCTTCGGGGACCAGGTAATTAATGTAGATTTCAGTATACAATAGGTCTATTTGGGTGCAAGTAAGGCATATCAAGATATATTTAACATTTTTCCAGCATATTCACACCACAAATGAAATTAACTTTTGCCATGGAGACTGTGCAAGAGGCTAGCTGAGGTCGTAGCTCTTGGACACTTGAGATGCTACAGGCTTTTTTAAACCATATGTGGCAGCAAATGTTGCAGAAGACCTTCCAGAGGAAATTTTGAGGGAATGAACCATTTCATTACCAACTGCTGTGATGCTGCAGGACACAGATGGACACCTTTGGCTCTTCCTCTCCTCAAACTGCCCTGACACAGACCTGCTCACCCTCCCTGACCAGTCCTCCTGTTAAACTGCACTGAGACACAAAAGCAACTGTGACACGCTGTGGAAATGTTGCTTGAAACCTGTAACAGTTCACTGCAGCAAAACTTCAATTTTCTTCAGTATCAATAAAGATCTCTCACTCACACACACTAAAGTATATACTGCAATAAAGCTAAAATATGGAGATGATATTGCTTTGCCTTTCATGTTCCGAAAATAAAACTGATCTTTTACTTGTTCAATTACAGGTGTTGCTCAAAAATACCTTAAAGGTTGTATAGAGGATTTTTTTAAGGGAAGAGAAATAAAGCGACAGTCCTTGTGTGCGTTCAGAATTACTGTTGAAGTGACCTGTCTAGAAGTAATTCAGCGACCGACACGTCAGTTTTTAGACGCTTCGTCTGCTTCGGTTGCGCCATCGCTGGATGAGATCTTCAAGAATCACCTCAGTTTGACTTTGCTCCTTTCCACTTCTCTTCTTCTTTCAGCGACCTCAAAAACAACTTTGTGCAAAATGCGAGGAAGCGACAGTTCGAAAAAGCCTCTAAGAACTGCTGCGTAAACCACGTAATCCCCATGCTCCGATGAGTCAGTTACACTAGGGAGTTTGACTCACAACCTAACAGCCAATAGAAAATGAGGGAGCCTCGTTTTCTATTGGTTGATGTTTATCTGGCCTCAACATGTCCACAGTTGATAGATTTTCGTTCTTTTTTTTTTTGGTCATCATAATTACAAAGTTGCTGCGGCTCTGTAATGGTATTTTAATCTTTCACTGACAGTTTGAAACAAAAAAAAATCCTCCATACAACCTTTAAAACCAAAAAACATACTTATTTACAGTGACCAGCAGCACTTCTCCACAGGGGTACGTATGTGGAACTCTGACTAAAAGAAAACTAAAATTCTCTGGTGCATGTACATTAAGTGTGAAAGGCTCTGAAATACCAAAAAATGAATACAATGAATACAAACCACTGTGTTTATTTTCCACAGACAGCTGTGATTTGGTGAGATCTTTCTTGGAAATATAAAGTAAAAGGGATCTATCAATCATACAGTAAACACAACCTTCATCAGACTGGCTCCTTCTCTCCTCTCTTGAGCGCAGATCGCTTCAGAGTTTACAAACAGGACCACACAATTCCAGGTCAAGATGTCTTTTTATAGTATGTAACTAGGGCTGGGCGATATGGGGGAAAAAAAAGAATAACAATTTTTTTACCCCCATATTGATCATCTCGATTTTTTATTAGATCTTATTCCATCTTATTAAAAATATAGACGTGGACTTCAGGCATAAAAGGCAGGGTGTCAGGGTGTGTAATTCTGGAAAAATCCACCTCCACACAAAGCAGGAATTAGTTTGTGTTGTGCTCGTTAGCAGCAGAAACACATGTAGACGCGAGTTACCTCTATCATCAGAAACACGTGCGATGTCCATGGGATAAATGAGGTCTTAAGTTTCATTCATAAATGGTGAGAAAATAGTTGTTTCCATAATTTAGATTCTAATGATAAGCCCCAGAGGAGAGAAAGAGCTGTGGTCGGATCAGAGAGGAAGGCGAGGAGCGGGACACATGGCATTGCACACACAGATGCCCACGCAGATGCAGATGCAAACGCAGACGCAGACGCCCACTCAGACGCAGACGCAGACGCAGACACGTGAAGGGAAAGAGACTGGACTTTTAGTGAAATTGAGCAGATTTAAGTTAAAACTTGTGACCACGTACGGAGGCGTAAAGGAACGTGCTGTGGCTCAGGCGCTTTTTCCTAAACAAGAGTCTAAATCCTCGTCAGCGGCCAAGAGAACTCACTGCCACACGATTGGCTGTAGACCTGTCGATTAAACAAGCATGCCTTGTCATCGATCTATAGATTTTTGCACAGCCGTAACATTTAGACCCCATTTTGTGCATAAATGAATAAATGAAATAGAAGACCTGTAACTTAGCCTGGTGGTTGAGTCCATGGAGACAAGTGGGTGGCGCATCCTTTTATCAGAAAAGTTAACATTGTGCCCCTTTAATTTACTTGGTAATGTTGCAATTGAGAAATCTTTTTTCTTAAGACACTGTAATTAGGTTCTTAATAGCATACACTTGAAAGGACTTACAAAATTTGCACTATTAACTATCATTCATAGCAATTAATCCCTTCTTTGGGTAATAATGTACTAATTATTTAATTTTATCCCATCAATAAAGAGAAAAGCTCCCAGCTGGTGTCTTTTCTTCTAAAGCACAGCACAGACACTGCACAGCTGTCTCTGTATTTAGTGGTCTTGTTCTATGCTTTGGTTAATACCAAATTTAAAACAAATAAATGTGAAAAATGTATTATAGAAATGTCTTTTATAAATCAATGTCACATCTGTTCAACAAATGTTTCTTTACCTCAAATGGCCAACTATACAAACAAACTTTTAAATACAAAATTCATAATTACTTAATTGGAGAAAGAGAGAAAAGAACTATATGGTTTAATACTCACTTTGTAAAGAGATCAGAAAATAAAATCTATAAATCTATTTTTGGATACAAGATATGATTAATTACTTTTAGGCGCTTTTTAATAAAGGTGCTGTGCTTTATTTATAAAAACACAAAAAACAGGAAAGTGAAAATAACTTTGGACCACTGCAAACTGTTTAAAATGAACTATTTCTAATTCGTTCTGAGCTTGCCGTCACTATGAGTTTATAAGCATTTTTCATAACTCTCAGAGACCAGCGTAGAGTTTTGCTGTCAAGGCATATTTACACTCACTGAGACAGAGACATTAAGTGATGTTTTAGCCTAAAGGCAGTGTTTTTTCCCCCATTTTATTTAGACTATGTGTTTGAGGTCTTTAGAGAAGCCAGCCCAAACCACATGTATACTTTATGCTACGTTCAAACAAGGCTGCAAGGCTTAATGCTCAATTCAAATTTTTTTGCAAAATCTGATTTTTTGGTGAGGTCATTCACTTGTATGTGATCTCCAGAGTGAACTTTAAACGCCCCAAAAGTGTCCCACATGTGCATTGGAAAACACAATGACATCACAAGCAGCAAGTGTTCTCAGTGTGGAATGGAAATTGCCTAAACGTTGGGCTTGTGTCCCAAAATACGGCCCAGTTCTTCATAAAATGGACAGGTTACATGTCCACGGCTGCTTCATTTGTTTGAGTCTTTAGTTTCCTTGTATTTGGCTCACAGGCTCTTAATTTTTCGTTGTTATTGGAGCCAGGATCACCTGTAGCCGCGCTCGACCATTTCTTTGGCAATCATTTCAAAAACTGCCCGTTTCTGATAAGGCCCCTCCAATTTGGCCTGAATACAGCGATCCCTCCAAATGATAATGAACTCACTAACCTCGCTTTCCCTCCATTGACTTGACAAGCTTGATGTGTAGGTGGGATGAATGTCTGGCCGTTCACACTGAAGTCGTATGTCAAAAGATTTAATATGTATCGGTTTTAGGAGCACATATGCAAGTGGCCTGGGTCACATTTGAAAAAAATCGGATCTGTGTCGTTCAAACTGTCATTAAAAGATCAGATACAGGTCGCATAGGGGTGAAAAAAATTGGATTTGGGTCACTCCAGGCTGCAGTCTGAATGCAGCCTAATATGCATAAACAAGTCATTCCTGTCCCTCTGCTGCCAGATCTGTCCAGAGTTTGTTTTTCACTCCTAAAGCTACGTGATGACATCGGAGAGGTAAAACAAATACTATCTCTGTCATTAATAATGTTTAAACTGCTTTAGAGCCTCCTCAGTCTGTGTTTAAGTCCAATTTAAATACTTATTTTCTTCTTCCCGATTTCAGGGAGACATGACCAAACTTGGATCTTTGTATGCAGTTTTGAAACCGCTGCTCTGCTTATGTGCGTGGTTTATGTGCGAATCTGAGCTGCTCTACTGAATGAATAAATGACAGACACACAGAGGCATGAGATACAAACTCAGGCAGATAATTGGACGTCTTTGTTACTCACCTCGCGTTGTTAAGTTGTCAAGTCTAAACTGCAACATTCTCATCCATATTGTCTATTTAATTAGAATTCCTGTGTAGTTTATCACCAGTCTTCTGTCCATTAAAAGCATTTATCTGAACTTCTCCACTGCACCACTTCTTCACAAATAATAACAACAGTTTTGACTTGCATCCAAAGTAAAAGTGCAAAGTGAGTTGTTTTGTTTAGACAGGCAGCCTTTGGAGTCTGAGGATCGTAAAATTTAAAACCTCATACGATTTTTTGGTGCACACTTTAAGTTTGTTTAAGACTGTAGTGTATGGCAGTCTTTAATCTGATCCAAGGAGCATGTCTAAAAATGCCCAGATTGAATACAATACCTAATACTAACAGTCTTACTTCCAGTTTGCAGCCGATAAAAGCGCTTTATAATTAGATTCAGACATTATACAACAGTCTGATTTTGACCTAAGAGCTGTTTTTTGGCAACATATCTGCACTGGGGCACAAGTAAATGAGTTTCTTTACTACATGAAAAGAAAGAAAATCTACCACCCTGAGCAGATTTGAAAAGAGTTTCTTGTATGAACTGGCAATGCATAGAAAACTTTCTAACCTTATGCGGTCCGTGCATTCTTACCTCCTTCAGACCGATGGCGTAAGTCTGCGGCTCACAGTTCTCTCGCAGGTTAAACTTCTGGTACAGTTGTTTGGCCAAGTGTCCGTGACAGCCCTCTCCGAAAATGGTGACTTTAGCATGCAGCTCCATCCCTCGCTCGAAAACATCCTGGAGCAAGAAGAGGAGGAGGCGTCATACAGTCATACTCAAATCAACCCTTTTCAGAAATAATAATAAGAAACCCAAAAATCAGTTGGAGTATATTTGACAGGTTAAGAGTATCTTATCAATAAAACATCATTATTTTTGAGATTTTACTAAAAATGTTGCTTAGTTTTTTAATTCTGGTTCTAAAATATATTATTTTACTTCGTGGTTGGACATGGGCAGAGGATATGACATACGTAGAAGTAATTTCCGTTCTAGCAACCATAATGTTAAAGGTGCATTGTGTAACTTTTCTGGTGGAGAGTCCGTCAAATGCTTTTCTCCATGGAGATGTTATTGCTTCATCTGGTAAGTTTCACAGTATAATATTAAACCTTTCTATCTTCATGGAGACCAAACCCGACAGAGTTACAGGTCAGAGCTGTGGAGGGGCGACTCCGCTCACAGTCTGAATGCCTGTTTCTGTAGGTATTTTTAAGATATAATACCACCCATAATTTAATAATTTAATGTAAGGTAGAGCTGTTTAGTGTCATACTGTGGAACATTGCAGGAAGAGCAATAATATATCCATAGAAACAAAAAGGTGATGGACTCCCAACCAAAAAGTTGCATAGTGCACCTTTAACAATGGCTAATTTCTGTCTAAATTACATAATACAGGGTTCCCACTCTTTTTCACTGACAAAATTTCAAAACTTTTTCATAACCTAAACTGAATTTTCCATGACTTAACCTACATGTGTAGAATTGATCATACTTTTAGAGCTAAATATGAAATGCTAACCCTTTCCACTGACTTTACGGTTTGGGATTATAGTTTTTTAGCATTCAAAATACTGTCAGTGCATTTAATGTCGTCTCTTTTAAACAAAAAGTGCATACGTTCGGAAATAATCATAATAGCCTAATGATAACTTAACAGAATACTGTAGTTACATGAAAGAGATACTAAAATTCCATTACTTTTCCAGCCCTTGAAAATGACATTTTCAATTTCCATGACTTTTCCAGGATTTCCATGATCATGAGAACCCTGATAAGAGTTGTTAAACAAAAAAAGACAACAACACCTTTATTTTGTTAAATCATAGTTTAATCTGTCAGAAAAATTTGTTCTTTGAGCATGAATTGTCTCTGCATTTTAGATGGACTTTTCAATCTTTATGGCATACGCAGAGAGATTCTGTTTTAGAACTCTACCTACTTCCTTTTTTGTACTTTTCTTTGACTTTTTTCCACAAACTGCCACTTAAATTATGTAAAACTATTATAAATATTTATCACAGGTACTATACTAGCAGAGCAAGTAATACTTAGAAAAACATGAAACCTGTCATTTGCACTTCAACAGAATAAGATGTACAAAGTGTTTTGTAAGATTTTTATCAATATTCCACTTAATTTATCTGAACTATTCTAGGTGTAGATGCAGTCATCCACTATTTTAAACTTTTAAAAAATCTATGGTTATTGCCATTGTAGCGTGACACTTTTTAAATAAATTTGGACAAGTCTGAGTAGTAAACAAATCATTATTTACAGATGTGAAGTTACACTTTATTGTCCCTGTAGGGAAATTTGTCCTTCATTGCCACCGGGGCAAACTGTCAAGAGGACTCTGACAGTGGGACCCATCTCTAGATCTTGAGCTAGTTTTGGTCAGGAGGACTACATTAGCTGGAGGATTTCATCTATGGTATGTGTTTTGGGTGTACCTTTGGTGATCCATCCTTGGCAATGCCCACATCATTAGTAGCAATTCCTTTTACACTCCCATCTTCATGAAACAAAACCTGAAACACATAGCATGTGGGTACAGTTTTCACTTATTTGGTTTAAAAAAAACCAAAAAAAACATGATTCTCTAATGTACACTACTAGTCAAATGTTTGGACACACCCTCTCATTCAGTGCTTATTTTCTGTGTTTACCATTTTCTACATTTTACATAGAGAAGACATCAAATATATAATGCAAGATATATTGAATCATGTAGCAAAGTTTTATTTTATTTTAAATTTAAATCCTCCCAGTAGCCAGTGGTCACCCTTTGCTTTGTTGACAATGCTACAAACCCTTGGCTTTCTCTCAGTGAGCTTCATAAAAGGTACTTGAAATAGTTTTTTCACTTCACAGCTGTGCCGTTTCAGGGCCAAGAAATAAATAAAAACAAGTTGAGTTACTTTGATGTTTTGTTTGCTCCATTCCATAGGTGTCCATTCATAGTTTTGATGCCTTTAATGAGAATGTAGGACTTAAAAGCATGTCTATTCAAACTTTTGACTGGTAGTTTACTTTAGGCATACTTTGCATTATTCTTTCACTCCTCCATTAAAGTTGGTGGCAAAAAGCTTTTAGTCCAGAAGTCAGAGCTGCCCAAGGACACACTGTTGGAGAGGTGACTTTCATGGTTCATTCATAAAAGTTCTTCGGGGACAAAACTGTAAACAACATGTGACCGCCCGCCTGCTCCCATTACCTGAAGAGCCCTTGGCAGTCGGCCATGTTCTGTCGCCGTCTGTATTAACCACGCCATAAAGCAGGTACATACTGAGACAATGTCAACGCTAACTATAACAATAACATTTAGTTTTCAGAGCATACACTACAGTATATCTGAGTGACAGCCAGGACTTTAATTACCCCAGTGAGAGGCATCTGGAGATGAAACAAGCATTTAATGATGTTTCTTAAGAACTACTCACTGTCTGTCAAAGCTGAGTGGCACTTTCTTGTTTATGGGCATGAAAACACATTGATCAATAATTTCCAAAGATACCGTATAATAGGCAATCATCTGAATGTTTAAATCAAGGCTCAAAATGGTTAGCATAATTCATCAGCCGGTTGCACTTCGTAGTTTTAGAATTCGTTTGCTCGATGGTAGGCAGGTATTTTTTATCATTTAACCAATCGCTGCTATTTGGTCGTGACGTATGCAATGCTAACTGGTATATTAAGCTTTTCTCAAATCCCGTAGGAAGAAGGGCAATAACATCTTTCCCCTTGATGAAATTCACCAATTATTCTCTTTATTCCGGCTTTAAATCCTCGATCTTGGGAATCGTTACAAACACTGAATATTTGACTCTTTGCTGATTGGCTGGTGGCCGAACTTGCACTTCCGGGGTTTTTGCAAACTGTCCAGTGTATTTTGATTCCTGACCTAGTTGTTGGAGAGAAATGAAATTGAGCGGAGGCACTAGGTCGCACCAGCCTGGCTACAAAATGGTCCTGTTAAGCTGAATTTTCAATGATGATTATGTTTTTATTTGTTTGCATTGTGAATTTAAAAGGAGGAACTGTCTGTAGCCTGCACTATACGACGGTGCTGATAGTTGATGATAGTTGAATGTCACGTAACTGGAGATTTAATAGTTCATTTTTAATCCTTTTATGTCTGACTTTCTGTCATAGTGCATTTCATAGTCCAGCACTTGTGTCATAAAAATGCCTTGAATTATCAAGTCATTACCGGTGGAGACCATTTATCTATAATGTACCAGTCTTGACAGTTTAATGACACTCACCTCTGAAGCAGCATATCCAGGGTAGATCTCCACACCCAGCTCCTCAGCCTGCTCCCCCAGCCAGCGCACCAGGTTGCCCAAGCGCACGATGTAGTTACCATGGTTCCTCATGGGCAGCCCTACAGCAGTCAAAGCAGTTTAAGTTATAAAAATCATTGTGGTCTTGAATATGTATAATACACTGCTCAAAAAAATTATAATAAAGGAACACTTTGAAAACACATCAGATCTCAATGTGAAAAAAAAAAAAAAAAAAAAAAGACTACTGGATATCTATGCAAATATGGGCAGAGCAATGTCTGAGGAACAATGGGATGCCACCTCTTTTAATGGAAATTACATTTTTAGCTCCTATAATCAAAGGGAAATAATGATGTAGCAGGCTAGTCCATTTTGCAAAAATTTTATTTCTGGAACTCAAAATGCATCTCAATATCTTGTGTGGCCCCCACGTGCTTGACAACGCTGTGGCATGTTCCTAATGAGATAACGGATGGTGTTTTGTAGGATGTAAGGGCATCACTGAGCTCCTGAACAGTCTGAGTTGGAAAATGTTAGTGTCTGATGGACCCAAACATAATGTCCCAGAGGTTTTCAGGTTTAAGTCAGTTGATCATTAGGGCCAGTTAATTGTATCAATCCCTTCATCTTCCTGAAATCTCCTCCATGTGGCATCCTGGAGAAGTTGTACAATCTGTGCAACTTCTAACTAGTGGAAAACCAGCCAAAAAAAGGACCACGAGGAAGAAAGTTGTAATGACCTCCACATGCAAAACCAGTCCTGTTTTAGAGGTTGTTTCATTGTTGTCTCTGGTGCACCTGCTGATCATTTCCATTAAAAGAGGTGGCATCCTTTTGTTCCTAAGACATTGCCCTGTCCATATTTGTATAGATAAACGTATTTTTTTCATACGAGATGTGTTTTCAAATTGTTCCTTCAATTTTTTTGTGTGCAGTGTATATATACATAGATTTATGTTTAGATATATATATATATTTTAAATAACACATGCCTCATGCATTTACCTACTTTTAAGGTGGCCTAAATAAGAACGCAACAAAGCCTTGAATTGTCTGACCTCAATCCAAATATTTCAATTATGGCTATTATATTTCAAACTACTAGCAAAAATATGGCAGGTTATTTTCTATTCACTGACCAGTATAAATAATTGGATGTTTTGAAAAGCTGAAATTACCTGGCAATATGGGAACAGGTATTCTGTGTTTTTCGGTTAAAATGCTGAAAATGTCTTCAGTCACTGGAGTATGGAGGGGAGCCTGTGAGGGGAGAACAAGATGACATTTAATACAATGAATAAATGAGATTTATTCAACCAAATGAGAAAACATCTGCAATCAACAAAGTTTCATTTCCCCTTTCCTAAAATGTTAATATGTAGCAAATTTAATGAGATTTTTGGTTAATAGATTGTGAAAATTAAACATCCAAATCTCAAGATACAGTATTGTCACAGATATAATCTCATGGAGAATAAGGAAGTGCATGGTATGAGAGAAATTCTGCTTATTCTGTATGAACGCCCTCACAAGCCTTTTGTAAAGAATCATCATATTAATATTTCAGAAAAATAATAAGCTATTTTCTGATCTACATTGTATTGCTGTTTTCTCATCAAAAACATATCCAGAGTTTTGTTTTTTTCACACGTTTACTACACAAAACCTGCATATTGAGAATGAGTTCTTCTCTCAAACAGAAAACACTACCGCTTGTTCACGTAGTAATACAGAAAGGGCTTCAATGTGTTTTGAAACTTTCGACTCCTTTAATAGAATCATTTGGATATTTTCAGTCAAAGAGCTGTTAATTTGAAAACTATGGTATCATGACATCACAAAGTGGAACAGAGCATTTTGAACTTTGAGTAACCCTTTATTATTAGTCTGTCTACCAAACATGTGTGAATGAAACAAACACAACACCTGTTATGCTTTTGATGCGGCAATAGCGGCTTAAAGCTCAAATAAGTACATTTTAAGGTGCACTGTGCAACTTTTCTGGTGAGGGTTTGCCACCTGCTTGTCTCCATGGAGATGTTACATTTCCAATGCATGTTTTCCCAAGTCAAAAATAATAAAAAAAAATAATAATAATAGAAAAGTCTAATGAAACTTGGCGGTTAAATTAGTTTTGCTACAGTATATTATGTTATAAAGCAGCTCTTAGGGTCAAAATCAGACCTCTGTTGGCTGTCTGCATCTAATTATTAAACATTTTTATTGATTCCAAACACAAAAAAAGTACTGCAGTGTTGGGAGGCTAGAGGTTGTTAAGCTTACAACTATAATCTTTTTTGCACCAATTGTGTGATGTAGATTATTGCATTAGCCAGAATTGCAGCATCAATATTGTATAGATTAGATACTTCAGTCCAAGAAAGGTGAGAACTGTGATTGGGCCTCTCCCAGTGCTTGAAATGAATTGAAAAATGAATTGGATCTGACAGCAAGCTGCTCTTGAATCTGTCCTCTGTTCACAATCACAGACTGTAAGTGGACTGAGGGAGTGTGGCCTCATCCATCGTGTTCAGCTGCAGCCAAATAAAGCCAGTCAGGGCCGCAGTTACAGCCATGAATCTGCATCCAAGTTCCACAACTAAAGAGCTGATCTGGGGCAAGGTTCTTGGAGGTACTTGGCCCTTCCAGCACGCACCGCTGGTTTGTCAGGGGGCGCTTGAAGAGATATGATAGCTGTCAATCAAACCTGTTGCTAATGCCAGCAGGAGTTAACCACAGGGAAAGAAGGCGCCTAATTGGTCCATTATTAATTAGGGGTGTAACAATAACAGAAATATCGTGATATCGTATTGTCAGAGTTCTCATAATAATATCGTGGACCATCAAAATATAATGAATTACAAGTTTCTTTGCTTAAATTAAGAGTTATGGTGCAGCAATAACAAAAAAAAAAAGACACAAAGAACTACGTAGACCATGCTACATTTCAGTGCAGACTACATGAAGAAATAACAGTTCTAAGCATTTTTAAGTTTTCTTTCTTTGGATTAAGTCTTGTCAAGGCATTTTAAGAGGAAAAAGTAGCACATTAACAGTTTTAGCCGTTTAACCTCCACAAAATATCACAATAAGTATCGTACAGTGAGATGTATATCGTGAAAATATCGTACCGAGAGATTTGGATATTGTTACATCCCTAATCATGAGCTTTACAATGATATCGCAATAAATATCGTGCCGTGAGTTTCATACCATGACGATATCATATCGGGAGACTTGGATATCGTCACACCCCTGTTATTAATGATGACACGCCTTGATTTGTGGACAAACGGCTAGCTATATCCATCTATATACACAGTGTCTGTCCAAAATGTAAAATGTTGGGTTTTGTTGTAGTAGTAGTTTTTATTTGGTCATTTTGCAGCACTACAAAAAACAAAAAACCAAACATAGACAAAAACTCCATGGATCATGACCATAAGGATTTAGGATGAAGTAAAAAGTACTTATAATGCTAAACCCTCTTAAACAATGACAGAATTCCAAAAAATAAAGGCATCGTATGAACAGCAAGTTTGCATTTACAATTTCACTTACAACTTACTGTATATATGAGACAAAATATTACTTAAAACAAACAAAATTTTATGCATAACTCATTAATTCCAGAGCTCTATATCTTTCAAAACATCATGCTTTTTACTCTTTTTTTAAAGGCTTCTACAGTGTTACTTTTTTTTTTTTAATCATCACTAAGACTGTTCCATACACTAACCCCTCTGACAGAAAATGTATGCCTGAACCTTACCTCCACAAATTGGACAACTCTTTTTGCTAAAAGAGTTTTTTAACTAAAACATAGATCATTCAATTTAAGATTTGAAAAAAGGCTTAAAATTTAACTTCCTGGTTGGAAATGAAATGAGTTCACACTAGGCAAACTGTTACCTAGCAGCGATGTTGAACTGGGCCAAAACTCCTCTAATGGACACAGAAATTATAGTTTGACAAAAAAAATGATAAAAAAACATGAATGTCTAATATGAATATTAATAAATGAGAGAATCATCAAAATCTGTCAAAATCTTTTCAAGCAGAAGAATACATGCAATGAAAAAGAGTGTAACTAAATGTTCCATGACTTGAACAGCAGCACGCTTACCCCTCTCTCTTTCCAGTCGGGGAAGAGTTCTGTGAGGGCGCTGGGTTCTAGACACGCCCCTGACAGTGTGTGTGCCCCAATCTGAGAGGCCTTTTCCACCAGGCACACCCTTAGCTCCTTCTCCTGCTCTTGGGCCAGTTGCTTCAAGCGGATGGCAGCAGACAGACCCGCCGGACCCCCACCCACAATCACCACATCTGCCTCATCTGCGAAGCGCTCCATCTCCACCCCTGGAAGAGATACAACCATGGCATTTATAGACAGTAAATTTAACGCAGTAAGGCAAGTCATCCAAAACTGTCCACATTTAAGCATTCCACCAATATGATATGTAATATGAAGTTGACATATTATTACTGCTGGACGGTCATGTTTTCAGACTATTATTGTCCAGCGCATATAGAAATTATCTGTGGCAGTTCACTACTAGGGGCGCCCGATTATTGCAATCAAATCAAAATGTGAACGGACGCAAATTGGCAAATCACAAAGTCTGCAACTTTTGCAGTAACATAATTTCCTTCAAACACAAAATGTTCTGTCTTATTCTGTAAACACTGTTAACCTTGTAGTTTAACTTTGTAAAACATGTTTTTCGTCAGTTCTTCTGGACACTTTTGAAATGTGAACTTTGGATGCTATTAAAACATAATTCGCAAATCTAATCAAAATCTCAATTCTTGTCAGAAAAATCACAATTAAATATTTTTTTCCCAAATCATGCAGCCCTACTGTGTGGCACAGTTCAGAGAAATAACTGAGTCTACCTTCAGTGATTATGCTGTAATAATTCACAGTGGAAAAAAATCATTTAAAAGACTACCCCTGCAAAAGAATTTGTAAGAAACATTTGCGTAAAATGACCAGATTTTTACCCATCAATATTTTTATACACTACTGTCTGTGTTAGATGTCATAAATATTTCATCTTCTTACAGGTGCATTATGCAGCTTCTTACTGCAGCTGGGTCACCTCTCCACAGAGCTGACATGTAACTTGGCTTGGTTGTCTCCACAGAGAAAAGAAAAGCGGAATGTTCCAAAAGAAGCAATAAAAGCTCCATAAAGCCAAGAATGTGGCTGTCCCTCCACTAGAAAAGTTAAAAGTGGAGTTTAAACATGTTTCATCTTGTTTCTTTATTTTGGTTGAGAAATTTCTCAAGGTTATGAGCACTTAAATGAGGTACGGCCAGACAGTCTCCAATACGCAGTTTAAGAGGGCCCCAGCATAATGTTGTTTGCTCATCAAAAAAGCATTTTGAGCTTTGTAGATGTAAACAGACCAATAATAAACTAGGGTTACTCAATGTGAATGAAACAAAACACAAGTTTGCGTATGTTTTTGAGGAGGTAACCACATTTTAACATGGCTTAAAGCTCACAAGAGTCAACTTTGTGTAATATAGGACAGGAAGTGGCTGCAACAGAAACGTTAACAAATAGGTTACATACTAGTTTTATTTATTTATTTATTTTTTATCTATAAGCCCCTTCCACAAGCTCTACCTGCATAGAATCTAAAAAAACAAATCCAATGTTGTACCTTCCCATCGGGGGTCCTTGTCTCTGGGATGGATAGTGTAGTGTGTGGTGATGCGAGGGGCCACAGAGGAGCACGCTCTCCTGTGCAGAGCCGTGTACAACTGAGGACACACATGGTCTGTCTTCACCGACCTCCATGCTCGCACACACCTGTGGGCTGAGAGAACATGCGATACCGTAACTCATCATTTTCTTTTTTATAATTTCAATGTATATTCATTGTTTTTACAGAACTGAAATAACATAGCATCAAGTTGAAAGAAAAAACACAAACAAAAACAGCGAGGGATCAAAAAACAATCCAATCAAAAGCAAAGATTTAAACACATTAAAACAGCTGACAGTAAACATATGAACCAAAACTAACCCACTCGTCACCAACATCCTTTTCTACTAGTGTAGTCACAATACTAAAATTTCAATACTAAGGAACAGACTCAATACTCAAAACCGATTCTGATACCATAATGATAATCAACACTCTTTCTTTAGACAATACAATGTGATTTTCATTCTATCTGTGTAATCCCTCAGCCAAAAGTGGTCTGGTTGTTTTCTATCTGCTCTTATACAGTTCAAGATCATTCTAAAGCTACTCAAGGAAGGGTATTTCTAATCTGTGAATGACTTTTTTTAGTATCCATCTTTGCCTTCTACAGTTTACTATCCATTGTCATTAATTATTTCATTCATCTACTTTTGTTTTATGTATGGATTTAAAGCTGGGGTACACTTGTTATATTGTAGATTTTGAGTATATTGCAATAGCAGCACTTTGTGACAATGACAGACCACTGTGTACTGTCCGCATCCCATTAAAAAAAGCATTTCCCAGTATGTAAACAGGAAATGCATGCGTGTCCTTTTCAGCTTGTCTTTCCGTAGGAGTGGATTTCTCCTTCACTGTGGTTCTCTTGAGCTTTCTCTTTGTACACTGGGATTTTCCTTGCAGATGAGGGTCTAAGGACAGGGCCCCCTGAGACAGTGATCCAGGGTCTTGTTTCCTGTTCGCCTGTCACAGTAACACATTTTGAGGTGCGATATATTGATGCAGTAAATATAGTCAATAAACGATAACAATGAAATTGAATTAATGCCACTGTCACTAAAACCTAAGAACAGATTCAAGCCACATAAACTATTCTAAATCTACAATATCGTAAAGAAAAAAACAAACAAAAAAACAAAAACAAACTTGAGTTGCAATAAATAAACAGTAGAAAGAAACACTTAAGCACTTGCATCATAAAAGTTATTAATTCAACCTTTTACATCTTAAATCTTATCGTATAGCTAAAACATAACAAAAAACTCCCACAGGTGCAAAGAAAATGTACACACAATAATCTGTAACGGAGCTGAAAAAGCTGGATCAGTGCATAATAACATCAAATGATTAAATTATAATTAAAATTTAGATGGTTCATCTCAAGGTGTTTTTCATCGAATTAAATAAATGTCAAATGATTAATATGGATGTCAGGAATACTCACATTATTTAATACATAATAGGTCATTATTCAGGTCACAATATAATCACAATCATGACCACCAAATTTTGTAATTTCACTCAATTTATAGATCAAAAAGTAAAGCTAAATGAAAAGTAACTTTACATCATTCACAAAGTGTGATTTTACAAAGCTGATCGGATACTAGGGAGAATAGAAATATATTTTTTCAGGCTCAATAATTATCCCATGTATCTTTTCTTGGCAGTAGTAAGGGATTTTGTCTTATTTTTGTAGTATTAAGCCTATCTGAAAACATTTAAGATGTAGTTGGCTGAATAATTAACTTCTATGGTTGATTATAGATATTAAAGCTAACTACTTAATTGTTTTATGGTGCCATTTATTTATCGCTGACCACATTTTTTCCAGTATGGTTCACGTGGCAAAAAGGTTAACTAGTATCATTCTGCTTAAGGGTTATTGTGTCAGTGGTAAAAGTAGTTTCATGTATCATGAGATTATCTGTAGTAATATATCATATTTCAGAATTTGTTATCGTGACCACCAGGGCTGGGTATCATTAAGAAGTTGCTCAATACATAGGCCACGATACGATACATATCTCGATACAGTGAGCTTTCTATTCGATACGATATATATATTTCAAATCTATTCGATACGGTTCAATAAAAGATAATTTCTAAATCATGACTGTTATACTAGTCTTTGTTAAACCACTTCTTGTGCAAAGTTGATATGAAACAAACATTTTAATCATCAAAACAGTGAAAATGTCAAATGTGTCGCATAAATGAGCTTCCTTCTTCTAAACAAGCGACAAAACTATAGCTGTAATAAAATAATTTTGTAAAATATACCAAAAAATACTCTTGGTGATATATCGATACAGCAGCCCATGATATTGATACTGTATCATCACATTAAACGATTCGATATATTGATATTTCAATATTTTTGGACAGCCCAAATTGTGACAGGTCTACCGGTTTGGAAGTTTCATTCATTTATGTCTTATCAAAAGAAAATTATATTGCATTGCTCAATCATTAGGCTACTACCGCCCTCAACACAGAGACAGAATTATGAAAGCAACCACAAAGCATACTGCAGTAATATTCCAGTTAGGACCAGTACAAATGTCAACATACAGTTGTTTTTATCAGAGAAGGGCATTCTGGGAACTACTGATAGAGCTACTGTGCTGCAACCAATAGCAAAATACTTCAAATACTAATACACTTCAACAAATCAGACCCAGAATGACACCTGCTATTGCAAAACACTAAGCACATGCACTCTGCTATTACTTCAATAAACTACTATAGACCGAAGAAAGTCCACAGGGTTTATCTTTCACCCAATACAAGGACACGCTTCAAATGACCTATATATTGGTTGAACTTTACCCTAGATTTAGCTCGATGCTAATTTAAACACGTTACAGACTGCACTGCTTGAATAAAAATGTGCACCAAAACGAATTACGCGCGACAGATGTGAAGCTGGATGATTGTTGATCGGTGAGAGGAAGTAAGAATATGTTTAATGCAAGCATGCCAAGTGTTCAGTGAATACAGAAAGTCACCAGTGAAGTGTTAGCAGCAGTTAGCAGGAGTTAGCTCGTACCTTTAGTGCAATATCTGCTCGCTGGAAGCATTTCGTGTGCGCCAGTGAAGGGTCACCAGCGCGCCTTTACAGTAGCTAGTGTGTCTGCAGTGGTCACCTCAATGTGATGTAACCTCGCAGTGTAAAGAGGTGTAAATAGTATGTTACAAAAGCCCTCTCATAACAGCGGCGTACGGTGCGCTTCCGGCGGACAGTGCGTACCGTCCACGCGCGCTCCTCTGCGTAAAGTGCGTAGTGTTGGGCCCGCCCCTAAAAGTAAAATAGGGACACGTTGTGCGAATTTGTGGGACGATCTTAAAAGTACTGTATGTACCATTTTAAATTCATATTTCACATTATGACGTATATCTATGTCCCCAAATAAGAGGTGAAGTCAAATCTAGCTTCTACTGCTAACAGCTGTAATTACAGCATTACGCATGATGGTTTTGGAGCGTTTTAGTTCTCAAGACGACTATTCAGTCAGAAAAGGGGTCAACCCTATGTTCCCACAGCCCTATGTTCCCTCATTTCTAAGATTTTTCTTATTTCTATTTTTCTCAAAATTAAGCTCTAATTCAAGTCATTTAAATTTTTATACTGAGCTTAAAGGGATGATTCAAAGTGATTTCAACCTACGCACCTCTCCACCATGACCTCTGCATTACATCTGTAGTCTGCTGCTGGATAATAGGTTGGTAATAGAGACATTAACTACCAAATTGGGAGAAATGCAGATCAAATCTGATGCAAATTGATGATAAAGAAATGTGGGAACATAGAGCCTAATTTTGGAAAGAAAGAAAAATTAGGAATGGGTTAACATAAAGCTGAGGGAACATAGGGCAATGGGGACATGTGCATGCTACTCTTCTACTGATAACAGTTGTAATTTTTCTTAATCTTAATTACAGCATTACGCATGATGGTTTTGGAGAGTTTTAGTTCTCAAGACGACTATTCAATCAGAAAGCAGTGAGAGTCTCTCATTTGGGTCACCACTGACAATTATAAAATCCTGCTGGTTTAAACCATGGACTTTATAAATGGACATATCTAACCTGCTGGCCGCCACGTTTCAAATAGGAAGTGTTCATAGATGCTCTTCCAGCTCCATCGACTCTGTTTGGAAATTGACTTTATACTGAAAAACTGTTGCCCCACTCTCTGTAACTGTTGCAGTGAGCCTCATCATTTCAGTCTTAAAGCATTTGTAACTCGCTCTACCTGATCCTGGTGTTTTTACTTCATTATTTTGTACGTAAATAAATTGCTATTCCTAATGTGGAACATGGCTCCAAATTCACGCCTATAACTGCTGGCCTCATAAGCTTTATTTAACTAGAGCAGAACGCTTTAGGTGACGTCACACTCCCTTAGTCCACTTCTTAATACAGTGTATGGTTTAAACCAAAAATCTCTTTCTGAATGATTACTACCTAAACCCCAGCACCTGCAGCCAACCACGAATAAGTGCTAGTTCAAATAGTGTAGTTAAATATAGTTAAATATTGGTAATTATTTCATAGAAATTAAATACTATATAAAATAAAGTGTGCTTAATAAGGCCCCTGCAGACACCATAGGCTTAACTCACTTGTGTCTGGACCATAGACTATAAGCCATAGACTGTATAAAAAGTGAACAAACCGAGTGTGACGTCTCCCACAGCATTCAGCTCCACCCAAATGAAGCTCACGATGCTCACGGTTACAGGACCTAATAAGTGCTAGTTCAGCCTCTACAGCTCAGTGAGGAGGCCATGTTTATCAAGAGGCATGGTCCCTATTGACGTTATCCCGCTGCGCCCACTTTTGCTACTAAATGCTACTAAACTGTAGTTTTGTTTTGTTTTTTTAGAGGCACACCTGGTTAATGTGAATTCCTTTCATTCAATTAAAGTATTTGAGATGTAATGTAAATCCATATAAAACTTAATTGTTGTTAGCACTGGCATACCCCATAAAAAATAATACAACCCAAATGACGTGTTAGATAATTTTTACGTGTCCTCTATAAGCAGCTTAAGACACTGGCAACCCAGGCTCAGTAGTGATTGCAGCACAGTCTTTAAACCAGCAGGAGTACAGGCTACATACAATGGTAATGCATAGGCTAATTAGAAAATATGGATCTCAACATTTTACAATCTTTAACAGGGCATCAAAAACATGTAGCACACATTTTCATGTACATATTGACATACAGGCCTAGTGTACCCCTTTTTTCCTCTGGTCTTGGTACTGCATGTGACCCACATTCTGTGATTCATGCTATTACAGCATTAGGTGTTGATGATTGTAAATTGGTGAGGACTGGGTATGTCATAACAGGGAGTGATGCAGGAGTGGCAAGAACAACAAGGACACGTAGAACTGTCAGTGGAGCTCCGTTATGTGTTTCATACAGCTGAAATGATGCCATGAGTTCCAGGTCAGACTGGGATTGGGACTGCACTGGTCCAGCACACTTATTAAATGACACTCGCAAGAAAGTCTTAAGTCTGCACAGCACCAGATAGACTACTTAAATTCAAATCCATGTTTCATAGGCTAATCCCTTTATGTTGGCCATAAGCTAATTACCAATGTTTAAGCAAAAGTGACAGGGTGTTAAAAGCCTGTTGGTGTAATGATGAAGTAAATTTGCATTTTACTTTTTTAATTGGAAACGACGAAGTTAGCTGGACATTATATAATTATGTGAGTACAGCATGAATGTGGGTGGAATTGTTTGTGTACGCTGACATCAATAGAAAGAAAATGTCTCTGAGTGAGGAGGATGGAGGACGGAGTGCGACATCAAATACAGGCGGCGGGTTACACTAATCAATGCAGCATGTCAAATGAAAATCAGCCATGAGCTGGAGACATTCACCACAGTGAGAGACACTGGACAAACCATCTCCATCATGTATGTATATCACTGCACCAGACTATAGAGGGACAAAGAAGCTCGTTCTCCAACAAGAGATCCATATTGTGATGTGTGAGCTACTGTTGTGTCCAAATACCTTCCTTGTGGATCAATAACATATGTCAAGTAAAAAACATCTACTCAAAGTTGGGCTGGGTTATTAATGGAGATTCTGTCATGTCTGCTTTACTATAGAGCTTTCCATGTGTCAGCTCCTACGCATTTTCAATGAGTGAGTTGGTGTTAGCCTTCAAACATGATAAATTATGAAAAAACATGGCTGTTTTGGCAATTGACAACCACTCAACCACATGTGAGTAATAATAGAGTCTCGTTAGAAAACATCACCATGTGTAACACTGTTTTGTGTGGTTGGTGTGGACATTTGTAGGGATGTGGGGTAATGATTTTGAGATTGTGGCCAGGGTAAAAATAGGTGGATTTACTTTCAAAAATGCAACATGCTAACGTAATATTTCTTAAATTGTTAAGATGGGCAATGCAACAAAAATACTGGACCACAATTTAATTTTGTTTTTCATTTCATCAAGCACCACAAGTCCTACATACATTAGTGAACTTTATAAACTAGAGCTAAATATACTGATTGTTACTACTTATTGGCAAATGTAACAAACATATGGCCTAAGCTATAACCATTTGTCTGCATAAACATCTCTCTCTCTCTCTCTCTCTCTCTCTCTCTCTCTCTCTCTCTCTCTCTCTCTCTCTCTCTCTCTCTCTATATATATATATATATATATATATATATATATATATACATATACACATATACATATATATTTTTTATTTTGCTGTCCCTTTAAATGAATGGGATAGAATATTAATATTAGTACCAAACTGCATGCGCACTTATTCTAAACATGTCACTCCTGGAGGGGTCTTTGTGGTTTGTGTGTGTGTGTGTGTGTGTATGTGTCTGTGTGCGTATGTGTGTGTGTGTTTGTTGTGGTGGTCGGAGGGTGGATGGAGAATAATGGAAGCCCTGTTTTGTCAGTCTATGACAGGAGCTCTGTGGTCACAGTGGTAGCTTACTACCACAGAGTTTTATTTAGCTTTTTGTTTTTGTGGAACTATGACAGCCCATATTAATAAACGTCTGAGCAAGCAGCTAAAACATAAATATTCCAGAGGTAGCACAATCATGACATAAGAAATTGGCCCTGGATGTTTTGATCTGGACCAGCCCCCTGCACAGTCGCAGGTTGATTTTATCAAGAGGCTAAACTTACTAATTTAATATTTGTGTAAAATGTGGTTGTATTATTTCTGACCTGTTTTTATTGGTATTTGTTACACTCTAACGCTTTGGCTGTTTTAATAAGTCAGTGTTAATTCTAATTAAATATTGGTAATTATTTCATAGAAATTAAATACTACATCAAATAAAGTGTGCTTAACAGGGCCCCCTGTAGGACTCAGAGTGTGCTTGTTGTGAATGCTCCTGGATGCTCAGGGTGCAGAGTCATCATCTGAGCGCAGCACAAACAGCAATGGTCTGAAGGGGCCCTTAAACACCACAGGCTTCACTCACTTGTGTCTGGACCATAGACAATAAGCCACAGACTGGATAAAATAGTGAACTAACCGAGGATGAGGTAGCATTCAGCTCCACTCAAATGAAGCTCGTGATGCTCACAGTTACAGGAGCTAATTTGGAGCCAGTCTCTATATTATAAATAGGATTATTTTTGATGGACAAAATTGCATAAAAAACACCAGCATAATATCCATTGGGTTAATACAAACATTTTAAGACCAAAATGACGAGGTTCACAGCAGCAGTTACAGAGAGAACGGCAACAATATTCTAATGTAAATCAATGAGAGCCAGAGTCACTAGGAGCTGGAAGAACCTGCATGTGAACTTCCTATTTGGAAAGAGGTGGGTAGCACATTAACTATACATTTATAGATACAGTCTATGGTCAGAACTCATGTTTTATGTTACTTTTAAAGAGAACAGCTTTTGCACAGGAACATACTGTGCACATTGGCGGCAAACACTTTGATCTCTGTTCTGGTTAAAAATAACTAAGATTGAAGGGTGTAGAGTGCCTTTATTGGATTGTAAACAGCCCTAACTTTCAGCGTGATTTCAATGAACAGGCTCACTACCAGCAGCAGCTCTGAACGCTCTGTTTTCGAGACAAGGGGCTGGGTCAAAAATGTGCATGGGGCCGGCCACGGTAACCACACAGATTAGAGCGTATATAGGGAATACTAAATAAGAGCGAGTCACTGAAGCTGACACTCAGACTGTGCGTGGTGTTGTGCACAGGGCTGACAGTGACCTGCATAAATTTGGATTGGCCCATAGGAAAAAAACTCCCAGTACTCCAGATGGCCAGTTCAGCCCTGAGCACGATAGCTATATGGCATCAGGTATGGTATGGAGTGAATGAATTATGCAATGTAAAGCACTTTAAAGTCTAAAATCCTCTGTTTTATTATCAGTAATAATCATTATTAATATGCTTGTGTTTTTATCAAGAGGTCTACAGCCAAGCTTCTGTTACTAAAAGAAGGTGGGTTGGAGCAGAGTTCAAACTTTAGTGGGAAAAAAATGCATTACTTTTTAGTTCTTTTTCAAAAGGACATAATCTATACTGCTACGAACAAAATAAATCTAGTGAACCTAATAAAAACATCTTAATTTCCAGACATTTTAATAAATCCCAAACTTAAACTTGTAAAGGGATCTTCGATAAGTACCTACTTCCAGCCACTCCTTGAGCTATTGTTATTACAAAGTATTGATTTTTTTAACACTGCTCTGGGCTTGTCTTTTTTCAAATCTGTATGAAGTTCTGCAAAGTTGTCCAAACTTTACCTCTCCTGCAGCTACAGTCTTGTCTGGTGTAACAAATGCCTGTGCCTGGTATGGAGAGACAGACCAGAAAGAACATTGCATTTTTATGTCTGCCTCTGCAACGAGAACCCCAATTAAACCTACTCCATCCATCTTCCTGTTAACGTACATGACATGTGAGACTACTATTCACTAAACATAGATAACATCCACAGACTGTACAAAGAAGAGGACTAATTGAGTGTGATGTTCGTTCTGGACTCTGAAAGGTGTGAAATGCACTTATAAACTCCTAATTAGGAGGCTCGGAATAAGTGAGGGATAACTTTGAATCACTGCAAACAGCTTAAAATAAACTGTTTTTATGTAAAAGTGCTTATAAGTTTTTACTAAATATTTTACTGATGTTTATAATTTGACTTCTTGGTTGGACATGGGTAGCAGTACTTAGAGGTAATTCCATAACTATTACGAAACAATACTGTAAATAAGGGCCAAACTCTGAATTCCACAATAGTTAGACAAATAAAAATAATAGAGAAACCTGTTCTATTAAATGAAGATTCAAAACAGACAAAAAAAACCTTCCTTGCTTGTAAATAGTTTTTTTGTATGGAATGGTCGATGTTGATGACACACTCTGGTCAAAAGTTTTAGAACACCCTCATTTTTCAGTTTTTTTTATTCCAATTCAAGTTGTGCAAGTCCAATAAAGAGCTTGAAATGGTACAAAGGTAAATACTGAACAGCCAGAGGTTTAAAAAAAGATAAAAGATAACAAAACACAAGTCCAAGCTCTGCCAAAACTACCCCAGGAAAAAGGAACAAGATGGTAAAGCTTGAAAACATGGAGTGTCCAGCACAGTCTCCAGACTTAAACCCCATCGAGCTGGTTTGGGATGAACTGGACAGAAGAGTGAAAGTCAAGCAACCTACAAGTGCCACACATTTATGGGAACTTCTGCAAGAGAGTTGGAAAGAACTTTCTGGAGAATATTTGATTTCTATTGTAAAAAAGAATCCCACGAGTGTGTTCAGCTGTTATATCTGCAAAAGGTGGACACTTTCATGAATCAAAAGTTTTGAATATCTTTTGGTCAACAGTAAACAGTAAAAAAATTGAAAAAGTGTGGTGTTCTAAAACCTCTGACTGGTAGTGTATGTAGACATATTCTTTTGGAACTGAAATAGTCCACTTTTCAGTAATCGTATGGTGTGCATTAGGCCTCTGTGTGCTTTCCCTGGTGATCATTTAATGATGAGAGATTAATAATTCAAAACTTTACCAGTAAAACTTTATCAGAGAGGGTCAGGTGATCACTGGGAATAAAAGATGAATTATTCAAAATCAGCCAGTAAAACCATACCTATCATTATCACTTTGTCTGTAAAATTAGCAATCTCATTCTCATTCTGATCATTCTGTGTCATAGAAAGTGACAGGAAAGACATCTCACTTAAACTGGGGACTCCACCAATAATATTGCAGTTGGAGATTGAGGAGATTATTGAGGAGATTGTGTTGATCTTTCTTCCATACTTCTAAAAACATGCTTGGAAAATGCTTTTTTACTGCTATGTGTATTCTATGTAGGTATGTACATGTATAGGCTATAAAATGTGAATTATTCATTCCATTTTCAGCAGTGGTGGGCTTCTTCTGTAGCCACAGGTACGTGTGTGAATGTGTGTGAATGTGTGAGTGGTTTCTTGATATAAAGTGCTTTGAGTGCCTTGAGGGTGGAAAAGCACTAAGCAGAAATTTGCTCAAAGGCTCTAAATGTATTCCATTAGCCGCTCCTACCAACCGCCAATCATTCATTCACACCATACATACTAAGAAACGTGTGTGAAGTGTCTTGCCTAAAGACACAACAACAGTTTTTGCCACTGGGATCTCACTATGACACCTGGTATTTTCTGTGGTCTCACGCCCAAGTACTAACCAGGCCCATGTCCAACCCTGCTTAGCTTCTAAGATTAGATCAGATCAGGCATTGAGACATGCTGTCCTAAACTTGGCTGACCTTTTTTAAACAGCACCTATCTGTTTGTCATGAGCCATATTGCTAATTAGTTGCTTTCCATGTGTGCAGAAAAGAACATGAAGCCCCTATAATTTCCTCAAAATGAGGAAATGTGAAATACAAATGCAAAGTTGTCTAAAAATATCATAACAGGCGTGCTTTAGGTAACAGCATAAAATGGTTTAGGTGAGTAGAATTGGCCTTTCTAATGGAAGGTGCTGCTGATTTATTTTATAGTCTGATTTGATTTGCTTCTGGGACAATTCTCCACACTTCTTTTTGCAGTTGAAAATGTCCACTGGCAGCCTGCCTCTTCTTATTATTTCACAAACTGCCCCCTCTTTTTCTTCATGTATACGCGAGGAAAAAGATTTGACTTTGGAGGATTCATCTATATTTGAGCAGTTTGGAGATGTGTAGTTTTCTTTAGTTATTTGCTTTGATGTTTTTTATTAACTGTATGATCTCTTGGTATTCCTAACAAAGCATGGCTCGAGATAGCTCCCCTCTCCTCTAGACAAATCGGAACTGAACTGAACGGAACTTTTAAACAACTTTAAAAATTGTCTGACATTGTCTCCTACCACTTAGAGCTTTTCTGTGTAGAATTTACATGGTTTCCCTGGCTCTCCTCTGGGAGCTGGGCACTAAGAACTATTAAAGGGGCCATATTATGCTATTTTCTGACCTGTAATAATATTTTTTCCTCATCACAAACATGTCCAGAGTTGTGTTTTGTTTCATTCACACATGTTTAACTCATCAACCCTGCATATTTCGTCTGAGTTTTTCTCTGAAACAGAAAACACTCTGTTTCCTCTTGTGATGTCATGTTGTAATACAGTGCGCCGCTGAGTTTCTAAACTCCATACGTCTTCACTAGAATAATTTGGATAATTTCAGCCCTGGAATTGCCAATCTCCATTGAACAAAGGATAAAAGGTAGTTATTAAAATGAAAACTATCACTTCATGACATCACAAGTTGGAACAGAGCATTTTGAGATGTAGACAAACCAGAGGTGGGACCAAGTCTTTGTTCTGCAAGTCTCAAGTAAGTCTCAAGTCTTTGACCTCAAGTCCCAAGTCAAAGAGAGGCAACTCCAAGTCGAGTTTCGAGTCACTGGCCCATGAGTCCAAGTCAAGTCCAAGTCATCTGCTTTGAGCTTCAAGTCATTTCAAGTCTTTAAAACAAAGAACCAAATATATCATAGATTTTTGCAGTTTATATAATTTTTAAACTAAATAGTACTTAAAAAGTTTCAATTCATATATGAGTATTTATATAAGTGTTGTAGAAATGCTGATTTTGCGTGCATAATAACCGTTAATTTGTCAACTAGTCTAAGCAGCAAGTCTTCTCAAGTCACAGGGCTCAGATCTGAGTCAAATCCCAAGTCACTGACCTTCAAGTCCAAGTTGAGTCCCAAGTCTTTGTCTATTTTATCAAGTCAAGTCTCAAGTCCTAACAATAGTGACTTGAGTCCAAGTCATGACCTGCAAGTCCCAACCTCCAACTAATAATGAAAGGTTACTTAAACATGTGTGAATAAAACAAAAGGAGGAGGAGGTAACAACAGAACATGGTTTAAAGCTCACAAGAGTCAGTTTTGTAGGAGTAGTTTTATAGGACATTTTACAAACTCAAACATGAAATATAATTTACAGGTATGGCTTTTAATTAGGAAACAACATAACAACATAACAACATTACAAGCTTACGAGGTCATATAATAAAAGACATGTTGAATGCATTCCTAACCCTCAAACATGCACAAGTTATGAAAAAACTATTAACATACAGTAGCTTCCTTGTTTTTATGCTTGCCTTGGAATATATATTTCCACAGTTATGCTTTAATCGTATATATCTGAACACGCCATGTCTACTTCACTCACTGAAGGAGAATAATATGAGAAGAAATATACGTAAATAATGCTAAACCTCCTGAAATAGCCCTGGAAGTAGCTGTGTTAAAATCACCATGACTTAATATAGATTTGTGTCTACTGCAAAAAAAGGAATGTTTACAGATAGGCGAAAAAGTGTGGATTCTTAAAGATTCTATATTAAACAAAATGGACTCTTGTGAGCTTTAAGATGTGTTATAATGCAATGTTTGTATTTGAGTATTTCCTCTTGAAGCTTTCAGAAATATTCATATGTATAGGTTAGAAATCCATGCATATTTGGGAAATCTGTGCATATTTAGCTGTAGTTAAACATAAAAAATATTCGTTGTGTGTATTTTATCCATCAAAATACGAACTGAAAAGTTATGACATCAAGAATTACAGTCACAAAATGAAAATTTACGATTATGCTTTTTTCAGTACGAATATGAATTCACAGACACGACTCAACTGTCAAAAAAACGTCATCACTTCACAGGTATTATTTATTGAGCAGAAGAAACATCATTTGATACAGACTAACCCAGGACTAAACCAGGACTAACCCAGGACTAAACCAGGACTGAATCAGGACTGAACCAGAACTAAAACAGGACTAAATGATGTCAAAAATGATGTATTTTTGACAGTCAAGTCGCATCTGTGAATTCATATTCGTACTGAAGAAAGCGTAATCATACATTTTCATTTGGTGATTGTTATTCTTGATGTTGTAACTTTTTAGTTGGTATTCTGATGGATAAAATACACACAAAACATTTTATGTATGACTGGACTCATTTGAGAGTTTACCAATATTTATTTTATGCACAACTACAGACAAATATGCAGTGATTTCCCAATCTGCACAGATTTCTATTCTATGCACACAAACATTTCTGAAAGGTTTCTTACTCCATACCATCTCAAATGTCTATAACTAGATCCTTAGTTAGCTCCTTAGTTAGTGTCCATGGATATGGGAAAAACAAACAGCTCATTTCACACAATCCAGCGTCCCTTCCTTATGTCCTTTGAACTACACATGCTTTACTCACTCAGCGAGTGGTGAGCACAGTTGAGAGGGCAGTGGGATCCTCTCTCCCGGACCTGGCTACCATCTGTTCCTCACGTATCCACACACGGACCTCCAACATCCTGCGTCCTGCTGCTCTGATGCTCCATGATCATCATCAGAGCAAAAGGTAAACACTGGTTGCACTTTTGGCGAGTCAGCTCCTAAAACTCTGTTTATCCCACTTCACACCCAAACTAGATTGGATAGTCAGAACATTACCCATTGTCAGTTTATTAGTGCACAACATTAGCTATTGCTGATATTAAATATGCAAATAAAAACGTGTATTATCTTAGCTGTTTCTCATTAGCTTTTCTATTCAGGGTCTTCTTTTGCAGCAGCCCTGGATTTAACATAGACACGTGCAGAAGAGGAGAAGAAATGATGAGGAGATGAAAAATATATAATTAGAGATGATAATATAAGTTGGTGGGTCAAAGTTCACAAACATTTTCCAAGAATCTACAATAATTATTAAGTGTATTTTCTCGAGTATATCATGTGGCTGTATCTTATAATAGCATACTGCATAGAGCAAATGAAACATATTTAGTCTAACACAATACAATCTATAATTCAAGGATCTCTGAAGCTACCAGGAGCTCTCCATCCCCTTCCAAGTAGCTCGTCAAGGGGTTTCAGAGTAATATTTATTGTGCTGAAATGAACTACAATTTTTACAATTAAATACCCATTATCATTGTATATGTATCATTTTGATGCCTGACTCTCTGCACTAATAAATGGATAATGATTTGTTTTACTGACATCTATAACATCTAACTGTACCCCTCTAAGGTTGCTGTTGCTGCTCTTATACTCAATTTTTTTGTGAGAGCTCTGACAATTTCATTTTGTAAAGGTAGATCAAAAAAAAAAAAAAAAGGGAAAAAAAGTTTGCAGACCCTTGCTATAATGACATAATATTGTATTTTGCAGTAATATACGCTGAGAGGCCTATAATATGGCCTATTACGTTGACCTGTGTTCAATAATAACACCATTCATCTCTAGCTTGTTGTATAGGCTAAATGAAAAAAAAAAAGTGTCAATTTTGTGTTGAAAGTTTATTACGCAAATTGACTCTTGTGAGCTTTAAGCCATGTTAGAATGCTCTTACCTCCTTAGAAACATACCCTGAGTTGTGTTTTGTTTCCTTCACATATGTTTGAGTGATTATTACTCTGTCCATCTTAGCTTTGAAACTGACAGCTACATTTTACCTTTAGTTCAGTAGAAATGGGCAATTCTGTGGCCGAAATTATCCTATTTATTCTAGTGAGGCTGTATGGAGTTTAAAAACACAGTGGAGCCCTTTCAGTATTAGCACATGACATCACAAGTTGGAACAGAGTGTTTTCTGTTTGAGAGAACAACTCTAAATATGCAGGATTTTTGTGTTAATCAAGTGTAAATGAAACAAAACACAACTCTGGGTATGTTTTTAATGAGAAAACAATGTTATAACATAGATCACAGGCATTAGCTTAGCCCTCATTTTTGAACAGCAAAGCCCAATTTTTTTGCTGACATAACAAAACACCCGAATTCGCTTCCCAACCACTGGCAATTCCTCCTGATATATCCTCCGTGTCACAAATGGTTCCCGACACATAAAAATGCTATAACTTTTTACAATGGCTCAAATCTTTTGTCTGCTTGTCTTGTACTTGTCCAAACACATCAAGAAATCTTCAAACTAAAAAATATTTTTAGATATGGGCCATTTTAGGGGCAAAACTCAATTTGTTTTAGGTGCCAAAAACATAAAAATTAAAAAATAAAAGTCTGAAGTGGATTATTTGAGTTGATATTATTAACAATAAACAATTAACAACATGTGAATTTAAACAAATCATTTTGTGAATGAATTTTAGAATGAATTAGTTCCACTTTGAACAGCTCATCAGACATACAGGGTTTGACCAGGAATTCTCATTTGTAATTTATGTTTTTAAACAAAGATTCAGTTGTCTGCAGTACAAAATTTTAACTTGTAATGGGATTAACATTTGAGAGAAGACTGACATAGGAATTGCTAAACAAATACAATATATACTATATTATTTTCTAAACGTTTGTTTTACTGAACATTAGATTGTTTTATTATGTACAGAGAGTTTGTCTTTTACCTACAGAATATGATGGTTATTATGCTCTGTCTGAAGGGAGTGGCCCCAGGTCTGCCCCAGGGCAGCTGTGGCTAGTATAGTAGCTTACCACCACTGAGTGTGGAGTAACTGAATAATGAACTGTAAAGCGCTTTGGGTATCTTGAAAGGCTCTATATAAATGCAATCAGTCAATCAATCAATCAATCAATCAATCAATCAGAAGCCCTCCTCTGCAGGGGCCATGTCATGAGAGCCCTTTCAGACTGATCTTATACTGATAACATGACCAACAGTATGATTTCAGTTTGACTTTTGTAGTTTCTCTCCTGGTCACTGTCACAGACCCTCTCGGCTGCTCAGACTCTAGATCCATGTGAACAATAACACTTGTTTGTTTGCAAATAAGTCCCGCCCAGAATATTACAAAAAATGTAACAAAGAGATGGAAGGGGTGAGGTGAGAGCGGAAAGTGACATTTTAAAATTTTATCAAAAATAACAATTTATCTATGTTATTAGGTTCATTTTCTCAGACCACGAGTTTGTTTTCATACCTGATAGTTTCGACTGCTCACTAGTGCTCTTTCTCAGAGTGTCATGTGATGTTGCTCTGACGTGTCCAGTCAGCTGTTTAATCTAATTACTAAAAAAACAACTAATAACTAATTATCTGGAAAGTTAAAGCTAACTGCAACATAACCTATTTTTCATTTACAAAGGTGCAAAGTGGATAGCCCAGCTCCTCCTCTGCCACGACAGGACCCAGATCAGTCACCACCACAGGGTCTAGTAGAAAAGGAGAGTCCTTTTATACCCTCATCAAAAGAGAGTTGCAGCAATACAAAGAGGAAAACCAAACCTTCATTGAACAAAACAACTAAAAAAAAAAACATGATATGCACTAAATGGCACAAACAATGAGACAACAAGAGACGAACAAATAAGGTGCAATGTTTTTATTGATTTAAAACCTGATATTTCCAAATATTTTCAAATTTCACTTCAGCAGGTCAAGACATACCCAGATATGGCATTGCTGTCTCGTACAATGTCTGGAGTGGGCAGAACCTGTTGTAATAAAAGTCACACTGACCCCTAGGAAGAACAAAAGAAAATAAATAAATAAATAGATAAAGTGTTGAATAGTAGAAAAGGCAGTCATGTTAAAATGTTATTTTAACATGCCTGCCTTTTACATTTTAACATGAAAAGAATTTTGGGATATTATATCTTAATTTGTATCATAGTTGTATTGTTATAATACTGGCTTGTCAAACCCTGATTTTGTCAGATCTCAGAAGGTAAGCAGAGTTGGGCCTGGTTAGTACTTGGATGTGAGACCACTGGGAATACCAGGTTCCATAATGGGATGTCAGTTGATGTGTCCTTAGGTAAGACACACACAAGACACTAATTTACCACCAAAGACTGTGTCATGTAGTTGTAATTTTAGCAGCTACCTTTTATCTTTAGCTCAATAAAAATTGACAATTCCAAGGGTGAAATTGTATGGAGTTTAAAAAACAAACAAACAAACACACATTTGGGAACTTCTTATATTAGCACATGACATCACAAGGTGGCACAAGTTATTTTTGGTTTGAGAGAAGAACTAAATATGCAGGGTTTGTGTGTTACACTTGTGTAAATGAAACAAAGCTTAATTCAAGGAATGATTTTGATGAGAAAAAACATAACATAGTTATGTTACAGTACATACTTCATAAGAGGAGAGAACTGCTCAGTGTAGTAAGTGTAAGCTGTACATTTAGGGTCACCATCACACAACTTCTTACAGGCCTCTGCATTGGCTTGGTTTTGTTTCTTATCACGACGAGCAAGGAAGTACCCATTTATAGTTCAATCAACCCAACCTGCAGAAGAGATAAGGAAACAACATAAGGAAACAACATTATAACATAGACCAGAGAAAGTATAATGTCAAGTTGTGACTGCAATGCTGAGATTAACATACTCACTGAAGTCAATTTTACAGTTCGTTTGGCGAGGCCCAGTTATTATTCCTTGCTGATAAAACAATTTGCCATTTCCTTCTTTAGTAAACTTCATTTCACAAACGCCATACTTCCTGAAATAAGAGAGGTTTGGTGTTAGGGCCTTAATCCAGTTCAAACCAGACTGGGCCACTGAAGAGCAGTGGTGGAAAAAGTACTTCATTTTCTTACTGAAATACAAGTACAGATACCAGAGAAAAAAAAAAAAAAAAAAGTGTACATATATATATATATACAGTCAAGTAAAAGCATCACATACAAAATCTACTTAAGTATTAAACTACCCATTTAAAAATGTACTTAAAGAGTAAAAAGTAAAAATATTTAGTGCTGATTTTGAAACATGGTTAGAACAAATTAACCTGATTCATCAGCCAGTTTGACTTTGTGGAAACCATCTGACCTGGCAGCATTAGGACTCGTTCACTCAATGGTAGGCAGGTACTTTTTGTATTTAACCAATCGCTGCTATTTGGTTGTGATGTATGTAATGTGCCGCTCACAGGGCTAACTTGAATATTAAGCTTTTCATAAATCCCGTAGAAAGAAGGACAATAACGTCTTTCCCCTTGAAAAAATTCACCAAACATTCTCTTTGTTCTGGCTTTAAATCCTCGATCTCGGGAATCGTTGCCAACACAGAACGTCTGGCTCTTCGCTGATTGGCTGATGCCCGAACTTGTACTTCCAGGGTTTTTCTGAACTGTCTAATGTATTTCGATTCCTGACCTAGTCGCTGGAGAGAAATGAAACTGAGCGGAGGCACTAGGTGGCACCAGCCTGGCTAAGAACAAACTGCAAAACAGATAAATGCTTCTCTCAACTGATTTTTCTTGGCTCTTTTCCAACAAATGGGATCTAAAACCTGCCCTGAGCACCTCCATGTTTGTTTATTTCTTGCTCTATTTTGTTTGTTTTGGTCAATTTCTAAACTGACTTTTAGCGCCCTCTGGTGATTAAACGCAGTGACAGTTTTCTACATTTGTTTAGTGTGTATAGCATAACTGAGCCTTTAGAGCGGAACTGCCCTGCCCTTGTTTACAGCTAATCTCCAGGGACATAACAACCCATAATAAGGCTATAAACACGGACTGGCTACTTTCACTCTAAAAATCCTGCCTTTGTGGTTGGACTTAGTTGCTCAGAGTAGGATCAATTCCCCAATTGAATTCCCAAATTGAAAATGGCTTCTGGATGGGAATCTAAATGTCTTGAATCCAGATGACCACTGATGAAATAAAAAGTAAACTACAGAAGAATTTCAAAGTTCTATCTCTCTTTCTGAATGATCAATGTTAATTAAAACTTTCCTTTTTGAGAATTTGAAGTTTTTTGCTACAGTAGTTGACTTGATTGTTAATTTTTAGTTCTTCTGACTATATTGTGACCTGAGTAGTGATATTGTCTTCTGAAGACCTCTTCTGTGTGACCTGAGGACTTACGGGTTATAGCCGTAGAATTGACAGAAGGAGTTTAAGTTGCACATGGCCTGGCACTGCCCTACAGAAACAGCCCCGCCAACGTAGTTATACTTGTACCATTGTGTTTCATAAGCGTAGTTAAACATCTGGAGTGACATGCAATCTGCACAACAAAACAAATGAAAAAGAAAAATCAAGGAAACAGACACAAAAATCAACATGTTAAAGGTGCATTATGTAACATTTTTCTGGTGGAGGGTGTGCCAGTTGCTTGTTTCCATGGAGATGTTAAACAGTATGGTAACAGACCTACCCATCTCAAAGGAGACAAGCATGTAGATCCCCCAGGAAAAATTATAAGTCACACCTGTGGAGAGGTGCACTGTTACAGGCCCCGGCCCTTTGATATTTGTTTAAAGTACTCCCATTCTTCTGTAATTGCTTTTGTCTGCGCATGATGCTCCCAGTCCGCGAGCCCTGGACCCCACTCACGGGAGGAATGGATATTTTGCAAGATTTTTTTTTGAAAAAAACAAAACAAAAACAGTTGTAACTAAATAAAAGATAATTTCCCTATAGACACATCAAGAATCTTCCGGTCATTGCGCAGTGCCATACTGGGAAGGATTCTCCGAAAAAGTGAGCATCAAACCGCCATGTTTGTTTTCCCAGTGGGATGTGTCTACTGACAAAGCCAGTCTTTTCTAGTCTTTTGAACCATATTGCTTTTGTTTCTGGTTCTGATATTGTCATATTTTAGTTCTGGGATTCGAACATCATAATTGTGTGGTTGTTGGATGTCCTAACATCAGAAAATAGCTTGAGAAATTTGTTTGCAAACTCCATAAATGCAAAAGGGAATCAGATCTGTGTGACTGCAAACCTCTGTTCAAACTGTTTCCCTTCCCAACGGAATTGAAAAATAGTGAAAGGCGAAGTCGATGGGCAGTATTGATCCACGAGAAGGACAAAAAAGGAAACCTTTGACTGTCTAAATCATCCCGAAGTTTGCAGCGAACATGGCAGTTTGATGCTCACTTTTTCGGACAATCCTTCCCAGTATGCATTGCGCAATGACCGGAAGTCCAAGATTCTTGATGTGTCTATTGAGGAATATTCCTGGCAAAGCTTGGCATCTCCAAGAGCTAAGCAGGTGGCACGAGCAGGCCTAGTCACAAGTAAGATCTGCGGAGAAGAGACCCCTACTCACAGTGAGAATTGCTCTGTTTGAGGTATTTCAAAGTCACTTGACAATTTTATTATCTTGTTTAATCATTCCACCATCAGTGGTGTTATGGCCCCAGGCCTTAGTTCTAATATTTCTGCAGAGTTCTCTTGTTCCCTGCTGCACGAGCCCTGGTCTGTGATTGGTGGGGCAAGTCGATGCCCACCTCACCTGCAGCCACCTCCCCCTATTTAAGGAGATTGCCAGCACCTGTTCGGGGCTGCTGGCCTTGGTGGCCAGTATGCCATTTTGTTTTGTGTGTGTGTGTAGTTTAGTTTAGTTCTGTTTTGTGCCTTTTTTTATTTGGTCACTCGATTCTGTTTGTGGGTTTATGTGGTTTAATTTGGGAAACTTGTGTTTTAGTTTAGTGTGTGTCCCTAAGTTTTACCACTCGTTTTTTGTAAGCCTGCGTGACCCCTTTTCTGGCACAAAACTCTGTTTATTCTGTTGTTCTGTTTCTTAGTTTAGGTTGTTTTCTGTATATTTTTAGTATTTTGTTAATTTACCTTTACATTCCTGTTAATTAAACATTATTTAATTTATTCCATTTTACATCTTGGTTTTATTTTTTGTTACTTCCCTCACCCCAAACGAGCTGGGTTGTAACAGTGGTGGTAAGATACTAATGTATCCACAGCTGCCCTGGGGCAGAGTGATGGAAGAGAGGCTGCCAATCTGCACCATCGGCCCTCCCGACCACCACCAACACTCAGACACACACACACACACATACACACTTTTTGCTGTACTACTGTACTGTACTGTAAAAGTGTAAAAAGTAATTATAAATACAACTCAGAGCACTTGTACAATGAAACACAATTTTAGAACATTTTGGAACTTGTTTGTTGGTATAGAAAGGGAAAGAGACCACTCCTGCAGGTGACTTACTCATTCCAGAGCCAAGGTTGAGTTTCAGTTTGGAGGAGTATCCGCTGATGAGTCCGTTTTCTCTCGGTGCTGATAATTCTGGAACCTTTGTCCAGTACTTAAGCTCACAGTTAGAGCTGAGAAAAAAACAGAATCCAAACACCCTCAATACGGTTATCCAAAAGAGACATAGATCATAGATCATATAACAAGGATCAGCCAAACATTGTTCTTTTAAATTAATTAGACTGACTTAAATTCATTATTAAAATGAAATTAGTTAAATAGACACTGACAGAACAGCAATTAATCAAATTTAGTGAAAATTACTCAAATCTAGATGAATACTCTAATTTAGACAAAGCAATTCTAATAGATATTATTTGTAACTGTCCATCCTCGATGACCCCCCAGCACCCCCACCGTGAATTCTTCATTGGCAACGCAATAACAGGTCCATGGAGACAAGCACATGACAGACTGTCCAGCTGCCTTTACTGTAAATACTAGTTTGCTTCAACAATATTTGGAAATGTGTCAATGAATTTAAAATAAAATCTCTGACCCTGACACCCTCGCTCCCCTCCCTATTTTGTCCTTAACTTTTGCAAAATCAATTCCCTGACCAGTGCTGCAACTATGTCTCCTAAAACAGACTCTCCCCCCGATTTCAGTAAGAAGCCAGATGTAGCCACCCAATCCCACATTCAAAGAGCCCAGCGGTGTGCGCTTGTGGCCAGATCTGACCTGTAACTTGATCTGGTTTGGTCTCCATGAAGATAGAAAGTTTAATTAATGCCATACTGTGAAACATCCCAGACGAAGCAATAACATGTTTTTTTTTTTTAAACTTTCTTGTAGTTTGTGAGCTACTGTGTCCACTGAATATCCCTTATAGTTCATTAAAGTTTAAAAGAAATAATTTAGAAGCAGATGAAATCATAAAATAATACATGTGGCAATGGTCAAGCATAAAAAGAAGTACAGTACTATACGGATGTTACTATCACATTTTTTTGTGTTAATTTTACATTTTAGTGGTGTTCCTTTGTTGAACATCTGACGTCTGACGGAATAATTGTAATAATTGTACTTCATCCACCATTGCCTAATAGCAATGGTGGATGAAGTACAGTTTTGTTAAATTAAATCAATTAATTCATATACAAAGGCAAAAATTACCCATGTAACTTAAGTAAAAGTATTACGTTTAAAAAGTAAAAATTAACACGTTCTCTCAACTTATCATCATTTATCCACTGAAAAACACAGCAACATAACTGAACAGAATGGCTAGTATGAATTGACTCAACTTTTAGCAGGTTAAATAGCTCAATGGACTTATAATTGTAATTTCTGTTCTCAAAATGCAAGTTGGATTTTTAGGGTAGGCTGAAAAATTGTGATTAAAGTGATGATAATGGACGTCAGTGGCAAATTACTTGCATTTCTGCCATTGACCATATAAGGTAAGATCTTCTAAAAAAATATGTCAGAATGATAATTTGAAGTCAGAGGTTTCAGAAAATATAGAACACTTAGATATTGCATGTTTTACACTTTGTACAATGGCAGGTTGAAAAAAGTGATTATAAAGGAAGTCATTTGATAATTTTTGTGCTCAAGGGTTGAAAAGATTGAAGATTGAAAAACTGAGGAGAAAATGTTAAAACACAAAGATGCATCATTCTGTCAAAAATAAGCCCATTTGCATCAAAAATGAAGACGTTATGAAAGATAAAAAAGTTTTTAAAAAGTTGTGCTGGAGGGTTAACTCCATTTTTTTATCCATCCAAATGGAAAAAAATTCTCACAAGATAATTTTTCTCATGTGCGCACAATCTTGGGCAATTTTGTCTTGTGAAATTTTGTGGCATGAGATCTTGTCCCTTCCTTAGAAAATAGTAAAAGATGGGCCCTTTAAAATGTATTTATCTTTATCTTAACCCTCCTGTTGCGTTCACCTCCCGTGCCTTACTCTAGTGTCTGTTTTAACTGCTCTTAAGTTAGCACAAAAAACATTTTTCACCACCAAATTTGTATTCAACATTCTTTAGCTGTGAACAATGTCTCAAAGTACTGTTTAACATGAATTTATAGAATTAGACATAAAATAACTGCAGTGAAAATACAAATAGGCACTGAAAATGTATTACAAAATGAACATGTAATGTGTCTCTCTCTCTGTCTCTCTCTCTCTCTCTCTCTCCTTTACCTGGACTTGAAGTAGGTGAAAATGGAACATTGTGGATCTTTCTCACACACGATACGGCACTGGCGTTCATCGCTGGTTAGAATAGTCATATATGCTTTGCCTTTGAACAGTTTTCCATAGTAGTTCAAAGTGGCCCAGGCTGTGTCACAGGGACCTATGGACAAAAACTGGGTCAGTACCAGGACTAAACTTTACAGGACACAAAAAGGCTTGCACATTTTGAGAAGACTTTAAGGAGTCCTTATTGCACTGTTTCCTGATCTATGCAATCTATATGTTATAATATTCTTTCCTCATCAAAAACTTACCTGGAGTTGTGTTTTGGAGATATCTGACCTTTACTTCTCTACTGAAGCAAAGGTCAAAGGACCTGTTAACTTCAAAACTATCGCTTCTTGACATCACAAGTTGGAACAGTGCATTTTGTGTTTTGGAGATATTGATCATATAATAAAGGGTTACTCAAATCTGTGTGAATGACATAAAATACAATGGCAGGTATGTTTTTGAGGAGGTAACAACATTCTAACATGGCATCCAAATGGGGTTGTTTTCTATGTTTTTGTGGTACTGCAAATGACCAAATAAACTGGTACAACTACTACCACTGGGTCGGTCCATATGAAATCAGCTGTTTTCAAGGAATCCCGATCCTATGAGCCATCTCAGATTTGGCTGAAAAAAATTTCTAAAAATTTCTAAAATCACCAAATGAAAGAATCTCAAATTTTAGCTCAGTCCCTTGAGTCGTTCCTGAGTTATGGCCCATTGAAATTTTGGGGCAATGCTCACTGTTTCAGAAGTCTTAATTTATAAAATTTACAAAATTGAACGGCAACCAAATGTGAGATTTTGGGGGCCCACAGCACCCCCCCTTAATAAAGATACCCAATATCTGACAAGAGATTCAGAATCTATGACCAAGAATCTACAATAATACAAATTTTCATCTTCCTAGCTCTATTTTTATGAAGTTATGGGCTCTCAAACACTTATAAATTAAGACTTCTGAAAAAGTGAGCATGGCCTCACCCTCACCCAACTCATGAACGACTCAAGGGATTGAGCTAAAATTTGAGATTCTTTCATTTGGTAATTAAAAAATAATAATTCAGCCAAATCTGAGATGGCTCATAGGAGAGGGTGGCTGATTTCATATGGACTGACTCTACTGCAGTTAGTCAGTCTCGCCTTTTGTGTTGAAAATCAAACCTCTAAACAAGACCACAAGACTTGCAATGATCACAGGCTCCTGAAAATGTATTTGACTGTGTTTGTGAATGTGCATTGTGTCACCACGGTAACTAAATATTATACCAGTGAGATACATGCAGCACCCCCCAGCCTGCTGTCCCTGCAAAATATGAAAACAGAGTAACACACTCACTCTCAAAGGGACAGCTGCGCAGGGGGTATCCAGAGACAGCTCCCGTCTCTTTCTTGCTTTTGCCACTGGGCTTTTCTTTCAACCAACATTTGAGCTCGCTGCAGGAAACACAAGACAAGGAGTCAAAATTAGCCATGTCTAACCTCTTGAAAAGCGTATAACATGTTGAAGGGCCAGATCCATATTACATTATTTTCTGATCTATGTTATAATGTTGTTTCCTCATCAAAAACATACCTGGAGTTGTGTTTTGTTTCATTCGCATATGTTTAGACATGAATAATAATGCAGAGTTACTCAAACAAGTGTGAAGAATAAAGTCTCGACTGAATAAAAGGTAAAAGATAGCTGTTAAATTGAAAACTACTGCTTCATGACAACACATGGAGACAGCCTAATAAAAAGGGTAAATCAAACAAACTGTCAATGAAGCAAAACACAACTCCAAGTATGTTTTTGAGGAAGTAACAACATTATAACATGACTTAAAGCTCATAAAAGTCAATCTTGTAGATTTACAGAATGCAGATTTGTTTATGGTTAATATCTCTAATTATTGGGCCTATCCACATGAGACAAAATTATGTTTTCACAATAGCCTCCACAACATTTGTGGATGTTTCACAATCAGTTAATCTCTGATATGATTTATGAGTTAAAGGAAAACAACTGGACATGCTTAGCTTTTTTTTGAAGACAACGTTTCACACAGAGAGCTTCATCAAAGACAGATAGCTTCATCACAAACCCTGATGAAACCATCTGGTATGTAGTGAAACTTTGTCTTCAGAAAGCCTAAGCAAGTCCTTTTTTTTGTTTTGTTTTTGTTTAGCTCTCTAATGATATCCTATTCCTGGATGTTTCAAATTTAGCATGAATGAAATCTCCAATAAAGTTAAAAAGGCCTCTTTCCTCCATCCCCAAGTTACAACATAAAATTCCAGAAAATGAACACAAAAACTACAACAAGGCTGATTTGTTCCATACGTCCTGCTGTAGGTGAACACTTCACATCGTAGGTTGTAGGTGCACAGGTCCCGACAGTGTCTGTCGTTGGTAGAGCCCTCAGTCTCAAAGGTGGCGCCCTCGAGTGCTTCATCGTATTTGAGAACAGACTCAGATGCACAGCCTGCGCCTGAGGAGACAAACAGCTCTTAGCCTTTAGTCTGAAAAACAGCTGAGTTAGATTATTTATTCAGTGCTTATTGATAGTTTGCAGCTGATGTCATCCATATTTCTTGGGGTGATGCTAACTGTAGGCTCTGCTCTGTCTGAGGCTTTATTGGACTCTAATCTGTGCTTTATTTTTGCACAATATGATCATAAAGAACTAACTTACGGCCGCCACACACTACAGGATTTTTCTTAAACAATTTTTTAACGTGTGACAAAAAGCGAACACCGCAGAAACAAGGAGAATGTTATGAGATTTTAAATCTCCAGTTGCAAAGGCTGCTGTGGGATTTGTGGACCACAGGATATAAAGTTGTGAGCACATCTCGCGTGAGCTGTTTCCTGTCTACAGTCAAGCCACTCACTTTGAGACTCTTAAGTGTTCAAAACATCAGAGCACTGCACTTCTAGTTTAGATGCAAGACAAAACTATGTTATTATTATTTGTGAAATGAGGTGCAATACTTCAGATACATGATTTTTATTTGGTGATAAAGTCCACAGGAAGTACAGTCTTGACTGCAAATCTGCAACTTCACGCTGATCTGCACGCTGTGTGGATGTGAACAGATACGTGTCAACTTTTTACTTTTAAAGAACACTTCAAACTGGATTAACAGTGTTGTTTTGTGGACTGGGTATCATTATTTGAGGGGAACAATTTCTATGGATAAGGTGGATGAGATGCTGCAGTTTATATTTACAACAATTTACAAGGGCTTAGTTGTATTTTTTGCTATTTCCTGAGTTTGTATCTTTCGCCCCTGTGTCCGTCACCCCCTGCTACTGATGCTTTGTTTTATTGACTGTTATCGTAGAGTTGCTGATGTTTGGTGGTTACGATCTGACAGAGCAGCTCAGAGTCACACTGACACCACACACAAGAGGAGCGCAGCCGCTTCAAAATCACACACGAAGACACAAAGTTGGGTCAGTCCTCCCCAAACTCGGTGAGAAGCAATTCGCAGAATAAATCGGGTAAATTCTTCTGTAGTGTGTGGTGGCCTTTAGTTGGAACTACAACACAAGGCACATAAAATTACAGTCACAAGCATTAGCCAACAGTTTTTTCACTTAGTTACTCTCACCATTTTGCTGATCAATCAAATTCCTAAACAGGATTGTGATCATTTGTATTGATCATAGTCTCATGAAAATGTGTTGCTTAAATTAATTTTTATGAGATATCAGAGGATCTTAAAATTTATTTGGCAGTGTGCATTATGTGTGCAACTGTATTCCACCAATACATATACATGTAGAAAACCCCCAGTGTGATTTCAGTGCAAAGTATCATTATTTACAATTTCACTAAAAATCTTACGGCATATAAACACATTTCTTTATTTTTTGAATGGGATTACTCTATTAAAAACGGTTTCCTCTGGAGGAGGCTACTTACTCTGTCTCCATGGAAATGAAAAGGTGGTGCTACCAGGCCAAGTTACAGGCCAGATCTGTGGACTTGCATGTTTCTCAAGGTATTTTTGAGTAGTTAAAAAAAAAAAAAAAACTTAATAAAGGCTCGAAAACCTGATGTATAACCTTGCAGCAAAGCAATAACATCACCATGGAGACAAGAATGTGGCAGTCCAAAACCCATTGGAAAAATTACAGGTCAGATCTGTGGAGATGAGATCCCACACACAGTAAGACAGCTTGTTTTTTAGGTTAAGAGTAGGATTTTGAACATTAAAACCCTTGTAACTATTTCCTGGAATGCTCCACAGTATGGCATTAAACTTATTTCTCTCTACAGAGACAGTGGGTGACATCACAGAATCAAGTTACATGTCAGATCTGTGGAGAGACGAGTCCACTTACAGTAAGAAGTTTTGAATAAGTTAATAAAAACCCATGTTATCAAGTAAAGTTTAATGCCATACCGGGACATTCCAGAAACCATCACCATGGAGACAAGAAAGGTTACACAGAGCACCTTTAAGTACAACATTCCAGTCAAAGCAATTAGACATCAGTGGATAAAAGCAAGCCATGGAGCCATAATGTCGATTTTCCTTGGAGTCTACAGCACGACTTACCCAGGGTGAAGGTGATGCAGCTGGAGATCAAGGCCAGGATCAGTGCTTGGTTCATGGTCCTGAAGTAGGTACTGAGCCTAGTCCAGAGCAGGCCTTATATACCGTTGCCCCAGGATGTGAGCTGGTCTGGCTTAAAGGTTGATCTGGGATAAAGGATGAAACAAAGCTAACACAGGTGTGGACCGAAGCTTTTGACATTTATTGTAGTCTTTGGGTCAATTGTCTATTGTCTATTGAGTCCACTTTCACCCATGTGACAATGGTGCAAGAAAATTATCTTAATATTCTTATATTAATGCTATTATTATTACTTTTTTCACTTGGGCTTTGGTCTTAAATAAACTGTTTATAAGCTTTGTATTTTAAATTTCATAAACTTAAAATAACTTTGTCTCCTGATACGAGGTAAACGTGTTCAAATCTAATATAGCTTCTTATTGCTTTTGATAACAATTCTAATGCTGACATACTCTTAATTATAAAAACATTGAACATGATGGCCAAATTGTTTCTAATTTGGTATTTTGGTTCATAAGCAGAAATCAGAAAGCAGAATGAGTTTCACATGAGTCTCTAATTTGGGTTGTCAGTTTCGGTGCTGACATCCAGTTGTTTTAAAGACAAAGACTCTCTGATCTGAAAGGTCATTACCTACACTCCAGCACCTACAGCCAACCAAGATTCAGTGCTACTGCAGCCTCTGCAACTCAGTCAGGGAATTCTGGAAGCTTTCACATGAGGCCTGTCCATATACTGAGAATGAAATAAACTTATATGTGTCCTTCTCTATCTGCAGGTTAAGACACTGGCAACTCAAGTTGTGATTGTATTAACTTACCTAGACATTGCTTTTTGCAGTGTAACAACCTGCAATAATATTTAACCCAAACGTAACCTGTAATAACATCTCATCCAAATATTGTGTTGTTCGGTGTAACAATGTGTAAGAACATGTCGAGCTGCACATAATGCTGCGCTGTTTAACAACCTATAATAAAAATATGTCACCCAAAAGCAATGCTGTAAAACAACTCGTGATATGCTGTATATCTGTTTTTAATTTTCACCCCTTTGGTGCTTGAAATCCCTTCCTAAAGCACAGACATACATAAAAAAACACGGACATTGCGTTCTTCTAATATTGTCTTTCAAAAACAACATCCTTACGACTAAATATTTTTCATTCATGTGTCCTTTCAGTTTGATGTAGGTGGTCACATCCAAGCCTTTATTTCTGATTTCCTCCCGTGAGATTTGGCCTCTGATAGTGATCCAACATTTGTGAGTCAATGAAAGCAGTTCAAAGATGAGACAGAAGATACTGCTCTGTAAGGGATCTACACTGTACATACAAGTCAGTAAGAAGGTTATAATATGACTATAAGATCTTTATCAAATCAGAATTCCAGTATGGATACTTTTATATTACGTCAACAAGACCGTTTGGGGTTTTTAAGGGACTGTCCCTGTTTCTCAGTACATTTTGTCTTGCCAGTTGAGGTGGCTCGGGCATCTGTTCCGGATGCCTCCTGGGCGCCTCCCTCGGGAGGTGTTCCGGGCATGTCCCACCGGGAGGAGGTCCCAGGGAAGACCCAGGACACGCTGGAGGGACTATGTCTCTCGGCTGGCCTGGGAACGCCTTGGGATTCCCCCAGAGGAGCTGGAGGACGTGTCTGGGGTGAAGGAAGTCTGGGAGTCCCTGCTTAGGCTGCTGCCCCCGAGACCCGGTCCCGGATAAGCGGACGAAAATGGATGGATGGATGGACCCTGATCACTTATTTTAAAACATCTGACCCTGCTCCAATTGACTTTAAGACCCCCGGACTAGAGGGTTAAATATTATTATGTGCATGTGGAATTATGTCTGTAAATACTAAACACACTCAACCCTTTAGCGTTCATCACCAATGACGTCAAAATGAAGTAGCATCAGTCACCAAAATGTAATTATTTTAAAACCAATGATAGGACGAGCAACTGACAAATCACTAATAGAATAAGAATAGATAAATAGATTTTTTTTTAAAGTGCAATATATACTTATATAATATATATGATGTATTATGTAATATGTATTTTACATACAACACACAGATTTCCAACACAAGAAGGTAAATGATCATAGATGCTGACCTAACCCTAACACATGGATAGTGCTGCATTTTTGTGTTAAATCAATAATAGTATTGTTTTATTAATAATTAATAAAAGTTAATTTCTAAGAGTGGTTAGAAATGAACTTGGCGTTGCTAAGGTGAAGCTCAAGGTTCCGTCATCACCATGGAGATAATCTAATGATTTCAGAACCATGGAATCCCAGAACTGGTGTCAGCCAATCAGCTAACAGCATGGAGGTTATGTAACATTGTCACATGTCACATCATGTGACTTGAGCCCTATAAGGGTTGGCACAGCCAACACTTTTGGTTCATAACTTCTCAGGACACTCGTGAAGACGCATACAAACATGGACACCTCGAACACTTGCTCGTCAAAGCCCTGGCACCTCTACACATTAGAGGATGACGCCCACCTCTACGACGAGGTCTTCGACCTGGAGGCTCTGCTCTGCCCCACACCATCAGGCGGCGTGCAGAAGCCATTGGAGACCCAGGTGTCTCCCAACATCCAGGACTCCTCAAACCCTGAGGACAGAAGTCCGGTCCAGGAACTTCCACCCCTGGAGGACAGCGCTCTGGTCAAAGAGCTGCGCCTAGAGTTGGAGCGGACAAGGGCACAGCTTGCAGATGAGATCCAAAAGAACTTTGTTTTGGACAGCAAGCTTAAGGAGGAGGAGAAGATGGCCAAAGAAAAGGCCTTGGAGTTTTCTAATGCTCTTCAGAAGAAGGACAATGAATTCCAAGAGCTACTTACTGCACATAAGGACATCCAGTGCCTCTATAATTCTAAAGTACAGGAACATGTGAAACTAAGGAAAATGACAAACGAAAAAGACTTGGAGTTACAAAAACTTACCACTGCTCTCCATCAGAAGGAAAAGGAACTACAAGACCTGGAGGACACACATAAGAAGATCCGCGTCCTGTATAATAATAAAGTACAGGAACATGTCCAATTAAGGCAAGAGTTTGCCAACTTCAAAAAAGTCAGGGAAAAAAACTAATGAAAAAGACTCGGAGTTAAAAGAGCTCAAAGCAAACCTGCTGAAAAAAGAGAAAGAGCTGGAAAATCAAGATAGTGCGTACAAAGAAATACGATTTCTGTACAACAAGTCAGCGGCAGAGAAAGTAGAGCTCAGACAAGAGCTGGCCAACACCAGAAAAGTCAACAAGAAGCTGAAAGAAAAACTTAAAGAACTTACATTAGAGGCCCAAAAACACTTGTTATGATGTTAGTGAAGACCAAATCAAAAAGGAAAATGAAAAAACTGTCCAGGAGGGTGCAGGAGCTGACGTCTGAACTCTACTCAACACAAGAGGAGCTGCGTCTCCTGAAGCTTCATGGTGATCATGAAAGATTCAGTCGTCCAAAAAGAGCAGCTGTAGTGGAGCAGCAGTGGAGGGGGGCCCAGGCACCTCCAAACATGACCCTTTACATGCACCAATAAAAATAATGACTAAATATATTTGAATTGTGTGCTTTGGCCTTTATTTTGTACTTATTCATGTTTTATTGTTTTTTTCACATTGTTTAATTCACATCCCAGCCACATGGCATACTGCCGTGGCTTGTTTTTTATGCAGAAATGGGTAAAGTGAATGTACAAAAAATAATATAATACATGATCAAAGAAATCAAAAGAGTAAAATGGCAATGTGAATGTTCACTTTTCCCCTTCTAAACTATGATTTATTGTCGGTTGAGAGAAAGAGAAAGATACAGCTGAACAATATATCTTACATACAAATGTTGCAAATAATCAATAATGACAAAAATAAAAATACAATACAAAGTTCTCCATATGAAAAGAAATGAGTTTTTTGAGTAGTAGTAGTAGTAGTAGAAAGAAAATGATAGACAAGCAGGTTAAAGATAAAGGCCATAAGATCGTCTCCAGGAAGCTTGATGTTCCTGTGATTACAGTTGCACATGTTCTGCTGCGCCTAGAATTGGAGCGGACAAGGGCACAGCTTGCAGATGAGATCCAAAAGAACTTTGTTTTGGACAGCAAGCTTAAGTTTTTAAAACAGTAAGACTGCAGGTTATACTATCCCTTTAAAATATAATGGGGAATTTTTAGATGCAATACTGATTTATCTTGCTAAAGCAGCAAAAAAATCAGACCAAATTGTACAGTATGCATCTAGTGAGGGCTCTCATTCTGTGGAAACATTTTCATAATGCCACTTTCAGCCTCTGTCTCTGCGGTGTATCATGAGCAAGGGGGGACAGAGTGGCTCCTCTGACTAAATGAGGACTGGTACTGTTATTATGTGTGTTAAAGCCCTTTTGTAGAACATTTTAATTTTTGCAAATGCTTTGCATGCACCAAAAGAGGCATGCAACTGTGGTGTCCAGCTGTGACGTGAGAGCTAGAACCCATCCAAACAAACCCTACACAGATTCACTCACCCATGTCCATGGCTTAAAAATTAGAATTAAAATATAAAAAGCATCATGGTTTATTAAGAATGATTCAGGCTTGACATCATAATTATTCACAAACTTCTTAAGAGAAGACAAAATACATTTTGTGGGTCAGTTTGGTCTCTTAAGATATACATTTTAATGTTGAAACAACAAAACTGTCCACTCTGCACTGAAAGATGTTTTAATATTTCATCATATTTTTAATATTTTTATATTTCATCAACTTGCCTTCATAGAGTTAAAAAAGCAGGACCTACACACACCAGACTTTACAGTCTTGTACTGAACAAGATTTTGAAGAAACTTACAGAAGAATTTTTAAAATATTGACTTCCAAGTCTGATTTATTCAAGTTTTAACAAAAAAAGAGGTGAAATTTGAATTTTTAGGCAAATTTTTAATCAGATCTAGTTGGATCTAGTTTACTAAAATATTAAGTAAGATTCTCAAAATCTCCTCTGTATATTGTTGTTTAATCCTTACATAATCTTTATTTATCTTGGACCAGACTCATCGAAAGAGGAGTTTGTAAAAAAATTTATTTACTGTTGCTTAAATAAATGTTAGCATTGTTGCATTCAAATGTCACGTTTGTCACAAGGACATTAAAAAACATACATTTATATTTTTTCTACTTTTTAAAAAAAGTGACATAATTGGAAATAAATAATAAAATATAAATGTTAGAATGTATTAATTAAATGATGAATAAAAATATAAAAGTGTACATAAATAAAGGTATTTACATATTAAGGTATATATTCTGGGGATTAAAAAGCTAAAATATTTTACATTTGTGTAATAATTTATTCATTTCATTTCATTACTTTTTGTTTACTCATTTGTTTGCACATTCATTTTTACATTCATGTATTTCTACATGTATTTTTATATTCATGCATTCCCACATTTATTCCCTATTACACTTTTCTTAATAACTTAAATGCAATTGAGTGGGCAGAGAACTACTACTGTTTCTATTGCTGCTGCTGCTGCTATTACTACTAATAATACTACCACTACCACTACTTACTTCTACTACTTCAAATAATAATACCAATACAGCTTCATATACAACAACTACAACTGCTACTACAGCTAGTACTACAACATCAAATACTACTACTACTTTAAATATTGCTGCTCCAGATACTAAGATTACTGCTGCAAATACTAGTACTACTGCTACAAATAGTACAGCTTTTGTGGCAAAATGGCCTTGTATCAAATATATAAAGTCTGCACACGTATGTATAGAGAAGAAGCAGTTCAAGAGGTTTAAGTTTTCATTGTGGATTTTATTTAAAAATAGGGAGCCTCAAGGGTCCAGAAGGTGACAGGTCTACCCTTTTGTTCCAGCCTTTGAAATGAGCATGAGAACAAAAATCATGGTGGCATTTTAATATTTGGCTCAACCCTCAACATCATGGGACATTTCATATAATAACCTAAACACAGTCTGAAATACTGATGTTTGGAAAACAGAAAAGTTGCTCACTCCAAAGGACGCTGAAGGTTCCCTAGAGGAGCAAGTTCTCAAAAATGGCCAAATATGAGCTTTTAGTCATGTTACATTAATCAAACATACTGTAACAATTGCTAATATGTAACAGCATATTTGTACATACATACAGAGCTGTGTTTTGTGTCATTTACACACTTCATGAATTTGAGTGGGTGGGGAGTCTTTGCCTCAAGTGGAGGAGTTGAAGTATCTCGGGGTCTTGTTCACGAGTGAGGGAAGGACGGAACGTGAGATTGACAGGCGGATCGGTGCAGCTTCGGCAGTGATGCGGTCGCTGTATCGGACCGTTGTGGTGAAGAGGGAGCTGAGTCGAAAGGCGAAGCTCTCGATTTACCGGTCAGTCTTCGTTCCTACTCTCACCTATGGTCATGAGCTCTGGGTAGTGACCGAAAGGACGAGATCGCGGATACAAGCGCTCGAAATGAGTTTCCTTCGCAGGGTGGCTGGGTGCTCCCTTAGAGATAGGGTGAGGAGCTCAGTCACACGGGAGGAGCTCGGAGTAGAGCTGCTGCTCCTCCATGTCGAGAGGAGCCATCTGTTCCGGATGCCTCCTAGACGCCTTCCTCGGGAGGTGTTCCGGGCATGTCCCACTGGGAGGAGGCCCCAGGGAAGACCCAGGACACGCTGGAGGGACTATGTCTCTCAGCTGGCCTGGGAACGCCTCGGGATTCCCCCGGAGGAGCTGGAGGACGTGTCTGGGGTGAAGGAAGTCTGGGAGTCCCTGCTTAGACTGCTGCCCCCGCGACCCGGTCCCGGATAAGCAGAAGAAAATGGATGGATGGATGAGTTTGAGTAATCCTGGTTTAGGCTGTCTACATCTCCAAAGATCAAAATGTTCACTTTGTGATGTGTGGTAGATTTTAGGCTGATTTACAATACACTAGAATAACTATAAATTGTTGCCTTTTTAAAATATTTTTGTTCACAGAGAATTGAAGAAGTTTCATCTAAGGCAAAGGCTAAAATAATAGATGTAACTTTAAAGTTTGACAATTCCAGGGCTGAAATGATATTTGAAATATTCAAATGATTCTAGTGAAGATGTATGGAGTTAAAAATATTACCACATGACATCACAAGGTGGAACAGAGTGTTTTCTACTTCTGTTGAAGAACCTAAATATGCAGGGATTGTGCGTTAAACATGTGTAAATGAAACTCCAGGTATGTTTTTGATGAGGAAACAACATTATAACATAGATAAAAAATGTGTGTAATAGAGCACCTTTAAGGTGAAAAAACCTTAAATGCCTTTTTGGTAGAAAACTTATACTTGTGTTGTATTAGAACACATACAATATTTTTGGAGTATTTTGTGTTTAACACTCTTGTGTTGGTGGAGGGCTGGACCAGGACTTGGAGGACCAGACTCATTGAAAGAGGAGTTTGTGAAAGAGGAGGCAAAAGGTCAAAATAAGTAAGCAATATCATTTGCTGTTGCTAAAATAAATGTTAGTGTCATCACATTCAAATGTCATATTTGTCACAAGGACATAAAAAATAAATGCATTCATATTTTTTGTAGTTTCTATGCTCAGATCTATGGAGACCAAAAAGTGACATAATTGGAAAAAAGTAAATACAAGAATAAATGTTGGAACATTATAACATAGATCAAAAATATGTGTAATATAGCCCTTTTAAGGTGAAAAAACAAAGCACTTTTTTGTCAACTTCATATTGTATGAATTGTATGAAATTTACTTGTGTTGTATCAGAGCACATACAATATTTTGCAGTATTTTGTGTTTAACCCTTAGTTCACCTTGGGGATTTTTTTTTTTTTTTTTTTTTTTTTTTTGTATCCTTTGGCATTTTCACATTCATGCCATTAAGATGCTCATTTCACTTTAAAAAAAATAACTTTCTAGCTGAGATACTAAATACATTTTTGGCCCCATCCCCTTCCTCTCAAATTGCTCAGCGCTTTCTTGTGGCACTTACAGTTAAACAGGATTTGCTGCTTAAATTTGATATAAAGTTGATTTTTGTAAAATGTTTAATGTTCATGTGCATCAACAAGTCAACACTGCACTGATTCTCTGGAGAGACATTAAAACGGCTTTCTAGTCCATACTGAACTTATTTACTCTCTGTTTTTATATTCTATTAAGTTCTATTAAGTTTAATTTATTACAGATAATTTAATCAAACTGACTGCGGAGCTACATGTAATTTGCTACCTGTGTTAACCTACTGAACGGAGACAAAAAACTTGATGAGACAAAGTTTGTGCTGTTTTTTCTTTTGCTTTTGTTTGTGGCTTTGGCTAAGATCTGAACCTCACTATCCTCAAAGGAGTGGTTAGTGGCTTTGAGATGGACATGTACAACAGACTGGGGTCCTGTCCTGCTCTCATGCCAGTGTTGGTACATCCTCTTATGAAGGGGCTCTTTTGTTTCAACAATAGCTTAACTGTTACTGTGTCACAACTTGTTTGCTGCCAAGAGACACACCATCTGGCGTACTTCTGGTAAGTCAAAAAGGTGAGTGCCATGTTGGCTGAACAACTGGTAATAGACTCTTTGATCACGTTCAGGCCCATCACCTCATTCACACCATCTGGACGCTGCTGTCTAAAAGAGTCTTTAATCATTAAAATGCTGCGCTGTGATACCACTATTCCAATCACAGTTACATCTAAGTCAACGTAGCCAGTACAGGGAATATCAAAGCCATTAGCTGCTGTCAGTTCAAGCCAAGGCCTAGGAGTATTCTGAACATTTTGATAAAAGAAACCCTCAAAAATCGCACGTTGGTTATCCCAATCTGTAGCACAGTGGCCAGGCTTTTTGCAAAAAGGCCTTGTGTTGGCTGAATGAGCTGTTCTTGCTGCCTTTCAAGCATTTGCTGCAACTCTTTAAACTCTGAGCTTGAAGTGGTACTAGGTAGGGTGACCAAATGTCTGTTTTTCCCCGGACATGTCTGTTTTTTGCGTCCTGTCCCGGGCGTCCGTTTTTTTGTTGTTGTTTTTTTTTAAGTGATGGAAGTGTCCTGGTTTTCATTACCATTCATTTGGGGCCATTAAATTTAGCGTCTCCCTGTAAGTCAGAAGGAGTGAGCAGACACAAACAGTCGGTCAGTCTGCAACATGCCAAAAGGCAAATGCACATTTAACAATGACTTCTACAAGAAATTCTCACGGATGGGACTAGTGGGAGGCCATGTGCACAAGTTGCGAAGTAAGTGTAGCTCAATGTCGAGGCCCCACCTCCCACCCCCGGTAAGGTGATCGGGTTTTTACACACGGAAATATGGTCACCCTAGTACTGGGTCTGTGATTTGAATAGTGCATTGAACTAAATGAGGGGATTGAGTAGCTTCAGCCTCGTTGTTATTCTGATCTGCCCTCCCATTCCCATTGACGAGCTTCGGCCCTGACAGCAATCAACATGTGAGTCAGGTGTTCCCTCACTAGCATCTTTAGTTCCCTGCGCAGGTTAGTATCTTACACATGCTCTGCAAACTGATTACAAAGAAGATTAGAGGCATCAGGCATTGGTTGTGGGGCACTACGTTCAACCTTTTCTATAAGACAACACAAAGTGAGTGAGAAAATTCATGTAGTGACTTCTCCTCCTGCTAGCCTAATTCATCAGCCGGTTTTCCTTAGTTTCACTTCGTACAAACCGTCTGACTTCGCAGTGTTAGATTTCATTTGCTCTGTGGGTACTCGGTGTAGGTGGGTACTTTTTATCATTTAACCAGTCACTGCTATTTGGTCATGACGAATGTAATGTGCCACTAACAGGGCTAACTGGAAAATTAATTAAGCTTTTCCCAAATCCCATAGGAAGAAGGACAATAACATCTTTCCTCTTGATAATATTCAACAAACATTCTTTTTATTCCGGTTCTAAATCCTTGATCTCGGGAATCGTTGCCAACACAGAATATATGGCTCTTCGCTGATTGGCTGGTGCCCGAACTTGCACTCCCTGGGTTTTTGCGAACTGCCTATTGTATTCTGATTCCTGACCTAGTCGCAGGAGAGAAATGAAATTGAGTGAAGGCACTAGGTGGCGCCAGCCCTCCTGCTGCCTCCTAGAGAAAAATGCCTTCTGTAATGAAACATAGGATTTACCACACCGATACAAATCCTGCAAAATCTTAATTTTTTTTTTTTTCTGGATCCTCACTTTCCGCTCTAGGTCTGTACCTTATCTCATCCTCAGCCTCACACACAAGATGGTCATATATGAAATAGACCTGATCGATAGCCCTTGTAGCCACTCATTTTCACCTCTGAGCTGCAGGAGCTGGTCCCTCATTTCTTGTAATTCAGTGGCCATGATTAGACAGCCAGGTAAGGCAGGTGAGGTGGCGATGAGTAGTTCAGATGAAGTAAATCCCTCGAAGGGCCCTCTGCTCTTTGTTTGGGTGTAAACTAACACCAACCTCAAATATCTATACCCGAACTCAGACCCAATTTAACAATCCTGGACCAGCAACGCCAGAACCCAAAGGGACTGCTTAAAGATTTAACAATATTTATTACAATATATACATGTATTTGGGTTTGTTGTTAAAGCAATGTACAATAGGTTTTAAATGATGAAATAGGGGGTATTTTATGTCTATGGGGTATTAATTTCTAACACATAATATATTTAGATCACAATGTTACCTTTTATTGAAAAGAACATGTTTTTAAAGTTTCAGTTTTATTTTTGAGAGTCCCTGTCTGTACCAAGTTACTCCCCACAATACAGTCAGCATGCATCCCAATAATTAAACTATTGCACATTGCCTCTGGTTTATCAAGTTGCAGTACAGTTATGTATCATGTTTTTGTATATTTATAGAGAATTGTTGTGCAGGAGCATGGGTGACACATTGCACAGAATGGTATCGCTAACCATAATGAGGATTTGAATAGAGATGGATCGATTAATGACTGAAACATGGATGCATGGATGACATCTAAAACTTCTTCAGGCTTGTTTTTGATGAGAGAAGCTGTTATAACATGGTCGAAAGCTAAAACATCAGAAAGAAAAATGCAGACTGCAGAGGCCAGAGCACCTTCGAAGTAATGACTAATGGATATCATTTATTACTCAATATGTGAAGTGAATGAATAATGCAGTGTAAAAGAACAGACCGGTTTGTTACCTATAAGTAACACTCAGCACCTTCCCCATTCACTAAGACACTTTGAAACGCAGCACACTTGACAGCACTTTAAACATATTTGTACATATTAAAAAAGACATTGCACATAATTGGCTTAAAAAATGTATTTATGGTCTTTCCTTTTACAGCTTTTAATCCTGAGGCACAGTGGCATTGGAACTGACAGCTGTTGGACCCTGGAGGAAAAGGAGACATTTATTAATGAACCAATTACCTTTTAAATTGAGTAGTGCTTATAGATATTTTTTGATTGATATGGTGCAATATATCTTTCAGAATGTTTAATGTGTTTATGTGTGAGTTGGTGTATTTTACTGTGTTTTAATGAATGGTGTTTACCTCACTTTTTCTTTTGTCCAGGTCCTAAAAGAGTCCCCCCAAAAACGAGCTTCTACTTTCAAGCCCCGTTTACACATATACAGGTATTTTTAAAAAACTGAGACATTTCCCTTTGTTTGTACCCGTCTTTTACACGCAAATGGCAAATTCGCCTCTGAAAATAAATCTTTCTAAAAACTCTGGCTAGAGTGGAGATTCTGGAAAACTATGATTTGGAGTTTGCATGAAAAGTGAGATTTTATGAGATTTTTGCGTTTTAGGCAGCTGATGCACCAAAAGTGAGATCAACGTTTACCTTTTGCTCTGATGATGACTGTGGAAGCATTCAGAGCAGCAGTCGCATTTCTTCTGGTGCAAACATTTTTCATGTGTTTGCATTTGCACACACAGCTGATGAATCACATCCATGAGATGAATGAGGCTCAGCAATTTTACCACTTCTTTAACAGATCTGCGAAAGCCCACTCAGCAATGCAAGTTTTTCAAGGTATTTTTGAGTAATACTTACAACTGTAATGAAATAAATGCTACAGGTTTGAATCTAATCCAGGTGCTGCCCAGAGGCCTGGGGTAGTTACAATGTCACTTGATGGTGCATTTATGTGGGTCGAAAACCTTTTTGAAAACAATGCTATGTGCACAATGTTATTTTGGAAAACAGAGGGAGGGAAATATTTGTTTCTCAACATACCCGGCTATGTGTAAATGTAGCCTTAAGGTTTGGGGCTGGACCAAGATTAATAAATTGTACAGGGCTGAGTGTTTTATTGGTTTATGGGTTTTAAAGTTTACTTGGTGTTGGGGGTTTTATGTATATAGTTGGGGTTTTAATAGTTATTTGGTTTTGGATTTGTTTTATGGAGTGTTAGGGCAATATTTTAAGCTAACGATAAATTTTACTTTCCCTATTTTAGTTATTATAGTTTTATAGATAAAAGGCGCATCCAAACATCATTGTGTGTTCTGCTGCTGGAGAGGAAACTGCTGCTTGTCTCCACATTGCACCTTGAACTTTTTGCACCTGCACTTTTGTAAACTATTGAAAAACAAAAAGTAAAACTGTGAACCACATGTTCACGTCTTTGTGTTTTTAACCTCTATCACAGAACCCCAACCTGCTCACAGTCAATCTACATCACATGCGGTACTGAGTGAGAAAAATAGTTAAGGTGTGTCCAGGGTGTCCACTGTGGTCTGCGAACTGGACTGTATTTATTACATAAAACACATTAGTGAAGGCAGTGGCTTTATATATATGCATTTATTCTCTGTTAATGACACCTTGTAGATTTATGGTGGTTATGTATCAGTGTTTCCCACAGAAAATGGGTTAGTCAAGGTGGAGGGGGGATGGGGGGGCGGAGATACCATACCGGCAAAGGTGAGGACCAGAGGTGAGCGGAGATGCCATGCCAACAAAGATGAGGGGGTGAGCGGAGTACTGTGCTGGTGAAGATGAGGACAAGGGGGGAGTGGCCGAACAGGGCACAACGACCATTGTTTTGTGAGGATTCACGTGGTTCAGGGGGACGTAGTGAAGGTGGAGGGCAATTGTTGTGACGACCCAAACTATAAAGCACTGCGGTAAATGAGAAATGGTTATGGTATTTCTCCTTAATCTCCTTCTTCTGGATAATAACGTCACTACGTCACTGGAGAGTAGTCTCTGATTGGTTGACGTGCCACGTCTGACACCAGAAGTTCAGTTTTTTCTACTTCTGGTGTTGGACACACATCCAGGGCATCCAACGCCTGAATGCTCAAGACGCGCCAGATTCTCGCCGTGCTGAAGATGCGCCGCAAACACACAGGATGCCCAAACGCTTCCACATAAACTCTGCATGTAAACTCGACGCCTTGAAGCACCAATCTGAACACAGCTTTACTCTGAGCTGGGCCCTTTCTCCACAGACCTGACACGACATGGTGATCTTACCTGCTTGTCTCCATGGAGATAGATACATTTTGTGAAACTTTCCATGCAAAGGAATAACATGTACACACTCCACCAGAAAGGTTATGCAGTGCACCTTTTAGCAGCCTGGATGTGAACTGCAGTGATCAACAACATAATTAGCATGCACAGAGTAGGATAACTATCATTCACACAGCAGAAGAAGCTCTAAGGCCTTCTTGAAAACAGAGGTGAAGTTATTCAAGTACATTTTCCATATGCAGACATTATATTTAGCAAGAAAACATGAAATACTTATCCCAAGTTAAAGGTCCTATATTATGCAAAGTTGAGTCTTGTGAGTTTCAAGCTATGTTGTTGTTACCTCATCCAAACATACCTGGAGCTGTGTTTTGTTTCATTCACACAAGTCATATTAGCAGCTCAGTTTCCATCATTTTGAAAGCAACACACAAACCCATGAAATGTAAAGCTCAGCTGTGTCAGTGGTGATAAATATATCTGTACTTTGATTCATATGGTCATATTTTTCCATTAATGTTCAGCTCATTCAACATAATGTCACCTAATCAACAAAATACTGTCAATCACTGTGTTGACAACTCATTTATTGATACCATACATTTAGAAGTAATACTGCACCAAAATATTCAACTCACTATAATGACAGAAAACACTAAAGTTATGCCAATTTTTCACCTACCTCCTCCTGGACACTGCTCTGACACCTCTGCTTGAGCACTGAGACTATCACTGACACCTCCCCCCTCAATTCAGTCAACTCCTCTGCTAACAACACCTTAGATGTGTTGTGCATACTCAGATTTGAACTTAAAGTCAGTAGCATGAGGTGACTTTTATGGGGAGGCAAGCAGGCTTGAGGTGGACATCAATATTTAGTCAATAACAATTTAATAATGCTGCTTTTTATGCAAACTATACTGCAAATTAGTATATTTATTTTACTCACATTGATTGCAAGTATACTGAGCCATTTTTGAGTTAAATTAGAGAAACCTAGACCATATAGTTTAGTAACATTTGTATATATTGGACTGTATTTGACACCCTTTTTGTACAAACAGGGCTATATGTTTCTACACTTATTTATGAGCTGAGCCTTCAGTACTTTTGTTGTTTATGAAATTATTATTATGCATCAAGAAACCATATGAGTGACATATGACAGCACTACACACAAAAGGTACATTCATGAAGAGATACTAATAACAAAAACCACTGGTCAGACAAGTGCACTTCTAATAATACAGCTTAATGTGTCACAAACGTTTCCTTAAGCACAGAATTGCTTTAGAACAGCACGTTGTCACTCATCTCTCACAGATACAAACCAAAACCATGTCTTTCCTAAAGAAAGTCTAATATTTCCCTGAAGCAGTGCAGGTCTAGAACAGACACATGTTCCTCCGCACATGTGTAATAGTGCTGTTATTTCAGTGACACTGTTGCTCCTTCATAAACATGCAGACGACACAGGCTCCTCGCTGCCCAAGCCGCTCTCTGCTTTGTCCGGATCCCCCATTTTACAACAAAATAGCCTTGAAACTGGCTCACTGTTTAATTAAATGACGGCCAATATTTGTAACTAACATGTAATTATTAGAAACACACAGCTGCAAACAATGACTTGTTGCTAAAACCAAATTATGTTGAAAGACTTGTATTGTGCTCCTACTGCACATGCAAACTTACTTGGAATCAACAATCGTGCTTGAGCATGGCACCGTTCTAAAGTCCTAGTAAGAGTGCGTCCTAAAGCTTAACAAAGTTTATTCTGGGATAATTTTTTCTATAAATAAGTGTATTTATTTTATTTTTTTTAGATATAGAGATTGTAAAAAGCTTAATATATAGTTTCTTTGGGATACATTTATGTTTTTCTATGCCTTATTTCATGTTCAAAGTATATTTTATTCATTTTATGTTTTATACATAACAAAACTACTCTAAGGTACATATTTGTAGCCGATATTTATTTTCAATTTGAGACAGAAAAATGCTAAATAAATGCATCTTTTTACAAAAAAAAATAAAAATCGTTTTAATAATTGTGATTTCGATATTGATAATTGTGACAATAGTTGTTTTTTATTTTTTTATAATCGAACAGCCCTATTACTCACAATGATTTTAGATTTTACTGGGCAATCGCTGCTTGCCTGGATTGTTCTGATTGCACACCACTACTAAAAGTAAACCCCTTTTAGTAAATGTCTACTGTGCTTCAGCTCTATAATTGGAGTGATTCTCTGAGTATTGGGAGAGAACATACAGTAGTCTGCCAAGTACCCACAGGGCTTGTGTAAATCTAACGATCTGCAAGTCTAAGCTGAGGATCCGCTGCAAATAAACTAAACAGACAATCTTATAATCATCTCTCTAAACAATGTGAGAAAAGCTCTTATCTCGATTTAGCGGTCAAAATCCAAGCAGAAAATAATTGACGTCTAAAAATGTTACTTGTTACTTGTGCAGGAAAAGAAATTAAATAAAAATCACATGGACTTGATTAAAGCTTTTGTTTTTGATACTGAGTCTCGACCTCCCTTTGCTCCCTGTGCTAAGTCATCCCCCCTTCAGAGCACAATTACAACACAATCAGTGTGCATCCTGCTCATGAAACTATTGCACATTGCATCAGGTTTTTGAAGTTGCTGTGGACAGTTTTTTTTTTAATCATGTTTTTTAATATTTATGGAGAACTGTTGTGTGGGCACATGGGTGACGTAGACTTGTGGAGCACATAATCTCACATCTGTAAGGAGGATTTGAATCAGACCCAGGAGAGATCATTAAAACATATATGGAGGACATCTAAAACTTCTTCAAACATGTTTTCGATGATGGAACAATTTTAAGCATGCAAAAAAAAAAAAAAAAAAAAGATTTTGCATAGTACCCCTTCTTTAAGTTTGATCCCATACAGTGGAACATCCCAGGTATGCAATAGTATCTTTGTGGAGACAAGAAGGTAGTCTGTCCTCCACTAAAAGAGTGCAGCCTTTATGTGTCCTGCGTTTTGTTTGTTCAGTGTGAATTTGGATCAACATTTTTACTTTTATTTGCCACTTCCTCTTCACATTCCACCATGTTATTAGCTGTAGCTTTTATTTTGTTGATAAAACTATGATAAATAATATTCATAAAACTAAAAACTGAAGCATTGAACAGATTTTCATAATGTTATAATGTTGTCCCTCATCAAAAACATGCTTACAGTTGTATTTTGTTTCAGTTATGCATGTTTCCTTAATCCCTGAATCCAACGCCGTCTGCTAGGATTATTTGTTTGTGTAATGGCCAGCAGCGACAGTGGTCAGTGATACATGGATCTGTACTTTGGTTCATACACACTAAAAATGCTGTGTTAAAATAACCCAACCTGTGTAAAATAATAACTCAACGCTGGGTCCAACACAGCTCTAGGCTATTTTGATGAAACAGTTTTAGTTATTATTTTAACCCCAATCTTTGGGTTATTTTTTCTACTCAATTCTGGGTGGTATTTTACTACTCTGCTGGGTTAATTCTACCTAATAAATGAGTTTGAGAGCTCAACTGGTTTATCTCTGGTGCTTCAGTCTGAAGGAGATTCCACACAGAAAAAGAAATGGTTGTGTTTACAGGTCAAACATATCTGGCTTTGACTTCATCAAATATTTTATTTTGAACACAACACAACTGTGATTCAACAGAAGCTTTAAGGTGGACTTCTGAGACCAGAGCTTGGGTGAAGCAAAACGACCCAACTCTGTGAAAATAACCCAAAAAAAGTTACCCAACAACCGTAACCCAGCAACTGGGTTGGAAAGAAAAAAAAAAAAAAGAATTAAGGTCATATACTTTCATTAATGTTTTTCACTGGCTCAAAATATAATGTCATCTAATCAACAAATGCTCTCTATCATTGACAACACCTCTTGTATATGGAAATTATGTCACAAATAAAATAAAATAAAAAATAACACTTCTCAGTTTTGGAGATTAAAAAAAAATTTTTTTTGGTGTGTTTTGTTTTTAAAAATGTATTTATTTTGTGACTGTATATATATTTTTATATATAAAAAAAGAGCAATGTGCAGCCATAGTTCCAGATGAGCTAGAATCTTGGTCAAGAGTATAACTGATGGATTATCTATATATGTTTTTTATCTATATATTTCAGCATATATTTTTTTTAATTTATTTTAATTTTTAAATTATTATTATTATTATTATTATTATTATTATTATTGTTGTTATTTTATTTTATTATTTTTTTTTTAGCTTTCTACCATGTTATAATGCTGTTCCCTCATCAAAACATGCCTGAAGAGGTTTAAGATGACCTGCATGCATGAGTATTTAGGTATCTCTACCTCACACCTTCATGGATAAATTGTTTCAATAAGAAGAGGTTTTCACAAGTAAATACTCAAGAGCATGGAGACAAAATCCATTAGCACAAAGATGGGAAAGATGAGTCAGCCAGAGAACAATGAGAACAGCATCATCACTCTATATGCACACATAACCAGTTGAAAAATAATCCAAATTAATACAAAGAACAAACAAACATAATATTATTTACACTACAAATCTCTATTATTTTACTTAAAATAATTAAAAATATGTTAAAGAGGGAATATTATAGACAAACTTTATTGATTCACATTTGGAGATTATGTTTACTGAAACATTGACTTTTTAGAGCTTTCTACAATATTGTTAACTCATCAAAAACATGCCATTGGTTTTTCATTCATGCATGTTTGAGTAATCTAGCGATCTCTCCCAGGTGCTATTTGAACCCTGCTGTGGTTAGCTCTGCCCACATGCCCACGTCATCCAAGCTCCCACATAACGATTCTCCATAAATATACAAAAACATAATACAGAATGGTACACAGTAACTTGACAAACCTGATGCAGTGTGCAGTGGATTTGTTAGTGGGATGCACACTGATTGTGTCATGATAGCACTCTGAAAGGGGAGTGACTTAGCTCAGGGAGTAAAGGAAGGGGAGACTCAGAGCATCAAAAATTTAATTGAAAATGAAAAATGTTAATATGTTGTTTTAAACTATTATAATATTTTAAGAACAATAAAAGCTAACATATGTGTTAGTAGTTAAAACCCCATAGAAGTAAAATCTTTGAGTCTGCATTTGGGTTGTTATGTGAAACTAGAGTTTTATTTTTTTTTCTCTATGATGGATTTTATTTTGATTGAATCATGGGTAAATAGTTCAACAAGAAGAGGTTTTCTACAAGTACAGACTGTAGAGACTGGAGAGGAAATCCATTAGCACAAAGATGGGAAAGATGAGTCATTCAGAGAACAATGAGAACTGTAAATGCACACAAAACTTATTAAAGATAATGTTAAAGAGGAGCTATTATGCAAAATAGACTTTAATTTTGGAGCTTTCTACCATGTTATACTGTTCTTTCATCAAAAAACATGCCTATACTTTTATATGCCATCTATGAATGTTTGAGTAATCTAGCAATCTCTCCTGCTGAAAGATTCAGTCCAATGCTCAAGCTCACAAACTTACATTATCCATCCTCCCACATGACAGTTTTCCATAAATATACAAAAGCAAGCTACAAAACAAGACAGTACAACTCCACAAGCCTGGTGTGATATGCATTTGTTTCATTAGCGTATTGTAATGTCATAAAGCTCTGAAGGGGGAGTGACTTAGAGCAGAGAGCAGAGGAAATGGGATATAATACATCAAAAACTAAACTAATACTTATTAACCATGTTAACATCTTGTTTTCTGCGAATGCAGCATTTTAAAAACAATAAGAGGTAACATAATCTAAATACGATATGTGTTCGCAATTAAAGCAGATTTCAATGATTTTTAGATTCACAAATCTTCTCACAACAGCTGCTGATTCCATTGTCTTACGAGAGTTGCCCAAACAAAAGCATATATTGATTTTCATCCTCATTTAAATGCTTTTTTTTTTTAAAAAAGAAAAAAAAAGAAATTAGTCTACCAGTGTTTTTTACAGTGTGTTATATTCACAGATCATGCTCATAGTTTGTTACACAGCATGTTACCTTCAGATTACATGTTAATAGTTTATGACATACTATGTTATTTTGAGATGACATTTTATTACATTTATATACTGTGTTATTGCAGGTTGTTACATAGTATATTAGACAGTGCTCACAGTTGTTGTTCAGTATGTTATAGATCACATAATGTGCTTAAGCCTGTTACATAGTTATAGTCCATGACACCCATGGATAATTGTTATAATGTACACATTTGCAATCACAATTTCATCTAAAAATACTTAATTAAAGAAATAGTCAGCAGACTACCACTTTAGAAAACTGCTGTGTCCAAATGGAGCTGACATCGCAAACATCATCACGACACAGATTCGGTGTTACTGATCTGTTGGGGCCGATGTGATATGGCTCATATATTAAGGCACAATGAACTGCTGCAATTGTGCCATTTTCAGTACCACAGTCAGTGTGGGATCGCATTGGAATGATTCCGCATACTGAGGTCATGGGTCTTACTCCACATCTCAACCACAGCACTTTGAGAGTATCCATTTATGCAGCCACTTAATCCAAAACTGTATGGTTTCAGCTTGTCATATCCATCCACATGCCACACATAGTTTGGTCCATCAGAACGGTAAACTCTTTTCATAAATATTCTGCTTGCATGAAATGTAATTCTCTCATTAAGGCCATAACATCATCCCTCCTAACTACAGTCCCTGACAAAAGTCTTGTCGCTTATCCATTTTGTTGAAACAAAAGCTTATAACCTGACTTTAAATTAATCGATTGGTTTTAGAAATGTCTCATATGAAAGCTAAACCCTCCCAAATTATGCTCAATATACTAAAATTAATTTGCTTCACTGAAGAAAGATTGATCATTTAATGAACACAGAAAGGTCAGATTTTGGCAAGACAAAAGTTTTGTCGCCTACAGAAAATTGAACAAATAATTTACTTCAAATACAAAAATATGTTGCATAACGTCAGTGAATTAAGTAGTGGTGCTGTGAGATCCATATTTAATATCTTGTATGACTTCCATGAGCTTGAAGGACGCATCCATGCGGTTCAACAATGATTCATACAATTTGTTGATGAAGTCATCAGGAATAGTAAAGAAAGCGTCTTACATGCCTCCCAGAGTTCATCAAGATTCTTTGGTTTTGCCTTCATGCTTCCTCTTTCATTCTACCCCAGACATGCTCAATGATGTTCATGTCTGGTGACTGGGCTGGCCAGTCCTGGAGCACCTTGATCTTCTTCGCCTTGAGAAACTTTGATGTAGAGATAGAAGTATGCGATGGAGCACCATCCTGCTGCAAAATTTGACCCCTTTTATGGTTGGGAATGTAAGAGGTAGTTAATACTTCTTGATATTTTAGGCTATTGATATTGCCTTCCACCCTGCAAATGTCTCGCACACCCCCATACTGGATGTAACCCCAGACCATGATTTTTCCGCCACCAAACTTAACTGTTTTCTGGGTGAATCTTGGATCCATGTGGGCTCCAGTAGGTCTCCTGCAATATTTGCGGCGGCTGTGATGTAATTCAACCGAGGATTCATCTGAGAAATCCACCTTCTGCCACTTTTCCAGTGTCCATCCTTTTAGCAGGCTGTGGGCCTTGGCAAATGCCACACGGTTTTTTAATTGCCTTTTGTTTAGTGCTGGTTTCTGTGCACTGATTTGACCATGGAGGCCATTTTCGAGACAGAATTCTACAAACTGTTGTGGTTGACACAGGGACTTGAGGTGACCAGGCCTGGTGGAGTCTGCTGCAGTGGAAAAGGGGCTGGCCTTGGATTTTCGAATCAACAAACGGTCCTCCTGAGCAGTTGTCTTGCGGGTCTGCTGGACCTGGGCTTGTCAAAAACATGTCCAGTCATTTCAGATCTTTTTTTATTCTTTGTACTTGACGCTGAGACACATTGAAGGTGTCACCACCTCAGCAGTGGATCTGGTCTTCAGCCTCTTGATAATTAACGGCTTTGGTCTCAGGGTGGATCTTAGGCATGTTGTCAGAGGTCAAGTTGCAGTTGATGTGAAGGTCTGGTGTGCTGGGGTTCTTTTTATACACACCCACTAATTGATTGATCAGTAACTGATCACAGGTGAGGCTGTAATCTAGGACTGGGTGCATCATATGACAAGATGACAAGACTTTTGTCTTGCCAAAATCTGACCTTTCTGTGTTCATTAAATGATCAATCTTTCTTCAGTGAAGCAAATTTATTTTAGTATATTGAGCATAATTTGGGAGGGTTTTAGCTTTCATATGAGACATTTCTAAAACCAATCGATTAATTTAAAGTCAGGTTATAAGCTTTTGTTTCTAACAAAATGGATAAGTGACAAGACTTTTGTCAGGGACTGTAGAGAATATTTTAGGTGCAGTGTCTGCCACATTGGACGGTCGCCTTAGTGTTGACCTGGACCCTTTAACTCCGTCTGTATGGCCACATGAACACTAGCAAGAGGAAAGTAGTCTTTTTACCTGAATAAAGACAACCTTTTTAGCTTCCTCTTCAGGGAGTGAAAGCTCATGTGAACATTGTGTTTTAAAGACAAAAAAACCCAAAATTTCTGCATTGCTGTAGCTGTGATTAAAATATCTTTTTATTAGATCATCTTCTGTGAGGACATCTGATGCTGACCCTACCAAACATAAAACAGGATAAAGGCAGAGATTTTATTAAAATTATAACACTTTGCCTCTGCAAGCCAAATATACATTAATGCATTTTACATGAAAATGTGGCATGAATTATATCAATGTTATTAAAAAAGTGGATATGAGTCCAATTACTGTTGTCTACATATCCTGCCAAAAATTGCACATTGGAGCCACATGAGCCACAGAACATTTGAATAGTTCCCAGATCTTGTCCACAGTAAGGACAAAACATAGTAGCCTGGAAAAACGATGATAGATCAGTATGAACTAGAAAACTGAAATCAGAAACGTGATAAGTCACGTCACTGAGGTGGGTATTTTATACTCTTCACTACCACTTGATATAACCATCAAACAGTGGGGATCATTCGTAAGTGCTTACAAGTTAACTGCTGTCATTAACAAGCAGAACACGTAATGTGCAGCGTAGTATGATATGGAAGACTGGGATAAGATGGCTTTTTAATGTACTATTAAAACTGGTGTTTTGTATCAATCTCTAATCTTCTTATCTTATCGCTTTTAGCAAACAGGCTAATCGACATGCAAATGTGTAGCCTTGTAAAGTCTGGTGTGAAATACAAAAAAATGACACACATGATGTACCACATTGTACAGCCATATTTATATTATTTATAAACACAGCAAATTAATATAATCAAATAAAAGCTACATTATCGTAACAATAAATTGCTCCCGCTGTAGTTTATCATTAGTTGGCCATTTTCTGTCTCTCTAGGAGCAGAGGAGGCAGAGCCTTTCTCTCTGTCCATCCGGTGTGTCTCTCCATTGAGCTGTTACACCGAGAGCGCCCCCTGCAGGTTTGGAGCACTTCCGTTGTGGCGACTCTTTTTATGCAGCATTTTTGTTTGCAGGTGTTTTCTTGGTTTTCATCGTTTTGTGCTTTACATCATTTCTCTATTTGTAGCGCATTTGATGATGGTGCATTTCTCTTTGTTTCTTGCAGCGTGATTTTTCCCTTTAGCACCATGTTCTTTGTACCTCATTTAAACTTGTGTTTGAGTTTGTGAATTTGTGTTTTCTCTAACTGAGACACATTGGGCTGTTGCAATGTGTTTGGCCCCTGAAGTCTCGGCAGTGTGCTGCAATACTGTAGTACTGTATGCTACAGCTGTCTCTCACTCACTGCAAAATCTGGACTGAGACATTTGATTAAAATCTGTTCGAAGATTGTCCAGTCCCTGGACAGACAGTTTGAGGGAGTGTTTCATAATAATATCCTGTGTCTGGCCAAACACATCATCTCTTACCTCAGCCATGTCCTACACACAGAATATGTTGCCATCCAGGTGTAAAGGTACTTTCACACCAGACACGGCACATGCCAATTACACAAGCGATTCCCATGTTAACCCTATGTGGAGGTGCACTGATGTGCAACTAAAGTGCTACAGCTTGAAGCATTTTCTGCTTTTTGGGCGAATCAAGAAGCACGGCAAACAGGTGCTGATGCACGAACAACAGGTGTGAACAATGAGTGAGCATTATGCACGGTGGAAGCACAGAGCACACCAGTGCCAACAGTGAAGCAGTGTCCAACATGCTCCAAGTCTACACGCAGTATAAATTCTACAGGCCTAACTGGACCCATGCCAACCACGTAGCTTAACTTTAAACCAATGACTCGTGCTAACTCAACTTCTAAGTCAAATAAAAAATAAAGTAAAACTCTCATAAAGTCCATGTTTGTCAATGAAACTCTGAGCTGTAACATGTACAGTGATAGAAATTATCATTTTGTGGCCGTTTTAGTCTTTTCACATAATTTTTATTTCATCTTTTTAGAAAGCTAAGCCCTACAGTTTCTGTGTCTGTGTACTTTAAATATAGGGTTTAAAAATAGGGTTTAGTTTAGCATCTTTCCCTGGTTTCAAAAGTCAAAACTCCAGCAGCTGACAAGGTGAGATGAGATACATAACAGCCCCAGGAATGATGATGGTAAATGTATAAATATGGCAATCGATGCATTCTATGTATTTTGATGGGGATTCGTGCCTATACCTATACATATACATAGAGCCTATGCATAGAGCGTCAAAAAATAGGATGAAACCTATTTCCTGAAATCTACGCACACATAATGTGCTGCTCCATACCCTCACTGCCCTCATTCACTTTTAAGGGATTCTAAAAAATACACATCCATAAGTTGTAATTTTTATGTTTTATATGCGTGCAGCGTGGCCAGGCACGAAGCAGTGAGGCTTTTCCCACAGCCTCAGTAAAAAAAAATCACCTCTGACTGCTCCATGTTAAATAAGACTAAACAAGACCGTGGATCAAGAAGCATCCATGATCCAACACGATCTCATGCCTAGACCTTTTCATCTGTGTTGAGCTTTAGGCCAGGTGACGAGAAGTGAAATTTAGAGCTGGCGAGGCAAAGTGTACGCTCAGAAATGTTGATGCTCTCTAAGTTGCTTTCCTTTACAAACACGCACACGGTGTCTTGAACTTGGAGCGTTCATATTAAAGGCAAGCAACTTAATGTAATGAGCTAATCTCCATAATGTAGGGGAAAATGGCTGTGGGTAAATAATGTTATATATACAATATATAAAGTATTTATTTATTCTTATTGACACTGAGCAATTCTTTATTCCCAAAAGGACTGGTAAGGCACTGACTCCCCTGACCACATGTTGCTGATACCCCACCTCGATGTGTCTCAATGTCTCCCCTCTGCTCTTCACTCGGTGGCAAACGCCTCAGCATGCTGTGTACTGTCTGCCCGCGCCTTCAGTCAGATGCTCTTCCCTTTTATGATGTAGGAGGCGACCAAGGCAAATGTACGCCTTGCAAACAGAACATTTAATTTGTGTGTCTGAAGCGGCTTCAAACGAATGTTTCAGCAGTGCGTTGGCCGTGGAAGGCGTCATTTGAAGCTTTGTATGTGTACAGGGCTTAAAGGTTGATTTTCCAAGGCAAGAAAATACAGAGATTGTTTGTCCTTTTTCAAATGCTGCACACACATGAATGACACCAACCCCTGCTCCCGCCTCCTCCTTGCACTAGAAATCATACTTGTTTACAGTTGGTGCATGTTAAGAATTGCTGAACGAAGAGCTGTTGAAGTTACTTGTCCAAAAGTGAATTCAGTCTTTAGACCCTTCACCTGCTTTAGTGCATAACATTGCTGGAAAGAATCTCCAAGTATCACCTAAGTTTGGCTTCGCTCCCTTTTCCTGCCTCTTCTTCTTTAAGTAAACTTAATCCTCACGCTTTCCTCAGGGTCACATTGACCCGAAGATTTTTTTTTTTTTTTTCCTTCCCGCTCTCTTGGGGCGGGTCAATCAGACCCAAACATTTATTTTCAAATAAATTCAGTCCAGGCAAGAAAATACATTTTTGGGTCTGATTGAACCACCCCAAGAGAGCGGGAAGGAAAAAAACTGAGCGGCTAACTGATAGTGGATTCTTGCCTGCCATCGCAACAAACTTTGTGCTCACTGCAAGGAAGCTACAGTTCCAAAAAGCCACTGGTAAGAACTGGTGAGTTGGTTGACTAAACTGTGTGTTGTGTATGCGGAATGCGTGAGAGGTGAACATAATCCCAGCTCGCCGGCAAGTCAGTTATGTTAGAAACAGGGAGTTTGATTGACAGTAAATGTTCAGCCGGTCCCACCACATCCACAGTTAATGGATTTTCATTCTTTTTTTTTTTGGTCATCATAATTACAAGACTGCTGCATCTCTATAATGCTATTTTGAACTTTCATTGACAATTTCAAACAAAAAATAAATAAATTCTCTATACAACATTTAATATTATGTGTTACGCTTCAACAGGGTCTGGCTCAGACAGTCCACAGTTATCACAGTTCACAGTTCACAGTTCACAGTTCACAGATCTTTGTTGAATTGCCCTTTGTTTATGTTTCTGTGTGATCCCCTGTATTGTGTCAGTGCGATGTGTCAGTGCCAGTTTCATTGCAACATAAATTTTGGATCTTTGATCTGACATCTGATAAATCAAATAACCACTAACACAAGTGCACTGCATAACATTTCTAGTGGAAGCCACCTTTTTGTCTCCATGGAAATGTAATTGCTTAGTCCAGAAAATTCCACAGTATAGTAGATTGAACTTATCTATCACTAGGGAGACAAGCAGGTTACAGCACTACACTACATTACAATTCAGATCTGTAGAAAGACCTCCTATTTTCAAAGGGAAATAATGTATTTTTAGAAATAAAAACACATTATTTGACATTACATTATGCAGCTCTGTAACTGAAATGTGAAATATTCATATTTCTGACCTCAAAAATCACACAGTTCATATCATGATATTCCGTGATGTTTTTATCAGAAGCCTTTCTCACTTCAAATGTGAGTCTACTCTCTCCACTTCACTTTGACATTCTGTGCACCAGTGTCCAGTCATAGTGCTTGACTTTCTCAGTAATGGGATTTTGGGGTTGTCATACATGAGAATTAGTTTTTTTCCCCCTTTTTTCTCCTTCATCATGCCTATTGCATTATACATTTTTATTTTAATGGGGCCATTTCCCTTTAGGATGAAATGCTTGATATCCATAGAACAAAAGCAGTTATGGAAAGGTTTGATGTATATAAAAATGGTCAGCTGAATGAGTGCATTTGACCTTTACTGTCAATCAAAGAGCAAGACCAAGTTCAGTGAAAAAGCAACATTGTCAAAACGCTGAAGGAATAAAAATAGGTTTTCTTTTCTTAAGACAGGAAAGACAAAAAAGACCAAGGAAAAGCAGTAGCAGTGGTTCAAGTATGTAGGACAAATGTTATTGCTTAGTCTAGAACGTTGCACAGTATAGACTAAACCCGTCTATCACGAGGGAAACAACCAGGTTACAGGTTAGATGGAAATGCTTAAAATCATATCATGGAACATTCCAGGCAAAGTAACAACATCTCCCTGGAACCCCTTCACCAGAAAAGTTACGCAGTGCACCTTTAAGTTCTAAAACATGAGATGCCAAAACAAAATACTCAAGAACATGTTTAAAGGCCAATAACAACACAAACAATAGATAATGGGCACATTTTTGAATTTTTTTAAAATTCTGAATTAAATAGTTCAGGAAAATATTCTCCTTCAAGTTTACATAATAATAATAATTCCGAATTGAGGTTTACATGGAAAACACGTTAAATTGCCTTTATTTAATTCTACTCGATGTCTGTGGGTCAGGAAGGGTTCTGACTGGACAGGGGGTACATGAATGTATTTACATCTGCTGGAAGAAAACAGACACTTCAGCTGTTACTGGCTTTTTGGTCATCTTGGTTTGTCGTTATGGCATGAGCACAAATTTAGTCTTTTTAAAACGGAATAAATTTTTATTCAAAAGTAAATGATTTTTATTCGGAATTAAAGCTCTCATGTAAACGTGGCAAATGTGTCCTTATTAATGACTGTTTTTCTGATTTAAAAACTCATTTCTCTTTCTTCTCTTTCTTTTGTAATCAATCCCAAAAGGGTGTGTTACCTGTAAAAGAATCCGTAATGTGCTGGAGCCATATTGAAGTGCTCTTAAAAATCATTTGTACTTAACCCTCAGTCACACTTTGGCACATTTTTGAGCTTTTTGACTTTTGGTTCTTGCTTAATTTTTTAAATTTTTATGCTAATGGTCTGATTTTTGGCAGTGATACATCTTATTTTTATTCGTATTTTAACATTTTCCCATAGTTTTTCCCATCTAAGCCTATTCTAATTCGTTCTAGGAAAGATAATGCCTTTGTGGGCCCTTGAACACAAAAATGATCAATTGGTAATCACTATTTTTCAACCAGTGTAACATATGAGCACACTTTTGTACATAGCTCCTACAACATGTTTATTTAACTTGGCAAAACAAACAAACAAATAAATAAATAGTGCAAATAAATACATGTTACCACCCATCATGTTACCACCGATCATTGACATACACAAGGGTTTAGTAAACAGCACCAAAAAAATCCATGTTGCATCAACTAAACTGAAAATAATCCACTTTTTGTAATATTTGAACTGTGAAATGTGGTGTCAAATCTTTAAGAAATAAAGGGTTAAAAATATTTGAAATACCAGTTTTTAAATATGAATCAAAATGTGAGATGTTTGTTGAGCAAACAAAACAAAAATGTGCTTTAATACCCTCAGTGTGATTTTTTTTGAAAAGGTGTGACTGAGTGTTAAGCATTCTGATGAACATTTTTGGCATTCACTAAACTTTTTCTTAACTGAAATGTTTTTCTGAAAGGACAAATCCTTTAAACCATCTGGAGCACTCATAAGAACAAAAAATCGTATTACGTATTTGAGTTGTTTTCGTTACGGATGCCATGCTCGTCCACACTAATCCGACTGAAAATGACTCCAGAGACGGAACGATCTGGTGCCGCCAGCTCCCACGAATTCATCTGAGTACAGATTTGATCCAGCACCGTGTGGACGCCTGAAAACACTGATACGCTGATGTAGGTCTATGCTCCATGAAGTAATTCACTGCCAAAACACTAAGAGGCTAGAATATATGTCCATTCATATATATATGGTTTATACGGTCTATGCGTATGACCTGCAGACGTATAATCTGAAAATTTTAATTAATGAAATATCTCCAACACAATAGAAACACAGAACAGACTCACCATCAGCAGAACACCCCTGTCACAGAAAGCACACACATATTCCACTGAGTCATGTTCTTTAGTCTGACAGAAGCTGACCACATCAGTGCACAATAGCGAGCTGTTTTTTGAGTGCTTAGTTTATGCAAATTAGCCATGTGGTTTTAAGTTTCGTTTGTTAAGTAACAACTGAACCTCATTGTCGGTCCATAAAAAGACTGTTTTTACACTTGCCATCTCCCTCAGCTCAAAATCAGGGGCTGCAACTTCAGACTTTCTTACGTGACGTCAGGACGTCAGGACGACGTGACACCACTATCACGTGACCGGCGTTTCAGGCGGTTTTGCATTACTGTGTGGACAGAGAATGCTTTGATTGCAGATACAGAAACGACGTGTCTGGATGCAGATCGTTTCCAATACAGTGATATGTGGATTCGTTTCAGTGTAAATGGGGTCTTAGTGAATACACGTTAATGTTTATGTAAAGGAAATGTAAATGGTGGTGTTCGTAGCTGGATGCTGGTGAATTAGGCGCTACTGTCATTTAATAAGAAATCTGGCTGCTTAATAACAGGTTGCGAATCTATTGCAGAGTTCTCTTAACATCTTCTTAAAGTGGAAGTTTTTAATGAAGGGAGACCGTTATAACATGGTAGAAATCCCAGAAAGTTGATTCAATACTCCTCTTTAATGGTTGCAAAAACAAAATTCTAACAATCAGCAGCCTTTTGCTGAGACTGCAAGAGGCTGCAGCTAACATCATGGTCCTATAGTCTGTGGAGAATTAAGAGATATAATGGCACAGATAATGAGTGCAGTAATAGCTTTCTGATATTGATCTGTAGTATATTTAAGGGCATGTTTGTGTCATCACTCAGCTTTAATAGAAAATTAAAGATATAATTAGAATTTATGCAATAATTTAATTTGCCATTAAGCCATTTACAGACAGTCACATTAATGTTGCAACTCATGATAAAATCTATAGATACAGTTGATTTATGAGGGAAAAGCCAGGAGGTTGGAAGGACAAACACATACACACCATTCATCTAAATGGAGAAGAACGGCTCCATCTCCCACTGCTGCAACAACTCCAAGAGCAAAGGAAGACATTAAGGACTGTACCAAATTCAAATTTAGTTTAACAAATATATTACATCTGTTAATTCTCAATGTTAAAGCCACAGTATGGAACATTAGAGCTAAAAAGAAAAGCATGTTTTGTTCATTATTTTTTTGAGGGGGATTTTTTTGGACTGAAAAGGTTAGAAAAACATGTGCATGGCCTTGCATCCAGGGCTTGGACTCCTGCTCGTTTCAATGGAAATGTTGTTCCTAGCTATACTCTTCCACAATCTGGCATAAAACCCATTGGTCTTCATGTTCTGTAGTATGGTTTAAACTTTCTAGTTCCACTTTATGTACACTTGTTTGATAACAGAGCAGCCATTTGGGTCTCAGATTAAGGTGGACTTTACTTTCCCTGCACTAGAACACTTTGTCCCATCCTGCAACCACTGCTCCTAGTTTTAACTATCAGCCTCACTGGGCAATTGCAGTGTAGCACCTGAGGACCCTTCTGAACCAGACCTGAACCAGGATTTAGTATCAACAGTTTTCCGTGGGGAAAACAGTAATACGTCTTTGCAATTTGTGTGGAAGTGTTCGATTGATAGACTTTCTCACTACATGCAACATGAGGGAAATGGTCTCAGTCAAATTCCTGGTCTCTTCCCTCTTGGTCATGTACCTGTTTGATTGGCATTCCCTCCCCTCAGTCATAGTCCTAATGGAGCATTTATCTAAAACTATAACAAGGCTTGGTGCGCTACAGGGGAATCTAGTTTAGGAAAAACAAAACCACCTCCTGCATCCTGCCTTTTTAGTGGAAAAATGCACACAAACAAAACATCCATTCACGTTTCAGACTACTGTATGATTTAAAGACTGCATGGACACAGCTCTTAAAGTGGGCGCATCATGCATTATTTACGCATTTATTGACTTTTAAACCTGCTCTCCTCGGCATTTCATGATGTAGACCTAATGTCTATGTTTGGAAAATACACTTTGAAATCAAATCCTCTTTTTCCAAGTGAAGAAATTTGCATTAAATTTCCCTCTATTAATTGTCTGGGATCCAGAATGTGCACTTCTCCAATATTTTACAAAGATATGAGTCTGGACACCAGTGAACAAATATATATAAATCACTAGAGGGGAAACCGTAAAAGGCTCTAAATGAGTATGTTAAATGAACACCTCCACTGAAGAACTTAGCTCCCCCAAAGCTCCTCCAGCCAAAACTGTCTGAAACCACTTCTGCCACTGAGCCGTGATTAACCAATCAGGGACATGCATGGTCCATCCATATCAAAACAAATATGGTTACTGACAATGAAAAAGGACTGAAAAAAATAAAAATAAAAAATTCATAACATTTCTGCAGAGTCAATGAATGAAGCACTAAACTGAAGTGAGAGAAATGTCATTACTTTTTAAAATGATAGCTGACGGATGAACTCACATGCGTCAGTATAAACAAATAAAATAAACTAATGCACAATCACATCTAGTTCTGGCTCAAGACATGGCAGAGATTGGGGAACACACTTCTACATCATTGTGTATAAAAAACATTTGAGGTATCATTCTGGACTCCGTTGTCAGCGCTGGGTTTGTAGTAAACAGTTTCAGTGTGGAAATGCTGGACATGAGCTCAGAGCTATTTCTGATGTTTGGAAAAAGACAATCATAAACAAGATTCATGAAACAAGTGTAAATTGAACATACAATTCAGAATGCTTTCGGGCACTATGACATGTTTAAAAGCTTGACCAAGTTCATCAAAACAATCACAGCAAGTTATTATTTTTAAATGCTTAAATCCTTTGTATTTTCACGTTCCTTGGACTTGTTTGGATTTTTCATCCATAAACTGGCCTGAGGCTGAAATAGCTGTGCTGCTAAATCGCTGTCAACAAGCTCCATTCACCACTGCTGCCAGCAGAGGGCGCCTCACACATTTTGAAGGAGAATTAACACATTTAATTGATTCAAATAATACAACAAGAGTGTCAATAGAAACTTACTTTGAACGCCTAACTAATTATGACAGTGATTTAGATGTTGCAACGTAATTACATCGCCCCATTAACATTCTCCTATGGTCCACTGTTGCGAACAATTTAACACCTGTGTACCTGCAATAATCCCTTTCCCGTGGGCTGTCTTCCTCCTCCTCCTGTTTTTTTTCCCTCTTCGCTCTATTTGTGCATCCCCATTTACTCTCTCTCTCCCCTCTGTCCCCTCCCTCACTCACTCACTCTCTCCCTCTCTCTCGTGCGTGATCGCCTCTTCACTCCCGCGCGCATCTGCAGCACATGTACCGCCCGTGCGTCAGACGATGCCTCTTGGCTCTTTTAAAGCCTCCTGCGCGCAGAAAAAGGCAGCAGTGTGGTGTGGTGCGACCTTGGCGCAACATCTGTGCGACTGCATGTCCTGGCTCTGCTTTTCCTCTCTCCCCTTTCCGTAGCACTGCGCGTCTCTGGAACCACTGGCGCGAAGTAACTTTGAGCACTTTTACCCTCTTTTCATGATTTTTGTAAACGATAATATCTTCTTTTGGCTTCAAGCGTACGGGTCCGTTTCTTGCGTAAAAACTTGGAAAGGGACTATGCAAGTTTACGTGGTGGTGATTTTCGCGTATGGAGTCTCGGGTAAGTGCAATTTTAGATTTTTTTCTGTCAGCCAGGATGCACATGGCGTTCCCAAATCTGCAATCACGTGTTAAATGAAACTCTAGTAGTGACAAAACTCCAAAAATAGAAAAGATTAAGCATTTTAGAGGACACAAAGTTCCTGATATAGATTCAAATTTTGACATATGACGAATCGATTGATACGACACGGTGAGCAGACGTCTCTATTCAGTCTGGGCTGCCCCACTTTTGAACCCTGTGTCCTTTGTCCCGGGAGATTTATCCTAAAACACTGATTTGCCCCAGTTTTATAAAGGGCAAGTGTTGTGCGGTTGTCCCAATTATTGACTAATTTGAAACCCGCCACGAACAGTAAACAGTACCATTCCTTTAGCCAAAGTAGACAAGAGAACCGGTTTGGAAAATGAACAGAACAAACGTGAAACATTTCTAGCAAAAGTCTTTTTTCTATTACATACCGACAGCCGTGAACGTGCCATGATTGTAGCTTTTTTAAACTTTTCCAGCGCTACTTGACTCGTGTTTTTTTTTCCAAAAATGCTCTACAGTATGGCATTTATTTGAACTATCTCCAAAGAAACAAGCGACAGGCCAAGTTACTGTCCAGATCTGTGGAGAAGTGGACCAGTTGACAGAAGTAACGCACGTTTTTGTGGTAGTTTTGGGATATAAAAACACCTGTAATTGAATAAATACACGCTATATTTATAGTTTAATGCTGGACCCTCCACCAGAAAAGTTACACAGTGCGCCATTAATTACTCTTTGCGCAATTGTTGCCCCAGTTTTGATTTTGAAAAGGTCACTTTACAGTCTCAAGACGCGTGTTCTACTTTGCATCCGGTTCTTTAGCTATGATTTGACCCTTTTCATAACTGGGACATATAGTAGGCTTGTATTTGTTTTAGTTTCGTGAATGACACCAACGTCTCTCACTGGCTAAATTCACATGCACACCAAAATCTGATTATTATCCGATTTCTGGATCTTTAAGAATCTTTAAGTAACATGCAAACTGATAAATCTCTTGTGAGTGATCAGAGTGAGCATGATCAGAATGAAATGAGATGATTTTGCTGTGTGTGTTTCATTTTAATGGTCTTACAACTCCTAAAATCAGTAACAATCTAGACGTAGAGAAACTTTATTGATCCATAAGGAAAATCTGGACACAGTACATCACACATCACAGTAATTTACAATAACAAAGAGGCAAAAATATACTGTCAGTGTATGCTGTGCGCTGCCCAAGACGCTGCTTGTGGGTAATCGCCTGTGGGAGGCAGACCAGTGCAGTGTGTGGAGTGGGGGTAACCGCGGTGTTTATCGTGTGACTGTTGCACCAGCCTGTCGGACAGAGCGTGCGCCTGTTTACGCACGTCCCATTAACGTTGGCAGTAGGTTTCATTAACTCCATTCATCCATAAGTGATTGTATTGAGCTTTAAGGAAATGGATGCACTGTGAGAAATTACTCACTGGTATCGAAAATAAAAATGACTTGAAAACAGTAACAGAGTTTAGTTTGTGTTTGAATTGTTTTAAGATCTTTGTAAGTTTAGACATTAAAGGTGCACTAGTTTTTCTATCACCTGTCTTGCATTTTTGCTCAAAATGCTGTCGGCAGACTTGCCTCTCCACTGATCTGACTTGTAATTTGGGCTGGTACCGTCACCTGCTTGTTTCCATAAAGAGATAGATGATTTACGGACATTTCAATCTTGATTTTGACTCTTCCTTTTGTTTATTACCATGTGGTGTAATATCTGTGTAATCCCTCAGTCGTTCAGGTAGGTTCCATAGCAAAAGATAATTGAATTCTGTCAAGGGCACACAAGTTTTAAGAGTGAGTACGTTCTGAAGAAGCTACTTGGGTGAATGGCGAAACTAATTCAAATGTCTTTTGCTATTAGCAGATATTCGAAAGTCTGGTCACAGCGAGTTTTGGTATTAAACGTACAATAACTTTTAACAAGCCCGATACCTTTTCTTGCCTCGATAATTTCTATTTGCATGCTTGTTTGTTTTCCTTGTTTCTCGCGCTCTGTACGAACGAGATTGAATGTCAAAAGGCTTCTACTGCTCTCTACTGACTCCTCGTTTCCTTAGTGTAATGATGAATGAACGTGTCAGTGTAGACTAGAGATGGATTATTTGTTTATCAGCACAGTGGATGCGCCCGCAGCCTGAGTGCAGAAAGCGCCGCTGTCTGTGAGGTTTACATGAAGTTGCAACACAAGCTAGTGCCGCAATCAGAACCAAAACATTTCATCTCCGTGTGACAAAACAAGTCGCGATGCCAAATCAGCAGCGAGCGGGACACGTCTCAACGACCACATGCGTCAAATGCAGCGAGCGCGCAAACGGCGATAAGAAATGGCTCAAACTCCAGCAGCTGAGATACACCCACACCCGAGCGACAGAACTAGTGGGGCACCAGTGGCAAAAAAACTGTCGTTGTGTCCTTAGGCAAGACACTTCATCCACATTGCCTAGTATGAAAGTGGTGTGAGCGTAAGAGTGAGAGTATGGAGTGACTGAATAATGAACTGTAAAGTGCTTCGGGTATCTTGAAAGGCGCTATATAAATGCAATCAATCAATCAACTAGCCTAGACCCTGAGAGCCCGAATTCCCAAAATCCCACAAGACACGGACACAGTACCAGACAGGACAGCGGCTCCCTTATAGCGAAATAGGATTCTGTAGAGCAGGTCAATACGAACACTTCAAGACAAATGATGAGGCCACAGCAGCAGCCACAGAGAGAGGAGACACAATATTCCAATGCAAGTCAAGGACTAAAATCACTTTTAAGGGCAATTTTGTTACAGAGATTTAATAATCCATTTTATTTATTGTTTTGGTTGTGTTTGTTTCAACAATGATTTATTCCATTGCATTTTTGTTAAGTCCTTTCTGTGAGTCATTTGGCTATTCTTATGTTATCAAGTCTGTTTTATTTAGGCCTATTGTTTTTGCTTGTTTTGCAGTTCCTGTGTTAAATGTTTTTTAGAAAGTCATGTTTATTGATCTTTGAAAGGGTGTATTTGCATTTTTATTCCATTCTAATTATAATAGTTGAAAACGGTCTCAAAATGTCAATATTATCGTTCATTGTAATCATTTCTTGATCAAATAATCGTCCAGCAAAATCTGTTATCGTTACAGGCCTATGGATTAGACAGTGTGAATGAAGGATGTCACTGTTGTTTGGTCTTGTTGGTAAAACAATAAGGAGCTGTGTGTTATGCAGTTTTAAGGCATGGCTTGGAGTCGTGTGTAGTGGTGTTCCTCTGCAAAATGCAAATGTGTGTGAATTTGAATAGACTGTTCGCTATTTGTGTGTGCCCTCACTCTTAAAAAGGCTTTAACACAACTCTTGCTGTGTTATAAGTTAGGGTTTTATCTGCAGATTACCCTATTTTCCGGACTATAAATCGCTCTGGAGTATAAGTCGCACCAGGCAAAAAATACGCAATGAAGAAGAAAAAAAAAATGTATGGGGAAATGTATTTTGTAAAATCAGAGACCAGGAACCAACATTTCATCTTGAAAGGCAAGTTATAGTAATAACAACAGAATAGAGAACAACAGACTGAATAGGCCTTAATATGTTAACGTAACATATTAACAGTTATTCAGATAATTATAGCATAAACAAAAGAACATAAGTTTGCCAAACTCATGATCTCTCTAAAATCACTAAATCCATTTAATTCTTCATCCTCGATGTCACTTCTGCGCGACCTCTGGAGATAAACTGTAGATCCATGATGTAAAGGGAGCACCGCGTCCTCTTCTGTGTAGCTGTCGTCAGACTCAGCATCAGTTCCAAGTAGAGTTATTCTGGCCTTTCTGAATCCCAACAGGATGGTTTTGATTGTCACTGAAGTTCAGGCTTTGTCGATGCACCCAGTGACTTCCAGGAAAGTTACATGGCGCACCCGCCTAGTTACCATGAAGCTGTACTCCCCATCCCCGCTTTCCGCCAGTCCAGCACAGGTTTCTCGCTCACTCCAAACTTTCTCTCTGCTGCTCGATTGCTGTTTTTGGCTGCATATTTCACTATTTGCAGTGAGACAGCGGCTATTTCTACAGGAGGCATGCGCAGTAGAGTGTAAAGTGACAGTGGTACAGGAGTAAAAGTAGTACTAGATACTGACACACGAGCCTAGAGCGCCCTCTCGTGGCTGTCAGTCTGAAATTTTTAATATATTAGTTGCACAGGATTATAAGTCGCAGGACCATCAAAACCATGAAAAAAAGTGTGACTTAGAGTCTGAAAAATGCGGTACTTATTAAATAAGAGACACAACGTGAGGCAGTGAGAGGAGAGGAAAGGCGCTGGTTTGAGGAGGTTAATGTGAGTTTAATGAGAGACGAGAGTTTCCCTGCACGGAGAGAAGCGGGAGATGAGCCCGAGTTGTGCTGAGTTGAACACCTGCCTCTACTGCTTCTCTCGTGCCTCTTCTCAAAGTTTACAGTGCTTCTTTTGTCGGTCACAAAGCAGAGACATGTCTTTTCTCACTGCACAAGTGCAAAATGCATGTGTTTTCAGGACACATCCAGTGTTGTTAGAAAATAACGGAGGTGTCAATTTCGCGGCGCGTCGAAACACCCTGGTGTGCGTTGGCCTTTATTTCACTGTTTTAAATGAAGCTGCTAGTAGTTTCTTCTTTCTAAAGCGAATGATTTGTTTGCCCAGTGCTATGGTGATGTCACAGAACAGTCGTACAGATGGGACTTAAATTAAACGTTGCCAGATTATTTGTGCGTTATGCAGTATTGACACACGGCAGATAGCCATTGGATTTGTTATTTACAGTGGGAAGAAAATCATAATAAACGTAATACTAAAAATGTGTTTTGTGACAATCCTATTCCAGCAGGTAGGCTACATGTGTCTGAAAAAATATCAGAACTAGTGATGTGATGTGATGTAACTGTCTTGGCTCTTTTGAACGCATGAACTTGTCGAACCTGATACATTTTTTTTTTAAAGAACCACATCTCTTTCTCTCTAACTTTATGCATTTTAACACTAATTTACATGGAACCAACTCAAACAAACATATTTTCCATCATAACAATACTCTGCTTTGTATGTTATCATAGATTATGCACAATTTCAAAGGGTAGACACAGTCCAACTTTCAGTTTGAAGAATTTAATTAAATCTTAGCCTTTGTGATTTCTGTCTCTGGTTAGTTTGTAGATTACAAGGAGTTATCGCATTGGCTCCTGTAAACAAATGTAAAAAGAGTCTGTTTGAAATGAACAGATCCAAAAGACTCAGATCCCATCAAAGAGCTGAGAATCCCATCTAGTGTTGTAACAATACTCACATTTCAACCTCTATTTTGGTATTAAAGAATAAACGTGATAGTCAATACTGATTTTGATATCCAAGTTTTCATTTTGGAAGCTCTTTTTCAACACAAGATAAGGTATTCATTTATTATACCATGTGGTTTTTGACTAGTTCTGATATAACTCAAGATGAAACTGTGCAGAAACGGTCCAATTTGATCCTATTATTCTTTTATTCAGTATCTATACCTGCTTGATACTTCTGACAACCTTAGTCCCATCACTAATAGAAAATTCTTGGAAATATAAAAAAATATATAGTGCAGTTAACCAATTTAAACTCACAGGGGTTTTGCTTTTTCAGTGTAAATCAATTGTAAGCATTGCAGAGAAAATGGGCTGTAAAGGATTTGAAACTGTGGCAGTTCTTCTTCATCTACTTCATAGATTCATCAAGTGCCACTCAGCGGTCTGGCAAAGAGTGGAGCATCTCTATTTGAATCAATTTAATCTTTTGTTTCCCGTTCCTTTCATATGATAAATTCAGAACGTAGATGCGATGATGAAACTATGGGCTGTTATAAAAGGTCCTCTATTATGCAAAACTGACTCATGTTAAAATGTTGTTACCTCATCAAAAACATACCAGGAGTTGTGTTTTGTTTCATTCTCACATATTTGAGTAAGCTTGTATTATTACTAGTGCTGTCATGCGATTAAAAAAAATTATAGATTAATTAATTATGATCTGTAATTAATTAATCTAATTATTAATGTCATTTTAATCTCATCTAAAAATTGCTGAGAAAAGCTTCAATTTGAGGTATTTTCATTTAAATTCATTATTACATTATTGTGGCAGATCAAAAGACTGATATAGATTTTAAAAAGTGACTTTATAAAGTCATTTATTGTTTAACAAATCTCTCCAAATTGGCTGTTGAGCCCAAGTCTCCATGAATAAGAAACTGTTTGCTGTAAAGTAGCAAAGACGAGGAAATCTGAACATAATAACTTTTGTCTACTTAAAGACAATAAAAAGTCCAGTCTTTCCTTAACCAGATTAAAAATATTATTGATAGAGAAATGCTTTATATATGAGATCACTGGTTTTAGTCCATGTTTTTTTAGTCCTGGTTTAGACCTGCTTTAGTCCTACTTTAGTCTTAGTTTAGTCCTGGAATGGATTAATCCTGGTTTTAGTCCTGGTGTTAGTTCTGGTTTAGTCCTGGTTTAGACCTGGTTTTAGTTCTGGTTTTAGTTCTGGTTTTAGTTCTGGTTTAGTCCTGGTTTAGACCTGGTTTAGTCCTGGTTTTAGTTCTGGTTTTAGTTCTGGTTTAGTCCTGGTTTAGACCTGGTTTAGTCCTGGTTTAGTTCTGGTTTTAGTTCTGGTTTAGTCCTGGTTTAGTCCTGGTTTAGACCTGGTTTTAGTTCTGGTTTAGTCCTGGTTTATACCTGGTTTAGTCCTGGTTTAGACCTGGTTTTAGTTCTGGTTTTAGTTCTGGTTTAGACCTGGTTTAGTCCTGGTTTAGTCCTGGTTTAGTCCTGGTTTAGTCCTGGTTTAGACCTGGTTTTAGTTCTGGTTTTAGTTCTGGTTTTAGTTCTGGTTTAGTCCTGGTTTAGTCCTGGTTTAGTCCTGGACTGGATTAGTCCTGGTTTTAGTCTTGGTGTTAGTTCTGGTTTAGAGGCGCACAGGAGGAAGCGCGGTTTACTCAGCGTACGCGAGAAAACACGATCCACACGCGGCTCACGGGAGCACGTCGGTGTCCGCGCAGTAACTACGGAAGGAAACGTGGTCCACGCGTTCTCAGGTTAATGACGATGATGAAGGTGTGTGTTTGTGTTTGTGTGTGTGTTTATGTTTGTGTGTGTTTGTTTGTGTGTTTGTGTGTGTTTGTGTGCGTGTCCCCTCATGTGGCAGGTCACTATAGGACAGTAGTGCAGACATCATGAGCCTATGCAGGTTGTTTTCAGGCGATATTATATTTGTTATTTTCTTTTATATTTTACGTCGGGAGAATAATTTCCAAGACACGAATGTGTTTTTACCTGTGCACTGCTGACTCTGTTCTACTGGCTCTTCGACGCCGCCAGCATTAACATGATGTTTACATCGCTCTTACTGCGCGCGTTTTGTGTGGGTTTCCGGCAATGAGTGGAATTACCGAAATAAAAAAAATGTATAAATGTGTTTTGTGTGTGTGTGTGTTGTTGTCCCAGCAACGCATAAAAACAGATTTTATAATAAAGCAACTCGCATACAGAAACAGTAAAGTTAGAGATTAAAAATGAGATTAACGCGATTAAAAAACATAACGCGCTAAATATGACTGTAATTAATTAATCGCAATTAACGCGATAATTTGACACCCCTAATTATTACAGCTTCAAAATTCAAAATGCTCTGTTCTAAAGTTAGCAGTACCTGTTACCTTTTTTAATAGGGATGGACTAGCCAGGCTGTTGCCACCTAGTGCCTCCGCTCAATTTAATTTCTCTCCAGCGACTAGGTCAGGAAGCAGAATACACTAGACGGTTTGCAAGAAGTTGTAGACCCTGCACTGGCCAATCAGCGAAGAGCTGTGAAGCCATGATGTCAAATTCAAGCGCCTGTCTGGGTCCCTTTTGTGGTACCCAACAACAGTAAACAAAGCGGTCGAGATGGATGTAGACGAAGCTATACATTCTGTGTTAGCAACGATTCCCGAGATCGAGGATTTAAAGCCGGTGTGAGATAGTATACTGACCCCGGGGTCAACATACTGCTATAATAAAGTGACCCCCCATAGGATTTTGACTCCCTTTACTTTTTTCTTTAGTAGTTGCTTTATATGATCATTATTACCTCCGCCAAGGAGGTTATGTTTTTGCCGCATTTGTCTGTTTGTTTGTTTGTTTGTCTGTTAGCAACATAACTTAAAAAGTTATGGACCGATTTTGATGAAATTTTCAGGATTTGTTGGAAATGTGAAAAGGAAGAACTGATTTCATTTTGGGGGTGATCCGGAAGAAATCCTGGATTCTGGATCACTTTGAAATTTTAGTTAACATTGTGGTAAATGGGGCCAAAAATTTTGTTTCTCAATATCTCGGTTAATTATTGACCAAACCCCATGAAATTTGACTCAGGGATGGACAATGGGATCCTCTTTCATATTCCAAAGGCTGATCCGGATCTGATCCAGAAGACTGATTTTATCGCAATTTATATAAAAAATGGGGGTAGTCCTTGGCGGAGGTCTGCGCTCTCTGAGTGCTTTTCTCGTTTCTCATGTAATTTACTTTTATTATATATTGCTATATATTCACGATCTTTTAGGGTATTTTAAGGAATGTTTTGATGGATAACGACTTGGTATCTTGTGTAAATGTAACATATTGTTAAAATTGCATATACATAGCAATCTTGTCACTTTTTATATTGTATTTTACATTGTTATAGTTTTTAGTTTGTTCTGTTCAGATAATCCTTAATCATAATGTCAATTTAGGCAATGGCTGTAAGGATAATGACCTTAAATTTAGTAATGTTGTGTTATAATAAACATATTGGGATCATTGATCATTGTCAATATTCAGCTAACATTACTTCTTACTTTACATCATAATAACTATAATAAACATATTGGGGGGTCAGATTACTATATCCATAGGTATCCCCTATTTAACTACTCAATTGATCATCCCTGGCTATTTTAACAAGATTCCAAATCATTAGACATCACTTTGATTACCTAACTAATTAATAACTACTTATCTCATTTTTAGTAAAATATGAGTTTAAACAACGAAGTAATTTTTAAAATTCAAAGTTAAATTGCATAAAAAAATGATTTTGGGGGGGGGAGGGACTGGCTGATGAATCAGGCTAGGGAAGGGCAATTCCAAGGCTGAAATTATCCAAATAACTAATGAAAGTATGAAGTTTAAAAACACAGTGGACCATTTTCTGGATTACCACATGACATTACAAGGTGGAACAGTGGAGTGTTTTCTTTTTGAGAGAAGAACTCAGCCTAAATATGCAGGACTTGTGTCTGAAACATGTAAATGAAACAAAACACAACTCTGGGTATGATTTTGATGAGGAAACAACATTATAACTTAGATCAGAAAATAGTGTAACCTGGGCCCTTTAAAGAGACGGTTATGACTTTTTTTTCCATGTATTCGAGCAAAATTTGTCTTTGTTTCATATTTTTCTGCGTGTGTTCATTTCATTCTGTCATTATACAACCAGAGTTGTATAACACAGGCTGGGGTTGTTCAAAATACTTACTTTTTTAAGTAATGAGTGTAGAAATGGATGGGGGCATCTAAAGCTCAGACCAGGTCCAAAAGTGTGTTTTGGGTCAGAACAACAAACGAGCCTTTCTGACCCAATCCTGTAAACTTTATATTGCTCAAGCGGTTTTACAAAGGGACAGCGAGCAACGTGGGTTTTTACATGTCGGGTGCTGATTTTTTTTTTAGGCTGATAAAGCTGATTTTGGTAATTTTCCCCAAATGATTTAATTTACTATAAACTCACCCACAGCCTTAAAATATTATCACTAAAGTGTTCTTAATAAGACTTTGTGTGTGCTCTTCTGAAGATTTAAGACCGACAACCGTTATATTGAAAAGCGCAGCTACTGGCCCAATATATCAGTCTATCTCTATATGTGATCTGTGCTTGTGATTGATTTTCTCAAGCAAACAAGATCAAATCAGTTCATATTAAGGAAAGAAATATAAATCCCCAAACACACAAATCTGCTATTTCAGGTTTCCTCATCACAAACATACCCAGAGTTGTTTACTGTTTCTTTTGCATATATTTAACACACAGATTCTGCAGATTTAGGCTGAGCTCTTCTCTCAAACAGAAAACACTTGGTTCCACATTGTGATGTCATGTGGTAATACAGGGAAATGCTCCAGTGTTTTTAAACTTCAAACACCTTCACTTGAATCATTTGGATCATTTCAGCCCTGGAATTTCCATTCTCTACTGCAATAATCGTAAAAAAGCTAGTTGTTAACTTGAAAACTACTGCTTCATGACATCACAAGGTGGAACAGAGCATTTTGAGCTTTGGAAATGTAGCCAGAATAATAATAAAGGGTTACTCAAACAAATGTAAATGAAACAAAACACAACTCCGAGTATGTTTTTGATGAGGCAACAGCATTATAGCATGTCTTAAAGCTCATGAGAATCAATTTTGTGTAATATATTCCAATTTAATTACTAAAATACTGAGTTTTGACCTTGTTTCAGGATTGTGTAGTGTTTAAAGGCCAATATGTAAGTCTTTTGCTACTACTTCTTGTCTCCATTGAGGCAAAACTTTGCATGGGATATTCCACAGTGCAGTAGTTAATGTATTTATCTCCATGGATACAAGCAGGTGACGGCACCAGGCAAAGTTACAGGCCAGATTTGCTTTTCAGTTTACTTCTGAACAATAAAAACACTTGGTAACTATACACACAGGTAAGTATAATGCTTTACAGTTGAACTTTCCATGCAAAGCAAGTATGAGGCATGGCAGACCCCACCAGAAAAATTACATAGTAGAATTTTAAAGCAGACCGATTATGCAAAATAAACGTTCAGAGCTTTTAACCATGTTATAGTTGTTTATAGTTGTTACGTTTGGTGGTACGTACCTTGGTTTTGAGGTCACAGTTCGGTTCATTTTAATTACAGTATCAGAACAAAATACAAAACCATTTGCTTGTTGTGTATTTGAGTTCAAATCAACAATTTGTTTTAACATTATACAAACAGGAAAATAAAATAAATGCAAAGTGCTGCTTGGTAATACTAATAAGTTAAGTAAAATATTCTCAAATAAGCAAAAAATGTATGAAATATTATAAAAATTAAATTCCTTGTAAACAGTAAAAATCTTTTCAAAAGGTAAAGCACAGCACTAACAGCTCCAGCATGAAACCTCTTCAGATATTTTTAATGAGAGGATGTTATAACATGGTAGAAAACCAATAAATCGATTTTGCATAATACTCGCTCTCCCGTTGTAGTTTAATGACTCATGCATGACCTTTTAAAATTAAAATGCAACACTACTTTCATTTCAGTTATAACTTTATAATACACCAGCAAAGCTTTTAAGCAGACTGTATGCTATTTATAGTCTCTTTTATTTCTCACATGGTAATTATTAACAGACAGATTTGACAGCGTGTGTGTGATTTTGCAGCATTGCAGAAAAGCTTTGTTCTCTAGTATAGTTTTATGCTGCGTTTTGATGTTCTAAACTGCATGTGCAAATGAAAAAAGCAGGACATGGTGGGCTGATTAATTACTGTACAGTAGGAGATGTTCAAAGACAAATGCCCACACTGCTATCGAGGTGCACTCAGTGTATGGACGAGAGTACCTTGTGTTACCATGTAGTGTTGGACCCTTGTTGAACTCATCAAAAACACATCTGGAGTTGTTTTTTGATTCTTTCACACATGTTTAAGGGCCTGGTCAAGCAGAAGTATCCAGCAAGGCCAAAAATTCAAGTTAATGCATCTGATAAAAAATGTATTGAACAGATAGCATATGTACTCTAGTTTATGAAACTGTTTACCTTTTTTCTGTACCATTTTTGGTTCTAAAGTTACATACATTTTAAACAGACCATGTATGCAACATGGAACAAAAATTATTTCCCAAATTTCAAAGACCTGCAAATCATGTAAATAAATTGATGTATTTCATCATCTTGTGTTATTCGATCTTTGAACTGTTGATGAAGGAACATGATTTTTCAAAAAAAAAAAGTATTTAAAATTATAAAAATTAGCTTGGAAGGACTGACATATTTTATAGAAATAGTTTCCTTTCATTTTGAAGTAATATTAAAGTATTTGGAAGAAAAAAGCTGACAAATGATGCAAAATCATGCACCTTCTACTTGCTTGCACAATTTTCCCTCCGTTACTTTTCCCTCTGTTACCATGACCTTTCTTAATAAAAAATCTCATTACTCAAAAAGTAAGAAGTTTTTCAGCCTAATCTTGTACCATATGGTAGAAAACTATATTAAGCAAATATTCAAACCAGTTTGTTAAGGATATGTAAGTGAGAACTGCTAGTTGTCGCTGTTTGTATTTATTGCCCAAAAAGTGCTGCATATTTCATTCCCTCCGTTACCGACATGAGTTTTTAAATTTTTTGAAACTTGAAAGAATATCACAGGTTTAACTTTACCCTGTTGGAGTGTTAACTCTTTCCTACATTCTAACATCTTACTTATTTCAATAGTCCCTCTAGTTTCTGAATAAGAGCTATTTGAATGTAAAAAATCTGCCCGTTTCCCTCCGTTACCACTTGACCGGACGCTTAAGTAACCCTTTATTATTTCTCTACATCGACAAAGCTCAAAATCATCTGGTCCTCCTCGTGATGTTATGATGTAGTTTTCAAGTTAACAGCTTTTACCTTTAGTTCATTAGAGACATGAAAAACAGAACAATTTTTTTATGTGTTGCTGTGGGCCAGAGTTACTGTACACACTTACCTTATGCATTCTGAGCATCCTAATTATTTGTTGCAATGAGTTTATACATGCTTTCCACAACACTCGAAGACCAGAGTGGAGTTTTGCCGTGACGATACAGCCAACAGCTAACAGCACACTTCCTGATTATCAGACAATATAAAGCTTTAGAATTAGATGCAGATAATACATTGTTATTAGAGTTATTTTGGCCTCAAGAGCTGCTTTTACAATATAAATATAAATAATGAGTACAGGTTCTTTAAAATGAACACTGACAGTTGTTTTATAGATTTAATTTTGGATGTTAAAATAATCAGTAGGTTGCATTCATGTTTTAGAAATGAATGATATAATATAACTCTGTAGGTGATTTGCAGTTTCTGAAAGAAATATATAATAATTTATGACCCTAAAATGTTGAACATTACTTGTTGAACATTACATTTTCCACATGACAGGACTGGCAAAATCTTTTAAAATGTATGCCAACAGAGAAGGCGTTGAACTTTGTGCCAGGTTTTGTTTCACGTGAATAGGCCTAGTAATTACAGAGATATTAACCATAAATCAGGTCAACAAATTTGCACTCTGAAAAAAAACGGTGGTCAGTACAGTGGACAGTCATTCAGATGGGTATTTTTTAAATACTTTTGACAGCCACTATATCTTTAATAGTGCATTTTTTTTTGCCTGTATCACAGTAAATCTGACGTTAGGAGGCGGCCCCTCCTTCTCTCTACAGCCGCTTCAGCAAAGTGGAGCAGGGGTTCATCAAACTGAGTGGTGGGGTGGTGACTGGTAGATACCCTGACAACCACCATGTAGTCTGTTCCCTGTGGCGCACGTTTCACTTTTCCTGAAATGCATGGTTATTGGATTTGCTTTGCAGGTAATACTTCAGTCTTCTCTCAAAAATGGAATGCCTTGTACACAGTGAAAAAAGGAATCTCAGTTATTTACTTTATACAAAAAAAGATTGTTCTGCCCATGAAAAATCTCCCATATTTAGACGATCTTCCTTGACTTCTGAGTTCCAAGAATACAGCTCCTGTGTCAGCTTGTTTTATTACTTCCTTGTCAGATGGTCTTTCGACCTAAGTCCAGTTTCTCTGGGAAATCAAAGAGCTTACACCACACTAGGGCCTCTGGGTCACACTAACACTTGACTTGTCATTGAGGAACAGAAGGTGAAGAAGACATCAACACTACATCTGACATCCAACTTTTGATTTAGAAAAGCTACAATTACTATCCCATCTTTTTTCTGAATCCAATTACTACTTTCCTAACTAGACTAAATACATTTTTAGTCAGCTAAGCACACGGCAAAATAAACGTACCTCTGACCATGTATCTGACTGAAACTGCATTAAAGCCCACAAATGCACTGGAATTCATACAAAAACTATTATTTGTACTATTTTTATTATTAGTACTAGTAAACAATGTATTTACAGTATATAAAGACAGATTAAACTGGTGAATCGTGGGCTTAGTCTTCATTTTTACATATTATTATTATTTATATTTATTCTGTTGTAAATCTTACTTCTCAAGTCTAGAACGATATCTGTTTTTTCTTTTCAATGGTGTGTGAAACAAAGAAGCTCGTTCTTTCAAATCAATGAATTTTTGACTTGCTGAATCTGCAGAAGTGTTTCAGTTCTCTGGTATTTTTTTTAGCTTCTTGTTACCGTTTATTGTTTAGAAAATGCTATATTTGCAGAAAACAACATACTAACGATGTTTTTTAAGTTCCACGCTCTGAGTCTCCCCATCCTTAGCTCCTTGCTCAAAGTCACTCCCCCTTCAGAGCGCCAGCACAACACAATCAGCGTGGATTCTGCTAATGAAACTACTGCACATTGCATCAGGTTTGTCAAGCTGTTGTGTTGGTATAATCGTGAAGAATTGTCCCTAAAATACTCAATCATGCATGGATGACATCTAACACTTCTTCAGGCATGTGCTGATAGATAGACAGATAGATAGACCTTTATTGTCCCCAGGAGAAAAGAGTTTTTCTCAAACACTGTCAAAGATAGATACAAACAATAAAGACAAATGGACACACAAGCTGATGACGATCAAGATTACTGGATGAGATAAGAGGATGTTACAACATGATAGAAAGCTACCACTGCAAACAGGATACATCTGTACACTGCATAAAGAAGTAGACTAAGGAAGTGTGTGAGTGTGTTCGTCTCCATTTGAATGAAGCTCATCAAGGCTAGCACCGTATTTTTTGGACCATAAGTCGCACTTTTTTCATGGTTTGGGTGGTCCTGCGACTTATATATTAAAAATTTTCACACTGTCAGCTGCAAAATGTCACTCTAGGCATGTGTGCCAGTATCTACTACTCCTATTACTCCTGTACTGCTGTCATTTCACTCTACTGTGTACTCCTGCAGAAAGAGCCTTTGTCTTGTTGTCAGTCAATCACACCATTACTTCTGTACCACATACAATTTTAAACTTAAACAAACTTATTAAGACAACTGAGAAGACTGAACACAAATGCCCCAAAAAGAGAATCATATTTTGCAGATTACAAGCTGCAAGTAGTGAAATATTCAGCCGAAAACAGTAATTGAGCAGCAGACAGAAAGTTTGGAGTGACTGAGAAACTTGTGACACCAGGAGGGTGCGCGTTCAACTTTCGTGGATAAAGCCTGGACTTCAGTGACAACCAAAACCATCCTGTCAGGATTCAGAAAGGCCGGAATAATTCTAACTGGAACTGATGCTGAGTTTGATGACAGCTACACAGAAAAGGAAGTGGCGCTCTGTTTACCTCTGGAGGTCGCAAAGTTACTCAGAAGTGACAGAGGATGAAGAATTCAATGGATTTAGTGATTTGGATTTACTGATCTGTTGTTTATGTTATAGTTATCTGAAGAACTGTTCATATGTGACGTTAACAGCCTGTTGTTCTCTTTTCTATTGTTATTACTATAACTTGCCTTTCAAGATGAACTGTTGGTTCCTGGTATGTGATTTTATAAAATAAATTTCCCCTAGAAAGTGTGACTTATAGTCCAGTGAGACTTATATGTTTTTTCTTCTTCATTATGCATTTTTTGGCTGGTGCAATTTATATTCTGGAGCGATTTAGAGTCCAAAAAATATGGTAGTTATAGTAATGAATTTGGAGCCGAGTTCCATATTAAGAATAGGAATTTATTTACAAGCAAAACAACATAATAGCGAATAGGCGAAGCTCTCGATTTGCCGGTCAGTCTTCGTTCCTACTCTCACCTATGGTCATGAGCTCTGGGTAGTGACCGAAAGGACGAGATCGCGGATACAAGCGCTCGAAATGAGTTTCCTTCGCAGGGTGGCTGGGCGCTCCCTTAGAGATAGGGTGAGGAGCTCAGTCACACGGGAGGAGCTTGGAGTAGAGCCGCTGCTCCTCCACGTCGAGAGGAGCCAGGTGAGGTGGCTCAGGCATCTGTTCCAAATGCCTCCTGGACGCCTCCCTCGGGAGGTGTTCCGGGCATGTCCCTCCGGGAGGAGGCCCCGGGGAAGACCCAGGACACGCTGGAGGGACTATGTCTCTCGACTGGCCTGGGAACGCCTCGGGGTTCACCCGGAGGAGCTGGAGGACGTGTCTGGGGTGAAGGAAGTTTGGGAGTCCCTGGTTAGACTGCTGCCCACACGACCTGGCCCCGGATTAGCGGAAGAAAATGGATGGATGGATGGAACAACATAATAAAAACAACAGGGTCATGTAGAGCAGGTTAATGCAAACATTTTAAGACCAAAATGATGAGGCGCCCCTGTGCTCATTTCCTATTTGGAACACGGCAGTTAGTGGGTTATCTATGTCCATTTGTATATACAGTCTATGGATTCACTCCACAACAGCTGGTCTGATCCAGTTGTGTAGACATCAAGCTAACCCACGCTACTCAAATTCAACTTTCAGCACTTTCTCACTTAAAGTTTTAGATGTCTCGTTTTTAATGAGGTCTTCCAGACAACCCGCGTTGAGTGTCTGAAAGTGGCTCACATCAAGCCTGAATATGTCCTTTACTCATAATAACAAACCCTCTCAACAACTCCGCCAAATGAAATGTATAGAGGTTTGTCCATATCACATATTCTAGTCAGACACAGGCCTATTTCATCCGAACAGCACAATTCCCAAAGTACCTCTTGACTATCAATATCTGATCACATACACGCACTTGTTTATGCAGCAGACAAAACATAACACTGAAAGAAAGAAATTTATAGAAAATGCAAAATACAGAAGTGACCTTTGTGTTGATAACCTTTCATTATTTGACAGATTTTTCTTTTTATTGTTCTAAAAGTATAAATTGTACTTGAGCAGGTGGCTCAGTTGTTTTAGCCCTCCTGCTATTCACGGTTTTCCACTTCTTGTTTGTAGTGGACGTTTTGAGAACTTTTGACCACTGAAAAGATCATGTTTTTAATTGTTGATTTTAGGAATGCACCGATCCAGCTTTTTCAATTCCAATACCGATTCTGATTCTATTGTTTTAAGGATTTGCTGATATCTGATATCACCCTATAAGTTCAGAGACTGAAAACAGCATTTATTTCCTTTGAGCAAAAATAAAATGAGACATAACTGATCCAAATATGTTATGGAGCTGTTTATCCCTAAAGTAACTAGAGAATAACTTTATATAAATAAAAATTCAAACATTATGAGACTTTCTGGTCCAGTTATGACCAGAAAATAGTATTATTAGTAGAGCCCGACCGATATGGATTTTGTTGTGGCTGATATGATACCGATATAATAATAGTTGGAGCTGCCGATAGCCGATATAATCACCGATATATTTAGTGATGTAAAAATTCACTGTAAATCTTGAATTATTTTTAAAAAACTTAGGTTTGGCTCTTGTGGATTTTAAACTGGGTTTATTTAGGCAACATTTATTGTTATTCTGCCTCTTTACATGAAATGTCATAGGACTAAAGCAGGTCTAAGGCAGGTCTAAAGCAGGACTAAACCAGAACTGAACCAGCACTGAAAAAGCACTAAACCAGGACTATAACAGATCTAAACTATGTGCAAAACAGAACTAAACCAGAATTTAACCAGGACTGAGTGTCGGGACTCGGTCTCTATCTCTCTCCCTCTCTCGACCCCAAGATTAGTCCTGGTTTATTTATTTTATGCTGAATATATTTTTGCAAGTTTTTTTTTACACTATGCACACGCAGAGTTTTGAAAGTTTCGTTTTTTAGCCGCTGCCGCTGTCAAACTACCACGAGTCTGCACGCGGCATGAAGAGAAAAAAGTGAGAGAAAGAGAAAACACGGCTCCCAATAAGGATCAGGCTCCCGTCGTTCGCTTCAAAGAGCCGGATCTAAGAGCCGCTTCGTTCGCGAACGACCCATCACTGCTAGCGAGTAAATAAACAATCGCTATTAGCCTTTAGCCGTAAATGCTGCGTGCCGCGGTAATTAATTATATGCGCAAATTTCATCATTCACACGTCTATTCACAGCTCATTTACATATCAATGCAGGTCCAGTAACAAATATATGGCCAATATAGTCACTTTACAATAGACCAATAGAAAACGGCCTATTTATGTGTGGGAGCTACAGCAGCTAACCGCTAACCAAAAACTTGCTTCAAAGTCGACATATTTCCAACACTCACCGCTCACACAGGCTCCTCCTCACATCACAAATCTGCACTAATAAATGTCCTTTTAATCCAGACTCAAACCGATTGTCCGTAAAAAGAAAATAATCCCAGTGTTTGGATCTGTGTCTGCGGATGTAAACAAACGCACGTGACTCTCACACAGACAAATGACTCCGCAGATAAATACTGATGCGGAACCACATATTTGGACATTTATCTGACTGTAAATTGGATTAAATGAACATAATGTAGAGAGTGTAAGCTTTATAACGACGTATAACATGCCCACGTGAAATATCGGCCCCTATCAGCAAGTATATCGGCCGATAGCCGATATGCTTCCAGGTGCTCAATTCGGCCGATAATATTGGCCAACCGATATATTGGTCGGGCTCTAATTATTAGAGTTTATATGTCTAACCATAATATTGGCCAGTATCAGATCTAGAAACATTTTCAGTATCGGCACCTATATTCAATACCATTATCATATTGGTGTATCCCTAATTACTATGGCAACAATGATCATTTTAATCACTCTAGCACTCATGGATTAGTTGTCAGGTTGTAGACAAAGGAACTTGGTCACTGAGAGCCCAGGTTAATTTGCTAGACAGTTCCTTAGTCTTTCTGTGAGCGATTTGCATGTTCTATCTGTGTGTTCTATTGTTTATCTACTCAAGTTTCTTCATAAATCCTGATGGAGATCATGGCTCAGGTTCTCTTAAGAGTCACCACAGAGTTTTTGTGTAATTTTGGCAGTATAAAGTGCCCATGATAAGTTTTCAGGATGGTTAAGTGTCTGGTGCATTCATACCAAGAAGATCCCAGTTTTGATTCTTGGTCTGAGTGTAGGCTTTTCTGTTTGGAGTTTGCATGTTTTTCTCCTGCGGACTGGATTAATGGATACTTTGGTTACCCCACCAACCTGAGAATCTGATCAATAGGCCAATCCTTAAGCTAAGTCTCTGACCAAACCTGGTGCTCTAATATCTGGAGATAGGTCCCCGGGTGCTGCACTTCGATCATCCATTGCTCCTGACAAGTCGCCCCTGAGGTTTTAAAGGATAGGTCAAATGCAGAGGACAAATCCTGGAGACAATGTATTAAATTTTCTTCAGTGCAAAAATCCAATAATTTGATTATCACAACTAAAACAAATTGAAATCATAATTTGAGTTGGCGCAATTATCAAAATGAAAAGCCTGAAATTATTTAGGTAATAAAATGTCCTCTACAAAGAACAAAATATCTTTTTATAGAGAGAGTTTTTCTCATTCTCAGTATAAGGACTGTCCATGCCTCATGTGGAAGCTCAGAACCTCCAGAATTCACTCACTGAGCTGCAGAGGCTGCACTGGCTGATGAGTTGCTGGTACTGTGGTTCAGGTTATGACCATTCAGATCAGAGAGCGTCATTTTAGATTTAAACCAACTGGATTTCAGAACTAAAACACTAAATTATAACATTAGGTCATGTCCAATGTTTTTGTAACAATTTTGTATCAGTGAAAGTTAGGGATGCTGCAATTCAGCTTTTTCAGTTCTGATACCAATATAGAAACTTTTTCTTTACACATCCGTCGATATTCAATATCAACCGATACCAATGTAGGGATTTTACATGGTATTTTTCCCTCAAAACATAGTTACAGGGACAGTCCGGAATTTTGGACATAGGACCTCATTTCCTAGTGAGCCAGAGTGTTAGAAACTGGTGGAGACATTTTTTTAAATATTCCATCCAGTCCTTGTATCTGCAGAGGTCGCTGGTGCTAGGCTGGTGCATGTCAATGTCCACAATTATCCTGTCACTAAAAACAGTCTTACCCACTCCACAAAACACCCGAAGCAAATCTGTTATTACGCCAGACTATTGATGTGAATGTCTGTGCCAAGAGAATAATTTTTGGTCCTGTTTACACGAGAACGCTTGCGGGTAAAAACGACAAAATATGTTATTGGAAGTGCCTTTTGTTTAAACGGTGATGGCGTTTTTGAGGCTTAAAAACGCAAAAATTTGAAACCACCCTCCAGAGTGGAAAAGTTGAATACGCTCCGCCGTAGTGTTTCCGTCTACACTGACCAAGACACAAAACTCTGGTCAGATCTACTCACGTCGCGTACGCGTTTTCGTCACATACTTATAGTACACAGAAACAAACATGTCGGATGGCATGCATACCCAGTCGAATTCCACACACTTTTGCGTCATCGTAGGCATGCAGATTTCCTCCTGAAAACTCTTGTCTAAACGTGGAATAAAAAGTGAAGACGCGATGCAACTTTTGAAAATTTTCCTAGATCGGCGCCGATATTAGATGCAAGTATCAGTATCGATGCACCCCTAGTAAAAGTCACATTTGATTTTAACATGTCTTCATCATATTTGGGGACAGAGAAAAGGAATGTTTATGCAATTTCATATATTCAACACTCTAAAATAGCACTAATCAATACATGTTGTGCGTGTTACTCCCACAGTTGTTATTTGTGACATAAAGCTGTACATAGGTGTAACATGTGTGTATTATGATATTGATTTTCCTCACAGCGGTGGTTGAGCAGATTCTCCTCCTCCTTTCTTAAGCCTTCTCATGTGAGATAAAGCCAGTGCCACTACATAGGCCTCCTGCTGCTGCTGTGTCTGAAGGATGCGCACAAAAAAGGAAACCGCACCCAAAATGAAATGGCAATTGTATTTTATTATTTGAGGTTATTTCAGGTTTATTGCCAAAGGAGTAATAAAGAAAATTTCATTATAGTGTTGCATGACATGTTTGTTCTTTGAAATTGCATGTCTTTTTTGCTGCCTTTCTCTTGAATCTCGTATTAAATCATTCAATGTACAAGAGTACTTCTGTTCTCACTTTCACATTACAGTAAATTATGACAATTTTGGATGAATCAATTATTGTAATTTTTTGACAGTAGCACAACGGCCATTGAATATGATCAAATGAAGCTTCAAATTACATCACATTTTTTGGTCATATCTTGAATGTGATGTTTTGTTGTTTGCAAAAATATTTTACTAAAAAATACAGCGTGCTAATTGAGGTCATTATAATGATTTGGACCCCTTAGGCAAGACACTTCACCCACATTGCCCGGTATGAATGTGATGTAGTACTAATTGCTCCTCAGTGCCTCAGCACAATTTGATTTTCTCTCACTATGACATTAAATGAGAGTAGTTTAATTTTAAAAAAAGAAAAAAAAAACACAAAACATCAAAATAGTATCTGATTGTCAAATCCATTGTAACTATCAAATCATTTCCCCCTTTTATGTTAGAAGAGACTAATCCAACAGAGTGCACAAAGATTTTGCTGCAGTAGTTTCAAAGATGTTAACAAAATGAACAGACCTCAAACTATTAAAAGATTCCAATTGGGCTCATTGGATTTGCCCTTTGGAGTGGCAAGATGATGTCTGTGTACGATCCAAGCAAAAGATCTCTAATGACTGTACTTTTCTAGCCTTATTTTCACTAAAAACACAGCTTCCCATCAAAAAGTCTGCTCACATAATCAATATTGTGGTCCACTTTTAGACAAACATGATGAGTGAACGAGCAGTGAATACACTAAATGCGTGTTAATTACTTGCATATAAATTGTGGTATTAACATGTAAATGACCTGCACCTCCAAAATATTGTAGTTTGTGCTTATTAAGGCTACCCCCACATCATGCCCGTGTGGTATAGGATTTTGACGCCGTGGTGAGGTGACCCTTAATAAAGAACTTGAATTCTATAGAAAAACTTTGAATATTAATACTATGTCTACAAATTAAAACATATTGACATATTTAAAAGTGTTTTTTTGAAGAACTCAGATGCATTTTTTTATGTCGATTATAACTTTTGTATGTTAAAAATTACTTCGTTGTTTAAACACATATTTTACTAAAAATGAGATAAGTAGTTATTAATTAGTTAGGTAATCAAAGTGATGTCTAATGATTTGGAATCTTGTTAAAATAGACAGGGCTGATCAATTGAGTAGTTAAATAGGGGATACCTATGGATATATTAATCTGACCCCCCAATATGTTTATTATAGTTATTATGATGTAAAGTAAGAAGTAATGTTAGCTGAATATTGACAATGATCAATGATGATGAATATGTTTATTATAACACAAAATTACTAAATTTAAGGTCATTATCCTTACAGCCATTGCCTAAATTGACATTATGATTAAGGATTATCTGAACATAACAAACTAAAAACCATAACAATGTAAAATACAATATAAAAAGTGACAAGATTGCTATGTATATGCAATTTTAACAATACGTTACATTTTCACAAAATACCAAGTCGTTATCCATCAAAACATTCCTTAAAATACCCTAAAAGATCGTGAATATGTAGCAATATATAATAAAAGTAAATTACATGAGAAATAATGATCATATAAAGCAACTACTAAAGAAAAAAGTAAAGGGAGTCAAAATCCTATGGGGGGTCACTTTACTATAGCGGTATGTTGACCCTGGGGTCAATACAGTCCCTGACAAAAGTCTTGTCGCTTATCCATTTTGTAGAAACAAAAGCTTATAACTTGACTTTAAATTAATCGATTGGTTTTAGAAATGTCTCATATGAAAGCTAAAACCCTCCCAAATTATGCTCAATAAACTAAAATTAATTTGCTTCACTGAAGAAAGATTGATCATTTAATGAACACAGAAAGGTCAGATTTTGGCAAGACAAAAGTTTTGTCGCCTACAGAAAATTTAACAAATAATTTACTTCAAATACAAAAATATGTTGCATAACATCAGTGAATTAAGTAGTGGTGCTGTGAGATCCATATTTAATATCTTGTATGACTTCCATGAGCTTGAAGGACACATCCATGCGGTTCCACAATGATTCATACAATTTGTTGATGAAGTCATCAGGAATAGAAAAGAAAGCGTCTTACATGCCTCCCAGAGTTCATCAAGATTCTTTGGTTTTGCCTTCCATGCTTCCTCTTTCATTCTACCCCAGACATGCTCAATGATGTTCATGTCTGGTGACTGGGCTGGCCAGTCCTGGAGCACCTTGATCTTCTTCGCCTTGAGAAACTTTGATGTAGAGATAGAAGTATGCGATGGAGCACCATCCTGCTGCAAAATTTGACCCCTTTTATGATTGAGAATGTAAGAGGAGCTAATATGTCTTGATATTTTAGGTTATTGATATTGCCTTCCACTCTGCAAATGTCTCGCACACCCCCATACTGGATGGAACCCCAGACCATGATTTTTCCGCCACCAAACTTAACTGTTTTCTGAGTGAATCTTGGATCCATGCGGGCTCCAGTAGGTCTCCTGCAATATTTGCGGCGGCTGTGATGTAATTCAACCGAGGATTCATCTGAGAAATCCAACTTCTGCCACTTTTCCAGTGTCCATCCTTTTATCAGGCTGTGGGCCTTGGCAAATGCCACACAGTTTTTTAATTGCCTTTTGTTTAGTGCTGGTTTCTGTGCACTGATTCGACCATGGAGGCCATTTTGAGACAGAATTCTACAAGCTGTTGTGGTTGACACAGGGACTTGAGGTGACCAGGCCTGGTGGAGTCTGCTGCAGTGGAAAAGGGGCTGGCCTTGGATTTTCGAATCAACAAACGGTCCTCCCAAGCAGTTGTCTTGCGGGGTCTGCTGGACCTGGGCTTGTCAAAAACATGTCCAGTCATTTCAGATCTTTTTCTTATTCTTTGTACTTGACGTTGAGACACATTGAAGGTGTCAGCCTCAGCAGTGGATCTGGTCTTCAGCCTCTTGATAATTAACGCTTTGGTCTCAGGGTGGATCTTAGGCATGTTGTCAGAGGTCAAGTTGCAGTTGATGTGAAGGTCTGGTGTGCTGGGGTTCTTTTTATACACACCCACTAACTGATTGATCAGTAACTGATCACAGGTGAGGCTGTAATCTAGGATTGGGTGCATCATATGACAAGGCGACAAAACTTTTGTCTTGCCAAAATCTGACCTTTCTGTGTTCATTAAATGATCGATCTTTTTTCAGTGAAGCAATTTTTTTTTAGTATATTGAGCATAATTTGGGAGGGTTTTAGCTTTCATATGAGACATTTCTAAAACCAATCGATTAATTTAAAGTCAAGTTATAAGCTTTTGTTTCTACAAAATGGATAAGCGACAAGACTTTTGTCAGGGACTGTATACTATGGGAGTTGAAATACTATCTCACACTGGGCTTTGTTACGGTTCCGAATGTCAGAGCCCGGAGGTTTTTACAGACATCATACATACAGAAAATAGTGCAAGTGTTTTATAAGTGTACCCCCATTGACATGTGTGCACGGCTGTTGATCTCTCTCTCTGTCTCTGTGCATGTGAGCGAGAATGACTGAATTGCGTTGAAAAGAAAGTGGTTTCAGTTTGTAGTGTTTGGTTTTCATTCTGTGGCACAGCTCCACGGATTGGTCTATGTTTGGAAAACACTGAATTGTACTTAATTACTTTTTTGAAGGATCTTGCCCAGCACTGACAAAACCACAACCAGTGTTTCATTATTTTTTTTCATATTGGAGAAGAGCCCTCAAATGTAACAGTCGTGTTTCTTGTTTGATCTCAGAGCTAGTTCAAGGTCCACATGCTTTATTAAGTACAAATTGTCTGCCAGAAATTGGTTTTAGTTTTCAGGTAAGTAGAATTGTGTGTGTCTCAAGAACAAGCGGGAAAAACAGACTATAAAAATTCAAAAAAAAAAAATAAACCCATAACAAAACAAAACATTGCGTTATAGTGAGGGCTCGAAATTCAAGTTCGGCAGTGTTCAGGGAAATTGGTAGCAAGGCCTCTGACGATACCAAATTTTGATATATTACTGAAGTATAAACAATAAATGATAATATTGAAACCCCAAAAGAGCATATTTAAACCACATCTGTAATAAATTGTTAATTCAGCCTTTTAGAACTTAAATCTATCATAGCCAAAAAATAACATAGTGCAAATTTCTGGGAATTGTCTGCAGCATGGCATTAAACTTAATTATCTCTGAGAGGCAGGGAATCACCAACCCAAAGTTAATCAGAATATTGTTCTAACACTTTAATAACAGAAATAGGTTCAATGACTTCCTGCCTGAAAGTGCAGAACTGTATTACTGTATTTTTCGGACTGTAAGTCGCTCCGGAGTATAAGCTGCACCAGCCAAAAAAATGAGTAGTGAAGAAGAAAAAAAACATATAAGTCTCACTGGACTAGTTATAGGACTATAACTTTTCATTTATTTTATAAAATCTGAGACCAGGAACCAACATTTCATCTTGAAAGGGAAGTTATAGTAATAAAATAGATAACTATATCATAAACAACAGAACAAGTTTACCAAACTCTCCATCTCACTCCAAATCACTAAATCCATTGAATTCTTCATCCTTGTGTCACTTCTAAGCAACTCTGCAACCTCTGGAGGTAAACGGAGTGCCACTTCCTCTTCTGCGTAGCTGTCGTCAGACTCAGCATCAGTTACAGTTAGAATTATTCTGGCTTTTCTGAATCCCAACAGGATGGTTTCTGTTGTCACTGAAGTCCAGGCTTTGTTGCATGATGCACCCTCCAGTGTCACAAGTTTCTCGCTCACTCCAGATTTTATTTGTGCTGCTTGAATATAATTTTTAGGTGCATATTTCGCTACTTGCAGCTTGTAATCTGCAAAATATGATTTTCTTTTTGTGGGCATTCAGTCTTCTCAGTTGTCCGTATAAGTTTGTTTAAATTAAAAATTTTCAGTGGTACAGAAGTAATGGTGCAATCGACTGACATGCTACAGACAGGACAGAGGCTCTTTCTGCAGGAAACATGCACAGTAGAGACAAGTGACAGTGGTACAGGAGTAATAGAAGTATCAGATACTGGCTCACAAGCCTAGAGCGCCCTTTTGTGGCTGCCAGTGTGAATTTTTTAACGTATAAGTCTCACTGAACTATTATTGTTATTGAGTCAGTGGCATAAAATAGTCTCACTATAAAACATAAAGCAAGATAAACCATTTTTAAAGGTGCCCTGCTTTTCAACTTTTCAGGTAGAGGATCAGCTACATCCGTGTCTCCATGGAGATATTACTGTTTGCATTGATTATTCCACAGCATGGAAATTAACTTGGCAGTCACAATGGAGACTTATTAATGGTCAGATCTATGGAGAAGCAAGCCTGCACATGGTAAGAATTCATGTTTGTAAGTACTTTTTGAGCAATAAAGCATCTGTAAATGAACAAATGGAAGGGAGATATGTGTAATGCCCTACTGTGGAACTTTCTAGGCAAAGAAATAACATCTCCATGGAGACAAGCAAGACCCTCCACCTGAGATGTTACATATTGCAGCTTTAAATAGTCCATATCATTAAAAGACCTGAGCTGCAACAATAATTGGCTCAAATCTAATATGATTACAACAAATAAAAAAAAAGAAATGACAAAAATCTCACCACTTTTGCAAATCAATTGTGCACACAATAATTATTGAGTCCCAACATATATTGCTTACATATATTGAATAACAGAGGTGGGACCAAGTTGTTGTTTTACAAGCCTCAAGTCTTGAGTCACTGGCCCATAAGTCCAAGTCAAGTCCAAGTCGTCTGCTTTGAGCTTCAAATCATTTCAAGTCTTTAAATCAAAATACCAAATATAGCTTAGATTTTTGCAGTTTATATGATTTTTAGACTAAATTGTACTAAAAAAGTCATGGTATATTTATATAGGTGTCACAGTTCTGTCTTTTTGTTTACTTGTTTTCCCCAGTCCAGTTCCATTTCTCACTCTGTTCCGGTCCTCCTTTTGCCACCTCCCTCCTTTCCCTACAGCTGCCCCTCATTTTGTAATCAGCCCAGGCTCAGTCTATATATACTCCCTCTGCTCCCTCAGTCTTTGCCTGATTGTCGACCTGTCAAGACATACACTCAAGCTTTCCCTGAACCTCTGTATCTCTGTACCCTGTTGTTTGCGTTTAGTGCAATTCTGATTTATTTCCTTGTTGACCTTACCTGCTTCTGTTTATTTCCCAGCTTATTTTCCTTGTAGACTATTTCCCAGTTTCTGGATGATATTTTCGTTCACGTTTGACATCATATACTCCTTTGTTGTTGTCAGTCTGATTTATTAAATATTGTATAAACATATTTATCTTTACCTGTTAAAGGACACTTTCTGTTATTCAATTAAGCCTTTGTTTGCCTGCACAATTGTGTTGCATTTGAGTCCAATTCACCTGCGTGATAATAGGAGTATTTATACAAGAGTTATAGAAATGCAAATTTTTCCTTTTTAAATGTCTTGAGCGTGAAATATTACAATCAGAATAAAAAGAATTGAGATTTAAAATAACACTTATTTTGTCACGTAGTCTGCACTGAAATGGAAGGATCATGTTCCTTCTGTTTTACTGTATTGTACTGTATACTACTGTAGTACATTTGAGGATACCACATCACAGTACTTCAGTTTCATCCAAAGTAACAAACAGAAGTGGGAGGGGCATGTTCCAGTTTGTTCCTGTAAAATTCAGCACCACATTTATCAACTGTAAAGAGGAAAGTATTTTATAAAAATACTTTTTTTAGGAGAAGCATCAAGTCTTCTCAAGTCCAAGTCAAGTCAGAAGTTATTCACCTTCAAGTCCAAGTTGAGTCCCAAGTCTGTTTATTTGATCAAGTCAAGTCTCAAGTCCTAAAAATAGTGACTCAAGTCTGACTCGAGTCCCCACGTCTGCTGAATGATAAGTTGATATAGTAATTATGACAGGCCTAAAATTAACATTTCATTACCTTTTCTAATGTAGCAGGAAACACACTGTCCTGCCTATTATCAAGAAGTACCCACGTTATACATTTGGAGAGTTTGTCTAATAGAAACCCAACCATGGGTGAACGTGAGAAATTGAAAACAATGATTGTCTAGACTGGAGAAGTCACCGGACATGTGACTGGAATCCTGATCCCTTAAGCCCAGTGGGAAGAGTGTAGAGGGGAGGAGAGATTGGCCATAAGATAAACACATCTTTGGGGATTTGGAGTGCGAGCTGCTGTGAAGGGGAGATACTATTAGCCTCAGCGTGACAAAATTATCCAAAAATATCTGAGTGGGTTGCTTGCTGCAGAGCACTGAGGTTTTTCAGTGTGTACTTGGGCAGGCTCTTTTCACAGCCAGTGATCTTTATGGGTTTGGAGAGTGAGATGAAAGCAACGTGGAGTTTGAATTTTGTCTTGTTTAATAGAACGAAATCTTTGTTCTTCCAGCTTCCTACAGCATTTTAATGTGAGTTGGTTTGATGTGAGTACTTACATGTTGAGAAAATAAGTGATTGTAGGGGTTAGTGTATGGCATAATCTGAGTGATGAGTTAAAAAAAAAGTTGTATGTATGTTTTGAAAGATATAGAACTCTGGAATGAATGAATTATGCATTAAATTAGTTTGTTCTAATTTATTTTTTTTCTCTTATATATCCAGTAAGTCGTGAGTTAAATTGTAAACTTGCTGTTCATACAATGCTTTTCTTTCTTGGAATTCTGTCATTGTTTAAAAGTGTTCGGCAATATAAGTAGTTTTTTTTTACTTCAGCCTAAACCCTTTCGGTCATGATCTATGGGATTGTAGTCTATATTTTGTTTTGGTTTGTTTTGTAGGACTGCAAAATGACTGAATTAAAAAAAAAAAAAGTTGAGTTTAGAGTTTTCATTTTCCTTAAAGCTCCACTACGTAACTTTTTTTGTTGGGGATCCAAAACCTGATCCATGAAGATACTGTATTGCCTGTAATGTTTCACAGTATGACATTAAACTAGGGCTGGGCGATATGGGTCAAAAAATATATCTCGATATATTTTGCTATATCTCGATATACGATATATATCTCGATATATGTTCAAGAAAAAATAACCCCCTAAAACTGAAAACTGCAAAAACAAATCTGCCAAATTCCACAAGGTCTTTTTTTTAAATTGAAGTGTAAGAGGTCGGCAGTTCATATAGGAACATTTAAGATTACAAAAAAACCCTAATTACATAAATAATAATTTAACTGTAAAATAAAAGAAATAAAACATATTTCCTTCTTTTCATTCATAAATAAAACAACTCAACACAAGCTCATCTTTGCATTAACTCTGTTATCCAAACCATAACCATGAGCTCATTTAGCAGAGGAAGCTCGGGATATTGCTTATTATTATTATTAATAGATCCATATCCAGTAGGAAGAAGCTCTGAGGTTTTAATCCCACAATCCACTGCAGATCAAACCCAACGTTTCCAAATACACTATTGTACAAGTGACACTGCAGCAGATTATTAATTAAAATATTCTGCATAAATAAACTTTACATTGCTAAACTTTACAAGATATAAAGGATAACGACTCTAGAGCCACATCAGCCTGTTTGCGATAATAATGTGTTTAATGCAGTTTTGCGCACGTGTGCAGAAACGAAACTTAAGCGCATGACTCATTTGCATAAACAGCGCACTTCTCATGCAGCTCAGCTCGTTTAGCTTCTTTCGGGCTAAAGGACGCGACTCGGTGGAATATGAGGATGTGCTGCTGATGGTTTTGTCTGTAAATGATGGAAAAGGTTCGTGGTGCTTGAAGCTTTTCACTGGCACCAACTTTCGGCGTTCAGGGCGATAGTGAAGAGTGAAGGAGACACGAGCGAACAAAATCAGGGAGGCGGGGGCGCGGAGGCGACGAGAGAGAAGGTAAACAAGCGAAGCAGCGAAATCAAAATTAAATAAATATAAGCATTATATCGATATATACGATATGTCAGAATTGATATCGATTTTAAAAACTATCTCGATATATTTAAAATATCGATATATCGCCCACCCCTACATTAAACTTATTTATCTTGCTTTTATTCAGTTAGTTATTATTATTGCTAAACAATATCCTGACAGACATGCGTTCTTACTGTGAGCAGTTGTCTCCCCATAGTGACTTATGGCAGCTGCTTGTCTCCATACGTGAATAAGTTTAAAGCCATACTGTGTAACATTACACACAAAGCAATAACATTTCTTGGGAAACAAGCAGGTGGTGGACTAGGGGTGGGATGAGACAGCATTTTCCCAAGACGAGTTTTTAAATCATTTACAATAATGACATCAATTCACAGTTTTTAATTGCTTTAATTATTTTTATATTGCATTGTGAATGTATTTTATGTGTTGATACAGTTCATTTACTTCATCTTTATTATTTAAATGACTAAAACTGGACCTGCTCTTCTGTTCTGTGTCCCTCCAACTCCTCCTCCTCTCCCCCGAAATGCACTGTTCCACCTTGTGATGTCATAAAGTAGTAGATTTTAAGTTGACAGCTACATTTTACTTTTGTTAACTAGAAATTGGCAATTTCATGGCTGAAATTATCCAAATAATTCTAGTGAAGATGAATGGAGTTTAAAAACACAGTGGAGCACTTCCTGTATTACCACACAACACAGTGTTTTCTGTTTGGAAGAAGAACTGTACAGAAGCCAGCTCATAACAAACACAACTCTGCAACAAATACAAACGCGACAACACAAATGCAAACGCCACAACACAACAAAAAGCCACAACAAACCAAAATAGCCACAACACGCAAAAAAAAGCCACAACAGAAGTGACCGCGGGACTCTATTTTAATGCAAACGCCGCAACAAATACAAATGCGCCAACACAAATGCAAATGCCACAACACAACAAAAAGCCACAACAGAAGTGACAGCGGGACTCTATTTAACGATGGACCAAGCGACGGTCAGACAGTGACATTGATCCTGGCCACAAAACAATAAATTACTTTTACTTACGTTTCCAACTTTGTTCACTTCTCTGTTCCTTTACTTTTCACATTCTTGTTCTTCTTCAACTTTTCACATTCACTTCCCGCTTGATCCTTTAACGCGTCGCTCGGTCCGTCGGAAAATAGAGTTCCGCGGTCACTTCCGTTGTGGCTTTTTGGTTTATTGTGGCATTTGCATTTGTGTTGTGCTGCTTGTATTTGTTGCGGCGTTTGCATTAAAATAGAGTCCCGCGGTCACTTCCGTTGTGGCTTTTTTTAGTTTGTTGTGGCGTTTTGTTGTGTTGTCGCGTTTGTATTTGTTCCGGCTTTTGTGTTTGTTATGAGCCCTCCCTGCTTCTGTAGAACTCAGCCTAAATTTGCAGGATTTGTGAATTAAACATGTGTGAGTGAAATAAAACGCAACTCGAGGCATGTTTCTGATGAACAACAACATAACATAGATCAGAAAATAGTATATATAATATAATATGGCCCATTAAGCCACCCCGCTACTTTAAAAATACCCTTTTGAAGGTTAATGTGAAATGTGTAAATGTGAGCACAACAAAGCAGATTGAATGCAGTGATCTACAGTAACCCAGAATGAAACGCCTCATTCACCCCAGTGTTTGTTCTCTGTTGTCTGCTGACCCACTGCAGGAAGAGAGGAGAGATGGACAGAAAGGAGAGACAGAAAGACGAGAGACAGAGTGAGGAAAAGAGGAGAGACGGAAGAGATCAGAGAAAGGAAGACAGGTTGGGTTGTGGATAGAGGAGAGGAGGAGAGACAGACGGAGAGGAGAGACAGAGGAGCTGAAAGAAGGTGAAGGGAAACAGGAGAAGTAGAGGGAAGACAGGGAGCTGAGAATAGAGAGAGGAGGAGAGGAGAGACAAAGGTGGAGAGACAGATGACGAGGCTTGTATATTTGCAGAGCAGTGAGAACTCTTTGTTGTGCCAGTTCTTGGCTTCATGCACAAACCATTGAAAGACAGTGTCAGTCTGTTTCAATGGCAATGGTGCTGGTGCTATGGCATTAAAAGCTGTCTTAAAAATGTAAAAAACATAACTAGATCACTTTAACCACTTTGCAGTGGTCCAAAACTGACTGATAAACTCTGACGATATTTTTGGCACAATATGTAGGGCCAATTTGGACTATTATCCCTAAAATATGTAATTTAAATGATTACAAATTCACTCACAGCCCTTTTTAAACCATAAACATATAAAGAGAGCAGTTTAGTGATGTTACTGTAAGTGCAGTTTTCAGCACACTAAAATGTTCAAATTAACACACTGGGCTGTATTTTGCCCCTGGTCTTATTTATAGTACAGGTGGGGGGCTCTAAACAGGAAGTGTGTCGTGCCTAAATATAAGGTGGAGTGAAGCAGACTGAGGGTGTGGTGTGGCATGTTCAGTGAATTGCCAGAATCATAAAAATAAATATCAAACTTAGTCCACTGAAAAACATAATGTATAACATACTCAAAGGCTATTTCTGTATATTAGGATGATAATGCATAACATTCATGTATCAAATCCGGGATATTGGTGCACCATCTGGATGCCCTCTCACAGTGCTGAACCCGCTCCCTGTATCGGTTTAATGCTGCTCTACAATTTGGTTTGATCTGGATCTGTACTAAAGCTGTTTGTAAAATCCCTCAGTCGTCCAGGTAGAATCCATGGCTAAAGGAGAAATTCAAGGAGAAAGTCAACTACTATATAGATATAGACAAATATAGACAAGACATAGACAAATCATACACCATTTGAACATGTTTCATATGAATCCTAAAAGATTTGTATATGACAGTGAAAACACTTAAAAGATCTTTGGTAAATATGTGCAGCATGAAACATAAAACTTTATAACCTGCAAGGACTGAATATGACACTAATCCCACATACAACATCCTCACAAGTGTTGGACAAAGGTCATTTATTTCATAGAAAAACAAGTGAAATGATGATTGTTTCCTTAAACTTGATTGTTGTGTTGTGTGTGTATGAGAGTGAGAAAGAAAATTATTATTTATGTGTGTGTTTGTGTGTGTGTGTGTGTCGTGTGTGTGTGTGTGTGTGTGTGTGTGTGTGTGTGTGTGTGTGCGTGTGTGTGTGTGTGTGTGTGTGTGTGTGTGTGTGTGTGTGTGTGTGTGTGTGTGTGTGTGTGTGTGTGTGTGCACGTGCGTGCGTGTGTGTGTGTGGGCAGCATGGGGGTAAACACAGTTATGATTTTAATGTATTTCTTACTCTGTAAAGCACTTTGAATTACTTTGTGTACGAATTGTGCTATAAAAATAAACTTGCCTTGCCTTGCCTTGCCTAATGCAAATATTGCATTACAACCTTAAAAAAACATCTTCCACTGACATCACAGTGAACATACAGGCTGTAAAATATTTTTACTCTGCAAAATCCTAATTATTAAAAAGGTCTATATTGACTTGTAATATTCCAAAAAGCAGCTATACACTTATGTTTTTTTTTTCACATGCCTCAACTGACAAGAGGTCATATCAATTTCAAATACCAAGATACTTGTAATTGTCCTCAATATCTGCTACTGTTCCCCCTGAAATCAGCAGCTATGAAATCAGTAGTTAGTTAGCTCAATTGGTAAGTTACTGGACTTCCATGTGGTAGACTTGGGTTCAAATCCCCCTTCAGACTGTGACAATACAAACATTACATGGAACATACAAAGAAAATGTAGTTTATCATGCACATTACCTGTAAATGTCATGCAAAATGTTCACTTTATCTTTACTAGTTTTTCATAATATACTTGTATGAGAAAAATGCGAAAGGGGCGACTTTCAGGAGTAAACCACACATGACACATATAAACCTTATATAAAGATTTACTACAAAGACAGTGGTAAATTCTTATATTTTTTCCAGTTTTTTTCCATATGGGCTCAGAGACGTGACAGGGATCAGGCGTGTGCATTCATTGACACCTCGGGGCTGTGACAGTGGAGAGGAGGAGATGCATGTCTCGAATGCGTGCGCTGCTCTCTTGGCAGCAGCGGTCAGCAGAGATTTGTACAGTGGCTCTTAGGATGTAGTGCACATGAGCACTGCTCTGTTACAGCCACCTGCACATCCTGCCTCACGCGCTCATGCCGTGGAACATCCTTCTACAAGCTCACACCGTAGCCCCGTAATCAAATCTCACAGAAAGTCTAACACGTGCTTACAAAAGAAATGTCCCTCCCTCCTTGACACTGATCTGTCATATCAGTCACTTGCATGATGGACACAAAGACCAGTAGCCATTTCATTAAAAAGTGCAAATATCTGCCCGATCTATCAGCGAACTTATTGTATATCAGTCAATCTCTAATGTGCACTTCCTGATTATAGAACAATAAAATACTTTGTAATAAGATGCGGACACCACATAATAGACTTATTTTGACTGCAAACCAAAGTAAAAATCAGGTACAGCATCTTTAAATGTGTCCAGGATGAGATGGATAGAACAGGGGATGGTTTTTAGATGAGGACCACCCACAAAGCTGCGGTAGTATTACAGTTAGTCGGTGTGAGAGAGAAGAGCACAGGAACACTGTAGGGAACACATGAAAGCAGAAGTTTTCTAACTCCTGGCACAAAAGGCATGTTCCTTTAAGCATTTATGATATGTAGTATGGACTAGAATGGCACCTTCAAAGTCACCCACTGTATTGCTTGTTACATGTGAAGGTTTTCATTGCTGGGTTTTGATAACACTAAAAGGCTTGCAGGTTGCCATGGAGATCACATACATGCAGCGTACATAGGAACTGTTGTGGAATTTGTACACAAAATATCAAAAAATAGCTGAAAAGTTGTCTTGAATCAAGGAGTCTGATTTATTGAAGCAATTGTTCACACAATCACAAATCTCACAATCACAATCACTACCTGTCCCTGACAGAGCATCATCTGTCCCTAAACAGTGACATAGACACAGAAGTTAAGACTCTCATCCGCCAACAGGTCAACACAAGGATGGGTCAACAATCAGGAGAATAACAAGCTAGGATTCACATAAACAATAGACTCGTGAGAAAAACAAGACCAGAGTGTTTTACATGGGATAACAGCTAGGATTACAGGGAGCCATCAAGAAACTAAATATAAAAACCAAGATGTACGAATCAAGAGGTTATGATATCCTCGCTTAACAGTAGGCATTTATGATCAGCCTGATTACAGCCTGATGATCAGATCACTGATGTAAAGATTTCTATAACACAACAACTGGCTTTGGTTACTCTTGAGCAATGTAGCACACTAATGATTACTTTGTAATCAAGTTTTGAGTCTTTACTTAGGGTGCTTTGACATCACTAGTTTGATTATTTAGTCCACACCAGGTAATAAAATTGCTGTTTTATATAGCATATAGACACCAGTGTGGTCCTTTCACACCTGCAAATGAACCAAAATTCGTCCAGCTGACGTATATCCAAGGCTCCTGTGCACAGCGGGTTTGACCGCATGTGGCTTGGGGATGCTGAGGCTCTCCCGCACTAGACCTCTCGGAAGCGAAGCCGAGACGCACTGTCCCAACCAGTGGCCTTCCCATGGAGCCCTCTCTGTGGGGTAATGATGGTGTGAGCCGGTCCCTATCCCCCCCAATGCGGAAGCTGGCCTCCAGCACACATGCTTTCTCAAACCCTGCCTAAGAGCCTCCCTAGCCCGGGGAGCTTGGACTCGCAAACTTACAGACCACCAGCTGCGGGGCAGGCGTCAGGACCAAACCCTGGCTCCCATCACACACTTAAACTGGGGCACAGGGGCCCATTGCTGGGGCACACGCTCAATACAGGATGGTGGAAATTAAGGACTGGGGAGAGGGGGGGTTGATGTGCTCAATTCGGGAGCCCAGTCTGCGTTTATTTTAGTGCGGATCCGAGTGCGATTAATGCTTTCACACCAACGAAAAGAACCGAGCTAAGAGCTACTGGTTTATGTTGTCTGGTTTATGTCTGGTTAAGTTTAATGCCATACATACTGTGAAATATTCCAAGCAAATCAAAAACATTTCCATAGATACATGCAGGTTTGTAAGGATTTTTAACATTTTTGCAATGTATTTTATAATGTATTATGTTTTGGCAGTGAGTTGTTTTTTTTTTTTTTTTTTGCCAGAACCTGCACAAATCTTAATTCACATAATTCACAACTTTGTAGCTGATATCATCATTATTTTCTGGGGTTGAAGCAAGCTGGGGGCACTGCTCTGTCTGAAGCTCTGTTTTCTAAAGTTAGACTTAAATCTGAGCTTTGCTTTAACAGAATCTGACTTAAAGATTGACTTTCTATAACAGGTGAGCTCATTTGTGCTGTTAGTCCCTCTCACCAGCTGTAAATCAAACCTGTTGTTTAAAATCTGTTTTCAGTTTTTTGAGTTTTCAGACTTGGACTTTAAAACACCAGGCAGTGTTTGCTAAACTGTGCATTAGGTCCAAGGTCACGGCTGAATATTTGATCATAGAGATACATGCAGTCCCCTCAGTGGTGTCACTGCGAAGTATCAATTGCCAGGATTTCCTGTATCAGTGGAATGTACTATGCGGCAGTACTTTGGTATTTGTACAAGCTCAGAGCAAAGACTCATTGTCCTTAACATTTTCGTTTGTCTGCCAAGTGTGCATCCCATTGATTGTTTGGTGCCATTGAGGTAAAATATAATCAATTTAGTTCTTCTTTGCTCAGAACTGTTTGTTCAGATACATGCTGGAGTCTACAGAAAGTGTAATTATAAAGCTGTATTTAAAGGAGGCGACAGACATACTTTGTAAATCAAGATAAAGTAGCTGGATTGTATTTGTTCAGATGGAAAACAGACATTTTGGTATCTCATGGATTCTTATTGGCTCCTTTAGTCCTTGTCAGCCGTAAATAAAGTAAAGACAAACTGTCCCACGTTCTTATCTCTGATTAATATATTTGGCCAAAACAACCAGTATTTTATGTAGTTTACTTGTTATCTAGCCTCCTCTTTGTTTATGTTTATAGCCGATCCCAATTATTGCAGTGCACAAGTTACTATTCTCCCTAGCATCCTTTCAAGATAACTTAATTTGAATACAGAACCAGAATACATGTAGGTCATTTCTTTTTCTTTTCAACATTCAATTGAACCAGCAATACTGGAACAAAATAGTCAATAAAATAACTACAAAAACATTAGAAATTATACAGAACATGTCTTAACATTTCAACCTACATGCAGAATGTGACAAGGCAATCCAAAAAAATAAAAAATCTCTTGTGACCCACCTGAGGGTCATGACCCAGTTTTTGGGAAACAATGCTATAGACCTTTCCAGGACTGTTGTGTTTACACAGCCTGCTACTGATTGTAAGCTTTCTATCCAGTTCATTTTAACGAGGCAGTGAAATTAAAGATTAATTTTGTCAGTTGTCGACAGACAAATGGTTCTTGTTTATGCGTTAATTACATTTGGCAATACAAGGCAATATCTAACTTCCAGCTCTGCTTTCTAAAGTTTACTAATGTCTGTAGGTCTTGTGGCGCTTGATGAAATAAAAAAAAATTAAATATAAAAAAATAATAATAATTTGGCATAATTTTGTGGTCCGTGATATTTTTGGTGTATTTTATTCAGCATAACAGTATATTTAATGATATATTATGCAAAATTATCATTTTCGTCATCATTTCCCTTCGAACCTCAGATAAAACACGGTTTGAATTTTCCGAGGTTTGTTGTGTCTGAGGTAAAAACCCTGTGCAGTTCAGTCCATAAATCACTGGCAGACTCATTTTAAGCTTTTCTGACATCATGTTGCGTTTATTACAACTCCATGCTCTCTCTCATTTAAAATGTCAGCTAGTTTATTTTTTCCCTCCATAGTAATTCCCTCAGCTGCCAGTAGATGGCGAGCTGCACCAAATCTCAATAAGGGGAGCGCTGAAGCTTTGTAAAAATGTTGTTCTTTAATTAGCCAGTATTTTCACTTCTAAAACATGAACTGCCCAAGTAAAGGTACTTAAGCTGCCACATTGCTTAGAAACCAGTGGAGTAAGTTTGTTCATGATTACACATAATAAGAAAAAATTAAATAGCTGACATTAACATGGGCAAAAGTAATATATTACAAGTTGTGGTGAGTGTTCGTGTTGTATCAAAAGTAGGTTTTCTAGAAGTCACATCCATGGACTTAACCTTGGTGTTGTTTCATATAAATGCTAATAGTTACTCTGCACAATCTTATTTCCATAAACACAGTAAATAAAAATATACTGAATCCCCTTTTCATTTATCTGAAGGACATACAGATAATACAGCATCCAATATAACCAGAGAAAAGAATTCATTCAGTCGAATATATTATCCATATTTGGTGACCATTCCTGGAAGCCCAAGTACGTTGTAAGTTGTACTCATCAACATTTTAATAGAAAATACAACATATCTTTAGACCGTTTGAGTTTTAATCAGTTACTTTCAGCCATTTCTAAAAAAGTGAAATTGAAAAGAGAAAAGAAGAATAAGCTTTTGGTTTGTTTCCCACAAATAAGAAGCCATAATTGCTCACTGGTAAACACAAACAAAATAATTTACAAGTGGACTCTTAATACAACTGGTGATTCACTTTCACTTTTTCCTCACAGAGCCTGCTTGTTTTGGGAAGATGAAATTAATGTCCATTCTCATGGAAATGTTACTTTCAAACTATTAATAATACTACAATAGACCCTTACTCGAGAATATTTCAACTTCTTTGTTTGTGATAAAATTACTGCAACAAAAATATCGTTACCTGAACAGCAGGTAGAAAACAATCCACACCGCAAGTTCTGTAAGGATGAAGTGGAAGATCTGTTTCACCTGTTTTATTTTTGTCTTTATGTTGCCAAGTTTTGGGTTTCTGTTCAATCTTGGGTATAGTAAAATTCTTTTGATATTTCCCCCCAAAACATCATGTTCTGGATATCTGAGAGTAATTTCACACTTTTTCTGGATAAAATTATTTTTAAAGCTTCAATGACAGCAAATTTATGTCTAGAATACTTTAAAACCATAATTCACTATCAGTACAATCTAGAAAAAATGGAGAATAACAAGTGATTTGAACACAATAGGAAATGGAATATTTGCTCACTGGCATTAGGGATATAGTAATCATCATCATCATCATTATTGTTATTATTTATTTCTTGTTTCTCTTATTTTAATATGGTTTAGCCCTTTGATTTGCTTATGCCCTTTTTATTTCTGGTTTCTGCATTGTATGTTATTTTTGTTATTATTGTTATTTTTGCTTTTATTATTATTATCATTATTATTATTATTATCATTCCTAATTCCTTCCTTATTGATCTGTATTAAAATGACAGTCTGGAATTTTGGACATAGGACCTCATTTCCTAGTGAGCCAGAGTGTTGGAGACGTGTGGAGACACTTTTTAAAAATTCCATCCAGTCCTTGTATTTGCTGAGGTCGCTGGTGCTAGGCTAGTGCATGTCAATCGTCATAGTTATCCTGCCACTAAAAACAGTCTTACCCACTCCACAAAACACTTGAAGCAAATCTTTTACATTGACAGTTTGGTGTAATAAATGTCTGTGTTGATAGAATAATGTTTGAAATAAAACTAACCTTGCATCACATGAATCGTCGCATGTTGAGGGACTATTTTCTCAGCAGCAGTGGAATTTTACTTTGCCGGTAAGACAGGTGGTAGGTGATATCAGTCCACCGCTGCCAAGCTTTCTATCAGGAAGTACAACTCGCTGCTGCTGCTCAGACATAAATCCTTCAAATGCAAGGTTGGCTTTACTTCTAAAATTATTCTATCAACACAGACATTTACATCGACACTCTGGTGTAATAATAGATTTGCTTCAGGTGTTTTGTGGAGTGGGTAAGACGGCAGGATAACTATGGCCATTGACATGCACTAGCCTAGCACCAGCGACCTCTGCAAATACAAGGACTGGATGGAATATTTTAAAAAGTGTCTCCACACATCTCCTACACTCCGGCTCACTAGGAAATGAGGTCCCATGTCCAAAAATTCTGACTCTTGATTGACTGCTGCACATAGTATCAGTCTCCATGTGGAAGCACCCAAGAATGCAAGGCCTTTTCAACAGAAACGTTATTGTTTAAACTTGTCTTTCCCCATGAATACAAGCATGTGGAAGACAAAGTAACTTGTACAAAGAAAAAAGGCTAGTGAAAAAGTAATTGTCCCCATGGAAATATGCTTTGTCATTAAATTAAGACTGGAAGATAGATAGAAGATACGGCCCACAGTATCATATCTTCATATAAAAGACAGATACTACATAACTTTGTCAATATCTTTGTCCCTATCCTCACATCTAATCAATTCATATTTTCCTAGAAACCCCTGTATTATGTATTATGTGAAATAAGCCATACATGGCAGGAGTGAGAGGCTTACAATATCCAGGAAAGACCTGTCAGGTGCTGTCAGCTTCACTCACACATGATGCAGGCTTATGGAGGATATTTACAGCCGTGATTTAGGCTGTGAGCTTAGGAGGAAGAAAGAAGCAAAGAACAAAAGCATCTGTACAAAGGGAAGCAGTTGGAGTGGGATTGGCCAGGAGGTATTTTACGGTGGGTGTGAGTATATAGCCTGTCTGTGGAGAGAATTGAAGTCCCCTTGTGAAGGAAAAGATGATTAAAGAGAGGAGGTCTTAATACTGAGCCCTGACGCACACCATTGAGTATGAAGTAGAATGAAGACTTGTCTTGATCTATTGCAAATAAATAAATAGAATACTATGTTGTCAATATTTTGGAATGGAGGCAACTGCAGGTGTGAAATATAATACACTTAATAATAAACTTACCTCAGGTCTAAAGAAGAAATGTCAGTTTGTTTGCTTTTCTATTACAAACTATGAACTATAAACTATGACATTATTATACACTGGTAAAATCAGCATATCGTGATTCACATTTTTTTCCAAGAAAGCAGCTGTATGCCCCAAAAAAAGGCATTTTCCTTGCCTACATCTCCTATTGGTCACCCTCAGAAATTCCCAGTGTGAGTGACAGGTGGATCTATCATCAATTGCAATATAGTATGATTTTTTTTTTTTAAGAATCTGATGACTTTAGTGACCTCTCCAAGGCAAAATAAATCAAAATCATGGACTGGCTCTAAGAAAATTTGAATTATTTTTGGTGCATCTCCCACCCCTGTAATAAATCCACCTATAATTCAATAAATACTTCTTAATTCTTAGGCAGAAACCATCACTAGTCCCACCCATTTCTTCTCTTGGCAACACGCTGGTGCCTTTTTGCTTTTATTTAAAGTGTATTGACAGCTAGCTGTGTTGAACTTTTGCTGGAGTTTGTGTGTTCACACTTGCACAAACGCCTCAATATAATTGCCACTAAATTAGGACTTCATCCTGAACTAAACCCAAACTAGTCTATACCAGGCCTAGAACAGGACCAAACCAAGTTTCCATCAGAATTAAGATGGGTTGAAACCAGGACCAAAAGCATGAATGCACCCTAACAACAAGAAATCAAAAAGAAGAATCAGATGCTATATTACTCTAGATTCTTTTTCAGACCAAAGTTTAGATTGTTTTCATACTTGACAGTTTCAACTGCTCACTTCTTCCTCAGAGTGGTCAACAAACACCGTTGCTGTCAATTGAAAGATGGAAATTTGCCCATGGTACTATAATCCGGGACAAGAGGGCTGTTTTACTCTCACACACCTGAAATACTGTATTAAAATAAATTATTGGACTAAGAATCAGATGCTTTCATTTGGATTTTTCATTGGGACTGAATTTGGAACTAATCCTACATAAAATTAGAACTAAACCAGAACAACTGAACGCACCCTAAAAATAATATGCTACAGGTTTGAACTCATGACCTCACTGAGCACAGAATGACTGAACCATGGGTTTACTCACCCTATGAACTGACACATACAATATGTGCGAAGTATGACTCATCCGCAGCTTGTCCAAAATGTGGCAGGCAGGTTTTTGACAGGTACAGATATCACATCACTCAATCTTCAATAATCATGACATCGCAAAGCCCAAGACAAATGGCCTGATTTAATTCGATCTCACCTTGCCTTACTTTATTTAGGGTCACTTTTATAAATAGTTGTAACTGTGCATCTAAAAGTCCCATGGGTAGTGTTTTCCACTGTTTGTAAATAATGCATTTTCTACATTGAAACATTTAACATATGTTGCTCAAAAAAATTAAAGGAACACTTTGAGAACACATCAGATCTCAGTGTGAAAAAATATGCTGGATATCTATACAAATATGGACAGGGCAATGTCTGAGGAACAAAAGGATGCTTTTAATGGAAAAAAAAAAAGTCAGCATACAGAGGGCTTAATTTTATGGACACCCTGAAAATCAAAGTGAAATAATGATGTGGAAGGCTAGTCCATTTTGCCAAATTATTTTCTACAACTCAAAATGCTTCTCAGTATTATGTGTGGCCCCCATGTGCTTATATGCATGTTGTCTGATGGACCAAAACATAATGTCCCAGAGGTGTTCTGTCGGGTTTCAGTCGGGTGATGATGATTGCCATCCAATATATATATATATATATATATATATATATATATATATATATATATATATATATATATATATATATATATATATATATATATATATATATATATTATTTATCTGGAATATAAAATAATGTGTTACATGTTGGTATAAACATACAACCATATAATGCTGTGCTGTTTCCACTGTTATTTATCAGTCTGTTTAAAAAGACATGACCCAACGGCACAGAGAACAGGGCAATAGGGCACTGAATATTGGTATTAAATATTGATATCAGCCAATACCGATACCGATACTGGAATCTATATATTGCTCATCCCCAGGTATTAACTATATACCTAACCAAGCACATCAAGGAATCTCCATTCAAACTGCAAATTACGCCATACCAATTTTGTCTGTCCTTCAGCTTCACTTTAAATTAGGCACTGATGACACATGAATGCAAATCTACTCTCATATTCACAGGCCTCTTACAACACCCTGTGTTGTGTTGTTGTGTCCACAGCACTCAACCTGACAGAGGAGAAGGTGCTGTGTCCTCTGGGGACCTTCCCATGTGGAAACCTGAGCGTGTGTCTGCCCCAGGTTCTGCACTGTAACGGCATCGACGACTGTGGGAACCAAGCGGACGAGGAGAACTGTGGTGAGGAGCTGGGACACTCGGAATCTGTGCTACTGTGTTACTGTGCATACAACAAGGAGGGCTACCTGATATTACAGAGTGAATCTTTTTAGTGCTCCACTGTGTTTTTATTATATTATATTATATATATATTTCACTCCATTTGTTAGAATAATTTGTATTATTTCAGAGCTGAAATGTTCAATCTCTTCTGAACTAAAGGTAAAAAGTACCTGATAACTTGAAATCCATTGCTTAATGACACCACAAGGTGGAAAAGAGCATTTTGAGTTTTAGAGATGCACTCAGTCCAGCTCCAGGCTTCAGTGTCGGATTGATTTTATTTTATTTTTGCGGTTTGACAGTTAGAGCAGGGCTCTTCTGTGCTGTTGTGTCACTGCCTTTGAAGCTGTACACACGACATCATGAGTTCCCCTGATAACTAACCATTTATTAGGGAAAAGGGAAGAACCCGGAGCTCTGCAGCACCTCCACTCATTTCCTTATTTCCTTATTACTTTTCCAGAACACTTCCAGCCACTGAACCAGCACTGTGCCATCTGAGCCTGGGGTCAGTGATACTGTGTTGATTAGTGGTGTGCAAACATATTGAAATATCAATATACTGTATTGTTTAATCATGGGCTGATGTATTGATATATTGACAACAGTACTTTTTTGTATATTTTATTAAATTATTTTATTATATTACTACAGTTTTATTACTTGTTTAGAGGAAGGAAACTCGTTTATGCAACACACTGTTTTGATTATTAAAATGGGCATGTTTCATATTAACTTTGCACAAGAAGTGGTTTAACAAAGACTTTTAATATCACAGCCATGATTTATCCATTATTTTTTTATTTGAACCCCATAGAATAGATTTAAAATATATCATATTGAATCAAAAACTAACTGTACTGAGATACGCTATCATGACCTATGTATCGAAGTATGTGTCACTTTTTAATGATACCCAGCTCTAGTGTTGATGGTTATTGACAAAATGTATTTTGAATGGGATAAAGTAGGATATATTGTATGTGTGTGTAACACTCTCCCCCTACGTACAGCCTAAAAGACAATTGTGCCCATTTTAATTTGCTTCAATACTGCTGAGAACCCCTGCCCCCCAAACAAGGCAAAAAAAAAAAACTCCCAAAAGGCCCTGTGTCCCAGGCCTTATTACTTAGTCCCCCAATAATAATTCTTTCAGCAGCTTGTGTAGCCTCTTAGATATTCCTTTGGCACAGCTAAATCATTCCCCAAAGTCCCCAAAAGTGGCAGATACAACGAGGCATGTAGTTGTGACTATGGTGTGAGGACTGTGCAGTTTCTCAAATTGAAATTGAGATTTAGTCATTTCTAATTATCCATGACGCTTGGTCTTTAATTGGAAGGTCCACAGGCAATCTTCTCTAAGTAAAAGCATGTGGTTTGGAGCAAAGATCAGGTTTTGGAGGAAAGAAATTCAACCATATTATAATACTGTTGGTAAGTTAATGCTACCCCCTACCCTATCAAACAGAAGTAATGTAGGTACTATCTATATATGTGTGAGAATCCAAGTCTAATCACATATGCTAGCTTTAGATCACAATGATTCAAATTCTGTGCTGCATTCAGTATGAGGAAGAAAATTATGTTGTCTTTTGAGATGTCCCCAAGCCTTAGAAAAAGGGTTTACAATAAAGTTTAAGCTCAGGATATCACAGCTGCATATATTATACAGTTGCTGAGCACTGCCCAACAAAACAGGTCTATATTATTCCTGTCTACTTTCAGTGAGCATGCATCTAACACCAGTGATTTGATCAGGTGTGGATACAATAGAATACAAAACAACACAATAGAAGCTGAAATACAAATTGCAGTATAATAGGGGAGGAGTTATACATGGCAGGCTGCTTTCAAGGTGCACTCCACATTAGGGATGGGCATGATTAGTCGATTAATCGATAATTGATCATTAAGAATTTCATCGATTACGTTCATTTTAATCGACAAACCGAATGTAGGTTGCTGTGCGTAGTGTGACCAAACGGGGCTTCGTACATGTCGCTCTCTGCACTCAGAAGGAGTGAGCAGACACAAACAGTAGGTCAGTCTTCAACGTAGCGAAGTGCATATACGTATTTAACTATGACTTGTACAAGAAATTCCACGCTTTTCGTTGTGTTCGGGACAAGTGTGAGGCCATGTGCACAGTGTACAAAGCAGCACATATGTTTCTGTGTCCAGTGGGAAAAAGTTTTGCCAGGTGAAAGTAGCACAATGTCGATGACGAGTCCCCACCTCCTGTCCTGGTTTTGACAAACGCAAATATGGTCACACTAACCTGTATTCCACTGAGTCATGTCTTTTAATCTGACAGAAGTTGAACCGCATCAGTGACACAAGAGCTGTAGTTTTTATCTTCGCTGAGTTTATGCAAATTAGTGATGCAGTTTTAAGTTTCGTTTCTGTGAGAGTTACGCAAACTGAATTAAACACATTATAATAAACGGGCTGATGTGGCTCTAGAGTCATTATGGTTTATATGTCGTAAAGTTGAATTTATTTATGCAGATTAGTAGTGCAGATAGTAATAATAATGATCATTTTAATATAAAAACATGAATGATTAATCGATAATCGATCGTTAATTCTTCCGACGATCGATTAAGAAAATTTCATTGAATGCCCATCCCTACTCCACATTCATAAGTGTAAAACTGGCACACAGAAGGATATTCAGACTGTGGTTCTTTGCTCACAAGTATTTTGATTGCAGTTATATTTGTGATTTATTTATAAAAAGTAGGCAAGGCAAGTTTATTTGTATAGCACAATTCGTACACAAAGTAATTCAAAGTGCTTTACAGAATAAGAAATACATTAAAATCATAATAAAAACAAATCAAAACATAAATAATCATGAAGATTTAAATTAAAAAAGAGAGACATGAATTGGAGAGAAGAATGCGGAATGAAAACCTTTCAGTTATATGCACAGTTAAACAGAAATGTTTTGAGCCTGGATTTAAACAGCGTCACAGAAGAGTCGGTCTCACATGTTCAGGAAGACTGTTCCAGGTTTTAGCTGCATGAACCTGAAACGCTGACTCCCCTTGTTTAGTCGTGATTCTGGGCACCAGCAGGAGGCCGGTCCCTGAGGTCCTCAGAGTGCGAGATGGTTCATATGACACTAACATGTCACAGATGTACTTTGGTGCTCGGCCATGGAGAGACTTGTACACAAGCAGAGCTGCTTTAAAGTCTATTCTCTGAGGCACAGGAAGCCAGTGCAGAGACCTGAGCACAGGACTTATGTGCTCGTACTTCCTAGTTCGAGTAAGGACCCGAGCTGCAGCGTTCTGGATGTTCTGGATGTTCTGGATGTTCTGCAGTTGTCTCACAGCTCGTTTGGAGAGACCAGTGAGCAGAACATTACAGTATCTAACCTACTGGAGACAAACGCATGGATAAGTTTCTCCAAGTCTGATTTAGACAGTAAACCTTTGATTTTTGCTATGTTTTTTAGATGGTAAAAGGCTGCAGATGTTATTGATTTGATGTGGCTGTTAAAGTTCAAGTCTGAGTCCATTATTACCCCGAGATTTCTTGCCTGATTTGAAGGTTTTAGAGAGAGAGACTGGAGGTGACTGCTGACACTGTCCCTTTGTTTTTGTGGACCAAAGACTATGACTTCAGTCTTGTCAAGTAGCATTCTCTTCAGAGTGCATGATGTAAACATCTCTAGGAGCATTAGATTTGAGAGAAGACTAACCACAGCCTAATCCAATACAAGAATCCCACATTTTGCAGGGGACATAATCTAAAAAAAATGATTTGCAATTCAATTTGTGGTTTTGAATACAGACTTAATGTAAAGTTGCTATCGCTGCAACCACACTCTTATTAGTTTATTAGTATACATTTCTAAAAGTATAAAAGACAATACATGTTAAAACATTTAAGGCAAAGCAATAACATTTCCAAAAGATGAAATGGTCAGAGCAAATTCTGTGAAGATCTGACTTTAAAAACAGAAATATGACATCATGTCTAATGTTTTTACAACTAAGAATATGTAATTAAAACATTAAAACTGTTATCAGTAAAAGCTATATTTGATTTGAACATGCCTACTTCATATCTGGGGTCACAGTTTGGCCATGTTTATGAAATTTAAAATAAAAATCATATAGTTTCCTTTGCAGAAAACACTGTGAATATGTTGTTGGTGACAATAAAACTATTCCAAATGTCTCCTTTCTGTCAGCCTGATCACCACTTTGAGAAGGTGATATCTTAAGCATGACTACACTTTTGTAAAAGGGTTCAGATGGATAATTTCTGCTTGGTACAAACCAGCAATTATGCCACTTTTTGACATTAAAACGTGACATTTTGCCAATTATCTATGTTGAATTCTTATTGAAATGGACAGGCATTCCGTCACATGTGCCCCCTTTTGTGCATGGACAACCTACATCCATCTTGCTCAAGGACAACCTGACTGATATTCAAAGTATTCTTTAAACATGTACATTACCGGCCATTCACAGCACTCTCAGTTCTATAGATTGTGTTCATGTGCTACATGTTTGATGGTGATGGCATATGGCAGATTTATAGTTTTTGGAAGAAACATAGTAAGTTATGATCCACAAATTCTGAATGTGATCATTAAAAGTCCTATATTATGCAAACTTGTAAGCTCTAAGCGATGTTATAATGCTGTTACATCCTCAAAAACATATCCAGAGTTGTGTTTTGTTTGAGAAACCTTCCATTATTAGTCTGTCTCTAGCTCCAAAGCTCAAAATGCTCTGTTCTACCTTGTGATGGCATGAAGCAATGCTCTTCATCTTAACAGCTACTTTTTATTTTTTGTTCAGTAGAGACAGACAGTTCCAGGGCTGAAATTATCCAAATAATTCTAGTGAAGGTGCATGGAGTTTAAAAATACAGCAGAGCACTTTCTGTATTCCTGGAACAAAGTGAGAAAAGAACCCAGTCTAAATATGCAGGATTTATGTGTTAAACGTGTTTTTGATGAGGAAACATTATAACATAGATCAGGAAATAATGTACTATAGGCGCTTTAATTGTTGATTGTGTTGTGATTGGTTCCACAAACTTGCTTTATAAATCTTATGCCTTAAAAATCTAACATACCCGAATTTGTGTTTCGTTTCATTCACCCATTTAACACATCAATCTTGCATATTTAGGCTGAGTTCTTCTCTCAAACAGGAAACACTCTCGATCATTGTGTTGATCTTGCGTTTAAACTCCATACACCCTCACTAGGATCATTTCGATAATTTCAGGAATTGCCAATCTCTATCCTTTAAAACTACCGCTTCATAACATCGCAAGGAGGTACGGAGAATTTTGAGCTTTGGAAATGTAGACAGATTAATAATAAAGGATTAAAGATTTGTTAATGAAACAAAACACAGTTTGAGGTTTGTTTTTGATGAGGTAACAATGTTCTAACATGGCTTAAATCTTACAAGAGTGAATATCTTTGAACCGCAACTTCTACCATAGAATTTTGACCTTTCCCAGCCTAAAGTTAAACCATAGTGATTTTAGAGTGTTGTGATGTGGTCTGAGTTTCAAATGGAGGGCAGGGGTTTATATAACTCAACAGACAAAGAAATATCAAAACTGAAATTCCACAAATGGGGGAATGATGGGGGCGCCACGTTCATCTTAGGTAATTTTGAAGTCATTTGTGTTTCTTTGTGCTGATAGAGAAGACACTGAACTTTGTTGCGCAATGGAATTCTGTTTCCTTGGGCAAGAACCTTCACCCACTTTATGACTGTAGCATGTGTGGGCAGGTATTGTCAACACTGTGAAGACCGAAATCTCCATGCACACTCACACAGGGAAGAAATAGGTGTTCATTCATTATTAGATTAATTATTAGTAGGGATGTAACAGTAACTGAAATATTGTGATATCGTGTTGTCAAAAGTCTCACAATAATATCGTGGCCTGTCACAATATATTGAATTACAAATTTCTTTGCTTAAATGCATGGCTTTATAGTAGCAATAGCTTATAAACATTGGGAACTACATATCCCATGATTCATTTCAGCGCAGACAAGGGATTATGACAGTAATAATTCACACCAAAATCTTGTCAGTGTATTTTAACAGCAAAAAAGTGTTTTATCTACAATTATATCAGCCTCTCCAAAATATCGCAATAAATATTGTCCTGTGAGATGCATATCGTGATAATATCATACTGACAGATTTGGATATCGTTACATCCCTGATTATGAGATTATCAACATGGTTTAAAGGCACACAGTGTATCCTCCCACAAGCTTGTCGCTATGGAGATCTCAAACTCATTTATGTTGTATTTACTCAATTATCAGTTCAATTTTACTTTAAAATACATGCTTCCCCACAGTGAGTGAGCTCACCTCTCCACAGATCTGACCTGTATCTTGGGCTGGAGGCACTGTGTCTCCATGGAAAAAGATAAGTGTAATGCCATACTGTGGGACATTCTAGACAAAGCAATAACATTTCCATGAACACAAGCAGGTGGAGGATAGCCAGGCTGGTGCCACCTAGTGCCTCCGCTCAATTTAATTTCTCTCCAGTGACTAGGTCAGGAATCGGAAAACACTAGACGGTTTGCAAGAACCCTAGAAGTTGTAGACCGCGCACTGGCCAATCAGCGAAGAGATGTGCGTGTGGTACAGCACAACAGAAAAGAAAGCAGTCGAGATGGATTTAGAGGAAGCCATACATTCTGTGTTGGCAACAATTCCCGAGATCGAGGATTTAAAGTCGGAAAAAAGAGAATGTTTGGTGAATTTCATCAAGGGGAAAGACGTTATTGCCCTTCTTTCTACGAGATTTGGGAAAAGCTTAATATACCAGTTAGCCCCGTTAGTGATGCATTACAAATGTCATGACCACATAGCAGTGACTGGTTAAATTAAAAAAAGTAAAAAAGTTAAAGTGCATGTTAGACTACACTTGTGTTAAATGAATGTTTAAAGTGCCAGAAAAAGTCCTTCCTTGTGCATTAATTGGTCCTGCATTTTGGATGGAATTTTGCATGTTGATTACATTAGTATAAAAGTATTTGATTTTTTTCAGGACTGAGCACTACTTCCTGTATTTTTGTCCTTTTGACACATTTATTTTGACTGACGTAAAACTGATATTTCCCACAGGTACTATCCCACCAAACCAATTCATTATTAGATAAACATGAAAACCATATGATTGATGTTAAAATATTGTTTCCTCATCCAAAACATACCTTCCTCAAAGCTCACAGAACTACATTTTTACGTTTGGGATAAGGTCAGGCATCTAGTAACGATGGTTAAGAGTAGGTTCAGTCTCCAGGAAATGCTTGTATCTTGAAAGTCGCTATCAGTAAGTCCAAGGTATTATTATTATTAATATAAACATCATGGGTTTGACTGTGTATAATGGTTTGTTACTCTAGCCAAGAGGAAGAGCCATCAATAATATACACTGCGACTTACTGTGCATCCTTTTCTTTTATTTATAGCAGATACTTGAGATTCACACAGTGACCTAAACATTCTACCTTACCTTACAGCTACGAGAAAAGATATTTTTGTTGATGTTTGTTTTTCCTCTTAAAGCTGCTCTAGGCTTTTTAAAAACTTTTTGTTACCTCTTATTTAAAGGGCCCATATTTTGCTATTTTCTTATCTATGGTTATAATGTTATTTCCTCATCGAAAACCTACCCTGGTTTAGTTGTTTTAGTTTTGTTTCAGTTCACAGGTTTAACCTGGTTTAGTTCACAAACCCTGCCTGGTTTATAGTTTTCTCAGGTTAATGATGGTTTTATGATGAAGGTGTGTGTTTGTGTTTGTGTGTGTTTGTGTGTGTTTGTGTGTGTGTGTGTGTTTGTGTGTGTTTGTGTGCGTGTCCCCTCATGTGGCAGGTCACTATAGGACAGTAGTGCAGACATCATGAGCCTATGCAGGTTGTTTTCACCAGTGACATTTAAGTTGTAGGCAATTTTATATTTGTTATTTTCTTTTCTATTTCACGTCGGGAGAATAATTTCCAAGACACGAATACGTTTTTACCTGTCGAGTCCAAGTCACGACTTGTAAATCCCCACCTCTATGTGGAGTGGGTAAAACTGTTTTTAGTGGCAGGATAACTATGGCCATTGACATGCACTAGTCTAGCACCAGCGACCTCTGCAAATACAAGGACTGGATGGAATATTTAAAAAAGTGTTTGCGCATGTCTACGAAACTACGAAATGAGACCCTATCTCCAAAATTCCTGCCCCTTTAACAGTGTTACTGGTTCCTCTGAGGATACAACACTTTATAATAAGATGCACACAGTGGTGTCATTTTGACACTAAGAACTGCTTTTACACTGTCTTTGTATTAGATCAAGACACTGTCACTTAATTACATAAAAGAATCTGGTAAAGCTCTCCATGATCCCTGACAGTTGAAATTAAGGATGGGAATAGGCAACGCAAGAGCCTTTTTTCTTCTTTCATTTCAATTCTTATTTCAAAGCATTTGCAGTTTGGAAACAAAATATCTGAACATAGGAAATTACATTCTCAAGTTTTAAGTTTCTCCATTTATTTGGTTCCTTTAAAGCACTAGTAAGTAGGCAGGAAGGGCATCTGGTATAAACGTTTTGTCACCAAAAACCACAATAAGAAGCCGATGGAGAAATGGCTTTATTCAACATGACATGTTCTGATAAAACAAAAAAAAAAGTTCCCACTATAAATATTTCGTGATTCAGTGAGCCAAGAATAGCTCTGCATGTCCCTGAAATCGTGTGTATAATATATTCAGTCCAGTGTGGTGAGAAAGGAACAGGCCCAGATAGAAAAAGAGATAAGCAGACTGGTCAAGCTCTGATTTAGTGCGTAACTTAATCAATCAAACTTTATTTGTATAGCACTTTTCATACGTTTGAAATGTAGCACAAAGTGCTTCACATACAACAGAAAAAATTACAATATTAAAAATAACAGCAACCCCCCCACCCCATTATTTCATGCATATATACAACAATAAAACATAAACATAAAGCTCCTAAAGGTTATAGTAAATATATAAATGGAGAGCTAAAAACAGATGGAAACTAAATAAAATATTAATGGTAATTTAATTAAAAGCAAAAAATAATAATAATAATTATTATTATTATAATGATAAAACAAGTAAAAGTTTCAGTTAAAAGCTAAATTACGTTTTGAGTTTATTTTTAAAAATATGAACACTCGCAGCGGACCTCAGATCCTCATTTAGACTGTTCCACAAACGGGGGCCGTAAAAGCTGAATGATGCCTCACTGTGAGTTTTAGTTTGAACTCTTGGGACAGTTAAAAGAAGACTACCTGAGGATCTGAGAGTCCGAGAGGGCTCATATGATAAAAGCAGATCAGATAAATAAATAGGACTAAGACCATTAAGAGCTTTATAAACCAATAAAAGAACTTTAAAATCTATCCTGAAGCTCACAGGAAGCCAGTGCAGAGACTTCAGTATTGGGGTGATGTGCTCTCTCTTCCTGGTCCTCGTCAGCAGCCGTCCTGCAGAGTTTTGAAGGAGCTGCAATGGAGCTGTAAAAGAGAGCATTACAGTAATCAACACGGTTTGTGATAAAAGCATGTATTAAAGTCTCTGCACTGGTTTGAGAGAGAAATGGTCTGACTCTGGCAATCAGTCTATTCAGTTTATTTGCAATTCAGTATTTGTAAATTATTCATTTTCATTATTACAGTCTTCAGAGTGGCCTTGTTCTGGGGCCTCATTTATAAAGGCTCACGTAGGAAGATGCGCGGAGATTCCATGCAAGGATTCACGTGGGTCGAAGGAACATACTCATGGCAGCCACCTTCACTATAAAGCGCTGCGGGAAACACTGTAATATGGTATTCTTATATATATATATATATATATATATATATATATATATATTTGGAGAAGTTAAGCAATTTCTTTGGCATTGTTAAAGCCTGTGTAATATTTATTCCTATCCTTCCAATTTGTTGAATATATCCATACAGTATATTATTCTATGGTACCCAACTGGTATTCTGATTCTGATTTCTCTCCAAAATGTAATTATGATTTTCATAATACGTGATTGAATATCTTTCATGCCAGCAAAATGAATTACGATCCAATGATGACTATGGCTTGATACCAAAAAGCATTTTTTTTTGCCAAGTGACCGTATGTGTGGGCACAGACTAGCGCTATCTATTCTCAAATTACTTCCGGATTAGAATTAATCTCATTCACATTTATTTTGCACCATAATAGAAGGAGCAACAGCTGCCTACAATGTTTTTTGCAGCTGCCATTCCAGAGCTTTCTGAAACTGAGAAATATTAAAGTGTTTTTTTTTTCATGTAGTTGAGCAAATTTTGTTGCCCCAGTAAAGCATGTATAATAGAGTACAGTATGTCTGCTGAGTGCTGGCTACATGTAATTGTAAAGTGTTTTATTGTCCGGTAGGCAGGAAGTGCATTGTCACCATGCTAGTTGTTGTTAGATTTACTGTGATGGCAAAACAGTTTGTGAAATGCACTTATAAACTCATTACTGTGAATAACTAGGATGCTTAGATAAGTGAAGAATAACTTGCAAAAAATAACCACTGCAAACTGTTTAAAATGAATTAGTTACATTTTTAAGATGGTAAAAATTAGGTACAGCACCTTAAATAATGCAAGTTGGATTTGGGAGACTGTGTAGCATGTGTACAGTGTTGGTGTGCTTTTGGAATACAGATTTAAAAGTTCCATGAAAGGCTTGAAATGAAGTTGCAATTTCTCTTTCGTTATTTCACGCTACAACTGTCCTGTCTAATAACGCCTTCGGGTGAGAACATTTTCAAAGAACAGAGATATTGCAATTTGAAGAACCCCACAACACTACTGTTCACATGTACGATGCCTAAGTTTGGTGACAACTGGCTTTACTAATGACCCAGAGAACTGGGTGGACACAGGGGGAGGAGTTACTTGGAGAACTATATGAGACATTGTAAGACATTGTTGGATCAGCATGGTTAGACGCTTGGTTGGGCTCTGAAAATGTTTTGTCACAATGCCACAAAGAGATAAGACAGCCACTGAGAAAAAGTATTATTAGGGCAAAAATGTGAAAGATCTTACACACATAAACGTGTAAACTTGCATTGCATTGCTTTGTAGTAATTAGTGATTTTAACTCATTTGATTTAAGATATTTGGTGCATTGTTTCAACTTTTCTGGTGGAATGTCGTCAAATGCTTTTCTCCATGGAGGTGTGATTGCTTTGTCTGGAACGTTTCAGTTACAGGTTAGATGTGTGGAGAGGTGACCCTGCTCACAGTCAGAATGCCTGTTTTTCTAGGTATTTTTGACCTACAAAATCACCTACAATTTAATAAATGTAAAGTAGAGCTGTTTGATGCCATACTGTGGAACATTCCAGGCAGAGCAATGGCATATCCATAGAAGCAAGAAGGTGACGAATAGCCAGGCTGGTGCCACCTACTGCCTCCGCTCAATTTCATTTGTCTCCAGTGACTAGGTCAGGAATCAGAATACACTAGACCAGGGGTGCTCACACTTTTTCAGCATGCGAGCTACTTACAAAATGACCAAGTCATAAAGATCTACCTAATACAAAGCCAAGCAAACTGCACTGAAACACTCTGTGGCCCTTTTTTTGGACCCTCACCCACAGTTTGAGAACCCCTTCTTTAAGAGAACTTCCTCTGGCACTTTACACAAAACTGTGAAAAAAGTGAAGGAAGACTGGAGTTGCATTCTTTTCTGGTTTTGCAGTGATATTTACCAGCCTCTGCACATTTACCAAACCAAATGCACATTGTGACAAACACAGATGCATTTGTGCACTTTCGTTAGGCAAACTTCAGCCAAATGTGGCAGTAGGTCTGTTCTGTAGGTCTGCTCTGTGCTGTAGACCTGCTTTGTGCCAACACTGTAACATAAATTTAGACTCGTTTTTGCTTCACGTTTCGTCTTGCTCTTCTAATCAGCGCGCACTGTGGAAGGAGCTTGTTTTTGCTGTACGCAGGAAGGAGCGAGAGAGTGAAAAAGGCGAGGGGCGGCGTGCTGACGTGAGGCAGATGGACAGGTAGGATGTTTAGGAAGTTTAACCTGCCCTGTGATGCACGCTGGTACACGAGGGCACACGCTGTTGCAGACGAGCCGTGCATAGGGAGCGTGTGTGTTTGTGATAGAGTCTCCGCGGGTTTCAAATGAGCGCACAGGCTGCCCTGAGATGCCCCACACGCTCCTGCACCCTGGTACAAGTTTATTACCAACAGCAGCGGCCGTAATGAAATATGATCGCACTTGTTGAGTGTCAGAGCTCGAGTGAGAGACAAGACCGAGTCCAAATGCAAGTCCGAGACGAGACACGGCGATCTACCCACACGACCTTGGCGATTGACTGGTAGATCGCAATTGACGTATTGAGCACCAAAGCACTAGACGGTTTGCAGGAACCCCGGAATTTGTCGGTGCACTGGGCCAATCAGCGAAGAGCTGTGAAGCCATGACGTCAAACTCAAGCGCCTGTCTGGGTCCCTTTTGTGGTACAGCACAACAGTAAACAAAGCGGTCGAGATGGATGTAGACAACGACATACATTCTGTGTTGGCAATGATTCCCGAGATCGAGGATTTAAAGCCGGAACAAAGGGAATGTTTGGTGAATTTCATGAAGGGGAAAGACTTTATTGCCCTTCTTCCTTGGGGATTTGGGAAAAGCTTAATATACCGGTTAGCCCTGTTAGTGGAGCATTACATACGTCACAACCAAAGCAGCGATTGGTTAAATAAAAAAATTACCCACCTACTGTTGAGCAAACGAATCCTAATGCCGGTTCAGGTCAGACAGTTTCCACAAAGTGAAATCAGCTGATGAATCCAGCTTGGTGATGAACCACCAACCAAAAAGTTACATCTTTAAGTAATGCAATTCTGTAAGCTCCCCCCTATTTCAGGGAAAGGCTTTGACACAACTGACTTAACAAAAGGTCTCAGAGAACCTGGGTCCACAGAGGAGTAGTTGAGAAAAAAGGAGAAAAAAAACAAAAAAAAAGATAAGATCTTTTCTCATTAAGGTGCAAAAAGATTATATGTCACTTACATGGTCCAATAGTGGATTGATGTTTCTTTACCAGTGAATTGATTTGGCTGTCGTCATCATTACAGTGGAATGTCATGCCATGTTTCCTGAGGGTAGAGCGCGGAGAATGGGAAAAAGCCAAAGCCCAAGTATTGATCTTTGTGCAACTCCATATGACAAGTAGCCTGAGGCGGAAACATAACAACCCAATTCAACATAAAGGTGGGTGAGGAATGATGGGAACCTTAACAGAACTGGACCACAAATCCCTTCACAGTGCTCCAAGCTGACAGGTCCAACAGCACCAGAACAAAAGAATCCCCAGCATATCATATCATGATGCAGTACTTCTGGTTTGGGGAGAGTGGATTTAACATGGTAAAACATGGTAGGATCTACAAGTTTCTTTTTGCATATTTACGCACATGTCCATTTCTTTATCACCTCAACTTCATTTTCCATAACCTCTCCAGATCACACTAAACCCAGACAAATCCTCCAGTTTTGTGGGTTCTGGTGGTCATGTGATCCACGAATAATTCGTGTGAGCAAGTATTCTCTGTGTATTTGAAGTGCTGTATGTGACTCATTGATTTTGCATTACTGTATTATATGTAATGTATATATAATACATTATAATGTTTTCAATGAATGTTATCTAATGTGGGAGGGGCAAACAGGGGTATACAGTAGGTGCTCTCTGGAGCTCTGCAGTCAGTATTGTCCAGGTTACAATGGAGGTAACTTGCGCTGAGTGGAAAGAGTGTGACTGACTTTTTTTTTTTTTACTCTAAATTGGATATTTTTAAGAAAGAACTACAACTATAAATAATTTTCATGCACATTTTGTACCTTTTTGCAATGTGGAAGAGCACGATAAACCACACAAAACACAGATCCCGACTGAGCCTGAGTTTCTTAAAGGATCCTGCCACAGTAACTTAGGCTCTAGAAAATCGATATGACATTTGGAGGCACAAGTTCCACTTGATGATATTTCCACTTGATGATATGAGATACATTTTTTTACATTACATTTTTACCTTATAGAAGTGAGGTAGTGAAGATTTGGTATTTTTATATATTTTTCGTAAAAACGCAGATTAAACTCAAAATTCATAAATTTAATTTGTCTTCACATTCTTTACATACATTATTATCGTGCAAGTGTAGGTTTGTGAGTACAGACTGGGTACTTAATCCTTTTGAGACCTTTTGCTCTGTCGTATTTTTACTTGACTAATCCATCTGCAGGATGTCTTTAGCTGACCAAGAATTTCTTTAGTTGACTACTACAGTACTTGTCTCTATCTTGTTAGGACTCTTTGTGGTGAACTCCTGACCCCAGGATGCTGAAGCTAAGTCACAGAGAGTACAGCAGTACAACATACAACATTGTTCCAAAGGTCAGGAGATATTTTGGGGAAGCCTGCTGTGTGGTGGCTACTTTCACTTTTGGCCTGAATAAGAAGAACTCACTCTCAAAGGTCAGCCGTGTCCTACAGCTGGTGACATTTGTACTTTTCAGCAATGGTGGTTTGATGGTTAGCTGACATGATCTTGGCATGATTTATGATATGCATGCATGCATCGTGTTATAAAGTATGGAGAATTTTATTTTGTGTTGTTTATATACTTTTAATTTTTTTTAATTAATTAATTTATTTGTTTAATTATGTAAAAAATAAAATCATGATTCAGGAACAATGGCATAGTGAAGACTGAAAAACTAACTATTAAAAAATTCAAGAGAACATGCTATTGATTTTCACTAGTGTCCGACCGATATATCGGTCGGGCACTTGGAGACATATCGGCTAACGGAGTAAATCTAGTTGATATGGGCCAATAGTCCATGTGGGCATGTTATACTTTGTTATACCTTGTTTGTCCATTTAACCCAATTTAAAGACAGATAAATGCCCCAGTGTGGCGCCGCATCAATATTTAGAATTTGTCTGTGTGTATAGCACCGTACTGCACCTGAATGCACCACCAGAGCCACATCACGTGATGCACAGGTTCTCAGCCTCCTCTTTGTGGCTGCACTGAGGCGCTGGCTTTAAATGCTCTTGTGTCTGATCTAAGATACTGACTATAAATAAAAGTTAATTTCCGTGCAGTTTAGGCCAGCAACAAAACTACAGCTTGTTTTTTTTTCAAAGTGCGAGTACTGAGCAGAGAGGACTGTCCCACAGACAGCAGACACACACAGCTGCTGTCAACATGTCAGGATTAAAAGGATATTTATTTGTGAAGACTTGTGATCTGAGAGGAGCCTGTATGAGTGGTGAGCGTTTGTCGGTTTTGAAGCCACTTTTCTTTCTCATTGGTTAGCACTTAGCTGCTATAAACTCCCACAGCCTGTTTTCTTACATTGGCCTCCTGTAAAGTGACTACAGTGGCTGTGCACATGTTACTGTACACACATTGATATGTAAATGAGCTGTGAATAGAGGTATGAATAGTCAGCATTTACTCTTATACTTAATTATTGCAGCGCTCACACATTTACGTTAGCTGCTAAAGGCTCAGTGTTTGCTGTTTGTGCACAATAATGTACCTACATTGAATGCTGAAATCAAAACTGTTGTATACAAATGTTTGAAGTGCCTTGAGGATTCACAAAATGAAATTATAAATGTTTTAATAATGCCTCAGCAGAGTAGTGTCAGGTTTACTTCCAAACTCTGGAGGCACTGGAGGAGCTGCTTATATGGACTATAGACCATTATTATTGTTTTGTATTGTGTGTCGATTTTGTTTTAAAATATTCTATATGGACCCATTGGAGTCTGAAATAAAGCTTGATTGATTGATTAAGCGATATTTTACTTAGACTACATTGTTTACAGGCTAGAATGACATGCAAAAATTCCATTAGGACTACCTACTGTCTTTAAATGTAAGTGTAAAAAGAAAAAATGTAACAGTAACAGTAAATTTAGCCTAAATAAACCCAATTTAAAATCCAATAAAGTAAAATCTAAGTTTTAAAATCAGTTGAAGAAATATATTGGCTGTTATACTGGCTATCGACAGCTCCAAATCCCCTTTTATCTGCATCATATCAGATCCAAAAAATCTATATCGGTGAGGCCCTAATTTGCATGAAATGTTCCAGTATGGCATTAAACTTATGTATCTCCATAGAGTCTGATGGTTACCTAATGTGATCCCATGATTTTACCTCTTTGATACAGATGCAGCCTGTGACAAAATGGGAAGAAAATTTGTTTTATTTTATTTATTTTTTTAAATGCTGTTTTTATACTTAGATTTTTTTAATATTGTAAAAAAAAAAAAAAAACCAAGATTCAGGAGCAGTGATATTAATGTTGGCTAAAAAACTAACTATTAAGCCCACGCAAGAGAAGATGCTCTGTGCTGACGATGAACCACCAGATGTTTCTGCTTCGTCTCCATACAGATGTTATTGATTTGCTGGTTCAGTAACATCTATATGAAGTTTAAATCTATACATTTTCAGTATGGATTTAAATGTAATGTTTAATGCCATACTGTGGAACATTCCAGGCAAAGAAATACCAACTCCACATAGAGACAAGCAGGTGGCAGATCCTCCACAATTAAGTGCGATAAATCTCCAATACCACCCTAATCAGATCAAATTGTACAATACCTCCAAGAAAATAACTGCGTATTATTATTATTTTTTTAATTTTTTCGATTTTTGAATTTTACAAAAGCGTAACCTCAACCAAGAAATTCCTACTTCCTGTCACCTGTCTCTATTAATCAAAAACGTTTCCATGCTGTGTTTCCTCAGGATAGAGCTCAGAGGGAGCATAGAACAGGAAAAAGCAAAAGCCCAAGTATTGATCCTTGGGGAACTTCATATGCCAAGTGGGCCGAGGAGGAAACATAACCAAATCCAACATAAATGTAGGTGAAGTATGATCAGAACCATAACAAAGCTGGACCACAAATCCCTACACAGTGCTCCAACTGAGAAAGAAGAATTTCATGGTTCATTGTGTCAAAAGCAGCTGTCTGGTACAACAGCCCCAGAACAAAACAATCCCCAGCATATCATGTCTCGATGCAGTACTTCTGGCTTGGAGAGAGTGGATTTAATGTGGTAAAACATAAACGTAGTAGGATCTGCAGATTGCTTCTTACAGACTGTCATTTCTCTCAACCAAAACAATCCTCTCTGAAGGTATTTTTATAATGCACATAAGCACCCTCTTGGCTCCAAGCGATGCAGCCCTTCTCCTCAGCCTCTCCATCGTCTCACCTCTGTAACAGCTGCAGGAGGGAAATTGTCCGTGATATATATGTCATTCTCCTGAGAGCATTGGTGACGTCAGCAAATTCACAACACAAAGGTAGTTTTCTTATCTGTTAATTGCCTTACAGTGCACACCAGCAATGATCATGATTCCTATATTGTTTCAGGTATGATTACCAGATTGTCACAAGGGTCCCTACAGGCATCATTACATAATTCCATAAGTAAGAGGTCGGTTCATCCACAGGGAGTGCAGTTACTATTCATAGCATTACCATTACTAGGTTACTTAGTCTAGTCTAATTGAAAAAATGGTATTGAGTCAGTTCTTTAACTACTTAGAAAGAGGAAGTACAATCACAGCAGAATCTGGGTTACGAGGGCCTTAACCTGCATATGAGGAAGCGTAGTTTGGAACCACTGTTTATGCCTGGATTTGCCTTTTTACATGCAAAAATGCACTGCTATCAATTGTTACTGGATACTGGCAGATATTATTGGCAGTCATAATATCGGAATTAAACACTGAAAGCTCAAAATAACTACCGCCATAATGTTCGGCAGGTATGTTACTCACAAATGCTTATCATTGATTAGCATTTTATGAATAACTGTGGCAGGGCTGTATTTAAAACTCAGGCAAGATAAAATTTTCCAAGTGCAGGTAGTTTTATTGTGCCAGTGTCCAAAGTGAAAAAATCCCAAAACAGTGCAAAGATATTTACATTGACCAAAAAATGTCCAATAAGTAGTGATGGCGAGATGAAGCCCAATGAAGCACTGAAGCGTTCCATCCATTTGCTCGACTCTTGAGCTGATGCTTCAAGGTGCTTCATTTGCTCCACTGCACCATCAAGTGGCCAAAAAATGTATAACAGGCAGAGTGATAATAATACAATCAACATGATCATTGTGGTTCTGATGGAAAGATTTATATTGAACAAATGAATGATTAATTATTTTTATTATGAATTTATATTATGATATAATGGTTGGGTTGTCAAATTTGTGTATTTAGTAATATTGTTTATTAAATGATGTCATTATTACTATATACCATATTAGGAGATATCAGCTCAAAATGTTCCCAAACAGGGGAAAAAATATTTTTTCTTGCTGGCTCCATCACAAAAAAAAACAAAAAAAAACAAAAAACAAATAGAATGTACCAAACTTGTAATAAGCCCAAACCACAAACTATGAGGGGGATTCCATTGCGTTTCACAGGTCCTTATGTTTTGAATCGCATGCCCGTTTTAATTCATGGAAAATCTATTCAAAAGCCTTGACATTTTTTGGCATTTCTCTCTACATTTGTGAACTTCTTGTGCCTATGGTCCTTATTCTGGCCACTTTTGTCTCTAAATGCTACTAAACCAAGCTTTCTTTATGGCAACACTTCTAATTAATAATTATTTAAAGATTTTATTGACACCATGTTAAAGGCTAAACAAATGAGGTAAATACTTCATCAGATAACACGTCAGTGTTTAGAAAGGGAGATGTTTGTGTGTCAGTGCTAACACTAATGCCAAGATTAGAGGATTTAAGGAAGCTACATATAAAAACAATCGTGTACTGTGCAATTTAATTAATTCAAATTTTAATACGCTGATCATTTTATAGTTCACGCTTTTTATAAAAGTTATCATTAGTTTTGAGTCACAGTGAGCCTGCTGCTCTGCACAGAGCCTATATCTGCCAGAGGTTGATATAGAGTGGAGTGTCCTTGTGCCAGTGTAATAAGAACATTTTGTGCTCATATTGTTATTATTTTGTGCTCATATTTGAACCTTGGGGGATAGTTGGAGTAGCTGTATTATAAATACACATTCACTTATTTAAAAAAAACAAAAAACTTTGTTTAATATTTTGCTGTCATTAGTGGTGCTTTCTCTCTGTGTCTCCATACTCCAAGTTGTGTTTCGATTCAGTGTTTGAGTAATCCTGAATTTTCAGTGCTCAGAAAAAAATACAGATAATGTGTCCTTGGATTTTGGATGGAATTTTGTGTATAATTATGAAATTATGAAAAAACAAAAAAACAAAAACAAAAAACAAAAACGGAAATCTGATTACACTGCTGTATACAGTGGAACCTGGGGGGGGGGGGGGGGGGGGTCACCTGCACGTTTCCATGGAGATAAGTAAAATATATTACTCAAAATTGACTCTTGTGAGCCTTAAGACATGTTATAATGTTAATGTTATAACCTCCCCAAAAATGGTTTTGTTTTGTTTCATTCATCCAGTTTCAGTAACCTAGCATTATTAGAGTTGACATCTCCAAAGCTCAGAATACTGTATTCCACCTTATGATGTCATGAAGTGGTAGTTTTCAAGTTAACAATCTTTTACCTTAAGATCAGTACTGATTGGAAATTCTACAGCTGAAATTATCCAAATGATTCTAGTGAAGGTGCATGGAGTTTAAAAACACAGAGTTGCACTTCCTGTATTACCACATGACATCACAAGTGTCAGCTCAGCCTAAATATGCAGGGTTTGTGTGTTAAACAAAATACAACTCCAGGTTTGTTTTTGATGAGGAAAACATTATAACATGGATCAGAAAACTGAGTAATACATGCCCTTTAAATGCCATACTGTGAAACATTTGAGGCAAAGCAGTAACTGTAGGAGAAAATTTGCACAGTGGACTTTTAAATGTGCACTTCTGTTGCTCATGGTACAAATAAAACTGTGCCGCTCCTCTGACTCAGCAGAGCCTCTACATTCACGCAATTAAGCACATTTGAAAACCATTAGCTACACCATTCTCCCTCTCAATGGATGCTCTTGAAGTCCAAATCCATTTCAGTACTACACTGTAACAAATTTCCTGTAAATTTTACAATAAACACCTGGCAATTTTGTTGCCAGGTGTTTATTGTATTATTTCAGTAAATTACTGTAAATTGTATTTACAGGTAAGAGCTGGGAACACTTTACAGGTTTTTGTTGGGGAATTTTTACAGTTATTCATTGGTTTGAAGTTTACAGTAAATAGTTGCTCTGCAGCTTACAGCAAAACCTTGTAAACCACATTTACAAGTATTACCTGGCAATTTTGTTGCCAGATGTTTTTTGTATTAATTTCAGTAAATTACTGTAAATCATATTTACAAGTATTACCTGGCAATTTTGTTGCCAGTAATTCCCTGTAATAAAAAAAAATACAGCTAATCAATATATTGTCATAAGAATAGACAGACTCAGAGCTAAAATGCATTCAAACATTTATTTAAAAAAAACAGTTACCACAAATACACATTAAAATACGTAAACAAAAGATGTAACAAAATATTTAACACATGTAACTGACAGTTGGACATGAGCTGATGTATAAAGTCCATAAAGAGCCTGAAGAGAAGAGACGTGAGGATCCTTCAGCTCTGTGTGGGCTGCACTCAAGTCCTTTAGGCACACAAAGGAACCAAAGGAATCAAAGGAGGTAACAGCAGTCTGTATTATTCTAATGTCATGCAGAAATGCTCACCTGTGAAGTGCAGTGGATGCAGTGAAGAAGTGAGTTGAGCTCAGACACAGAGCTGGAATGTGACCTGATCTTAACTGATCAGTGCTCAGTATAAACCAGGAGACCTAAACACAAACAATCACATTTTATTATTAGAATACACCTTTAATATTTACACTGAGAGGAGTGACAGAAAACAACTGAGCTTAATGTTATTAGAATGACCTCAACATCCCACCACTAAGTGTGTACATGAATGACATGTTCACCAGTCCAGTGTGCAGGAGGCTTCTAGTGAAGAATGCAGGCAGCTACAGAGATGAGGTCCTCAGTCTCCAGTGTCCACCTGGTCTGGTGACACCTAAACAAATAAATACATATTTTTTATTAAACATGGTGTTCATTATTACTCCTGCAATCACAGAACATTGTCTTCCATGTTTTTTGACATGTTTGGCCAATTCTTTAATTTAATCACAAGTTTACCTTTACTTTACTCCAGTGCACAATGGACTTTTATATCCGTGTAGAAGAGCCAGCTCAGCTCATGGTGAGATAAGACCTGGACCTGGTCTTCTTTCTTCAGTCCACCACCTGGTGTAGGCCGACTGCACTGACAACTTCACCTGAACAAACACATTCACATTTGTATCAAACATAGAAGTGTAAAGCCTGAACTGGCAATATGCTTTTGTAGCTCACATTCACAGTAAATAGGCCTAAACATATTCAAAACATTAATAGACTGACAAAGATTCCTTTGAAACACATCACGTGTGCACTGCTCCACTGCTCCTCCTGCCTGCTCCGGTGTGTCCGCGGCCCCGCCCCGCACACACCTCTTTCCCTCCATGACACATGTTCTACCGGGCTTGTACCAGAACCAGTGCCGCATTCACTGTTCACATGTAAAACAGCGGCTCAGTCCGCGCTCACCTCTGATAACCACTGACTCTAGTGCGATACGCCCCACAAACTCCTGTTCTCCCGGAGTTTTACGACGTCGCGGCCGGTGTCTGCGTTGTTCCCCGCACACTGTCGTATCATTCCGCGCTCTCCTCGGTTCACCGCGGCCTCTCGTGTGCGCCACACCCGCTCTACCGGAGTGTTCATGTGTCGCAGTGTTACCGCGGCGCGGCCTCGTCTGGACCCGGGTCCCTCCGGCTCAGCTCGGATCACCGACACCGCAGTGCCTCACGCGCCGCAGCAGCTCGAAAGATGAGCGGCACCGGGCTCGAGGGAGTCGGCCATTTTCCTCACGTGCTCATGTAAACAAGCCTATACCGGTCTAAATGCGCATGCGTGACCACAGATAACAGCGCGGTTCTGTTCCGTTTAATAGGCTACGTTTACGTGTAAGTGCTAAACTACTTACACAGACACAGAAACAAACAAATAAGCTATCCTACAAGCTGTATTACAACGGGGGGAAAAAATATAAAAATTACTTAAAAACAAACAAACAAGCAACAACAAAACAACAGGTTACTTACTCTTTTGTGGAGTGAATGGACCAGTGCATTATCCCGATGAGCTCCTCTTTGTCTCTGCTCTTCTTAACTGAATGTGTGCGGTGTAGAAACATTTGAAAATACAACATTTACATGTAATATCCTCCCATCTACAGTAAAGCACAAACTGATTTTAATTTACAACAGGCTGTTGTAGAAAAAATTCTTACTAACTGTATTATTTTTTTGTCCCACAGTGCATTGCAATCTACAGTTATGACATGTAATTTGTGAAAGCAAGAAGCAGTTGTAAAAGTTACTGTAGAAACTACAGAAATTTGTTAGAGTGTATTTATCAAAAAGTATGATGGTACTTCTATTCAGTTTGAAAAGCACTTGAAGGGCCCATATTACACTATTTTCTGATCTATCGATAATAACAGATTGACCCAGAGTTGTGTTTTGTTTCAGTTTAACAGGCACACCCTGCATATTAGGCTGATTTCATGTCTCAAACAAACAAACAAAACAAAACCAAAAAAATAAAACAGTCAATCTTGTTCTGTGTTTTTAAACTCCATATACCTTCACTCCACTCATTTGGATTGTTTCAGCCTCACGATTGCCAATCTCTTCTTAACAAAAGGTAAAAAGTACAGTAGATGTTGAAAATTACCATTTCATGACATCACACGGTGGAAGAGACTAATACTTAAAGTTTACTCAAACGTGCGAATGAAACAAAACAAAACTCTAGGTTTGTTTTTGACGTTCTCACATTCTTAAAGCTCACAAGAGTCAATTTTGTGTAATATAGAACCTTTAAAAATAGTTCTTCAGCTAAATAATACAGTCATCTTAAAAGGTTTTGGTGTAATTTATTATTAAATTCATTCTCTGCATATGAACTCTTCTTGAATGCCGCTAGGCCTGTCCGGAGCCGTGAGCATCTGCAGTTCAGCCTCAGCTCGACTTGGCTTTAGTTGGAGAATTTTATCGTTTGTTCTTGTGGTATGTGGTACCCCAGCTCTGATCGGTTTGTCCTTGGGTAAGACACATCATCCAAATTGCCTCTTGTATAATCGTAGAAAATTGTGGTTGTGATTGATGGTGGCCGGAGAAACCCTTGGCACAGTTTGATAGACTGGTATAAAACAGTGGATGAATATTGGCATACAGACAAGAGCACTTTATCTCTCCCAAATGAAATGTTAATTATGGTTATATATAATTTTTTGTCACAGTTCTGCCTTTTGTTTACATGCTTATTTCCCAGCCTATTCACATCCCTCTTTTACTACCTCCCTGATTTTTCTGCAGCTGCCACTCATTCTCCAGTCATCCCAGGGCAGTGTATATAAACGCCTCCTGCTCTTTGACTCTTTGCTAGATTGTTGACCAGTCAAGAGACACTCAAGCTCTGTGTCTGTTTGAATCCATTGTTTCCATTGTGCATTTCCGAACCTGTTTTCTGTGTTTGTACCCTGCTTATTTTCTATTCAAGGTTTTCCCAGTTTTGGAGGATATTTTAGTTCATATAATAAAAACACGTCTTTCTTACTTACATTTGCCTGTATTCTTTGTGTTGCATTTGAGTCCAGTTTACCTGTGTTATTTTTGTGCACCTTCTAAAAGGGGTGTCACAAATTACCTACTTATGTCAACATATTTCTTCCATAATCTGCTTCATCCTTTAGGTTAGTCAAATTACAGGTCAGATCTACTGTATAGAGAGCCTACCCTGCTCATTGTATGACTGTATGTTTTTCTAAGGTATTTTTGGGCTATTATAACAAAATAATTGAAATAATAATAATAAAGTTTAATGTCATACTGTGGATCATTCCTGGCAAATGAATACCATGGAGATACCATGAGCAAAGTTACAAAGTGCACCTTTAATGGTCCTAAAAGGTCCTATCTTACTCAAAATTGACTCTTGTGAGCTTTAAGCCATATTAAAATGTTGTTACCTCAAAAACATAGCTGGAGTGTTTTGTTTCATTCACACATGTTTGAATAATTCTATATTATTAGTCTGTCTACATCTCCAAAGCTCAAAATGCTCTGTTCCACCTTTTGATGTTCTGAAGAAGGAGTTTTCAAGTTAACAGCTACATTTTAATTCCAGAGCTTTTGCAGGTAAAAACAACAAAATATTTTATCGGAACTGCCTCTTGTTTAGACGGTGACAGCTTTTTTGGAGCTTAAAAACACAAAAATCTGAAACCAGTGTCCAGAGTGGAAAAGTTGAATACGCTCCACCGTAGTGTTTCTATCTACACTGCCTAAGACGCAAAACTCTGGTCAGATCTGCTCACGTCATGTGTGCGTTTACGTCACATACATACAGTACACAGAAACAAACATGTCAGATTATTTCCATTCGTCAGACCTTCAAGCTGCTCTGGCAGCTCTAATACACTTACAGGAGGCAACTCAATAAACGTACAGAATATGCAGAGATACTATTAGTGAGAATAGAACGATCTGCAATCACCTCTGTCAAATTCTGGATGCTCCAGTTCATCACAGGTGAGCCAGATGGTGATGGACGAGACCTGGGAGAACCAGTCGATGGTGGGACAACTTTATGGAAGGAGTAACTGATGAAAATGTGTGCCGTGAAAACTTCCGTATGTCCAAAGATGCCCTTGTCGCTTTAAGTACAAGCCAATCGAATTCCACACACTTTTGCTTCACCGTATGCATGTGGATTTCCTCCTGAAAACGCTTGTCTAAATACAGTATAAAAAGTGAAGACGCGATGCCAGTTTTGCATCTTCTGTTCAGTCATGATGTAAATGTAGCCTGATTCTAGTGAAGGTGCATCAAGTATAAAAACTCAATGACATCCCAGGGTGGAGCAGAGTGTTTTTGTTTGAGAGAAGAACTCATCCTATATATGCAGGGTTTGTGTGTTAAATGTGTAAATGAAACAAAACACAACTCCAGGTCTGTTTGTAATGAGGAAACAGTATTATAACATGAGTCAGAACACAGCTTAATATGGCCCATTTAAGGACATGGTCTTCCATTGGCATTTTGTTCTTGTACAAAACCTGGACTACTGTATAACAAAATATGTTTTATGCATTGAGAGCTAAGGCAGTCTATTTACTTGACAGAAGAAACAAAGGAGATGGCATCTCTGTGGCTGGTGGCTTTATTCCCTGTGAGGAGGTGTGTCTGAGCCACCCGTCACCACTCTGACAAATGGAGCCAAGCTGTCCCAGGGAGAAAGAAACACAGTAATAAAAGTGTCTACAGAAATGTGATCAGAGTGACACCTCCATCTGCCCATATGATCTTTACTTTTACACCTGGAAAGGAATATTGGCTCTCATTTACTAAACTGCCATAATGAATACACACATTTCAAACGTGAATATACATGAATTTCAAACAAAAGGCAAAATACACAGGAAAACGTTTAAACTGTACGAAATGTATTCATCAGTTGACACAATTTTTTAAAAGTGTGTTTTACTAGTTATATAGATTGTTAAGGCTACACTTTTAAAACCTTAAAACACATCCTGTTATCACCATAAACTCATTGCTTTAAATATAAAACAGTAGCAGCACAAATCTGGACACAAGTCTCTGCACATCAGCCTGGAGCAGAAGCACTGAGTTCAGGTAACAGCAGCAGTCAGCAGCACTAAAGACACGGTTGAGCTGCTCTCCGCTGGTTTAGGTGAGCCTATCATAGTGATTTGGAAGTTGAATTAATAAATAACAAATGTAGAATATTTTTAGGATTAAGATTTGTTTTATGCAAATCAGATTTTCTGCATTTTATGATGAGCAAAAACAAAATCACTTCTTTTTAATGTAATTCTTTGATTTCTCCTTCAGATAAAGGCAGCATTTTGCTGTATTATTCACCTTTTATGCTGTAAGTCCGGGGGGTGAGGTCACTTGAATGATGAATACTTTGGGGCGTTTCATTCAAATGATGCTGGTTTTCGCCCACCACATTTATCAGAATCAGAGCTCAGCACACAGATTGATAAATACCACGCGCCCTCTGCCATATGCCAAAGTATACACACAAATAAACACCCTTTTCACTGTAATGTTAGTAATTGGGGACCATAGATACACTGACCCAGAGGTCAGCAGTTTGATTCCAGCTACCAGATGTGAGAATGGGTGAGTGGATCCTTGATGTTAAGTGCTTTGATGTTAAACCTTGAAGGTGGAAAAGCTGTATATCAAAAAAATGTGACCATTTAGCATTTACCACCAGGACAAATAACGAGGCAGATGTGGAGAGGCAAGCCCACTCTCAGACATAAATACTGGAAAGATCACTGTGGAACACTGTGGAATATATTGGTAGATATTTTACTTACTGTTACATTTATTCTTAATTCAAGTAATTTAAACATAAGGTATTTAAATTCAGTTTCATTTATTCCCTTTCCTACTTAATTTGGTACAGTATAGTTAAACTGCATATGAAAGGTTAGACTATACATTTCATTAAATCATCTGACCAACACTCAGACACACACATTATTATATTTGTTAAAACAAAGCTCTCAGATTTAAAGTTTGAGAAATACAGCTTTGGATAGAGTAGGACCTTCAGTTAACGTCACACCCTCAGGAAATGTTGGGGGACATCAGCTGCAATGTATGCAAAGTTAAAAAAAAAAAATCACTTTTACTATGCAACACTTTATCTTAGCAATTGGCACTGCATTGACGCACAGGGGCTGAAGTGTCTTGCTCAAAGACACAGTAACAGCATGGACATGAACTGCACATCCTGAAGTTAATTTCTCTTTTATAGGATATGGATTTGTGTCCATGTTCACTGGTCCAAGTGTCAGTCGGACGTTGTTTTCCTCACTCGTCAAATGAAACCTCAAATTACAGCCTCTCCACTTCTGCAGCTCCAAAATGTCAGGATATTCCACTGCTCAAACTGAAGCAGGCTCATGCCGTCCCTGTGCATTTGTGCTATTGTGTGAAAAAACCCACATGTGTCAGTGGAGCTGTTTATGTGAAATCAATCTCTATGTTTTAAGTCAGGCATTTCACTTAAAAAATAACTTATGCCACACATTCTGTTTAGTTCTATTTATCCAAAACACATAATTCACTTGTCTTGCCAAATTGCTTCATACTTGATTACAACTTGATTACAACTGGATGTATCCACGTGTTACTGCTTTGCTGAGGCTGACCAGTAGGAGTGGGCAGTCACTTTTTATTATAAACACATATGAAATCCAACTTTACAAAACAGAAATTATACAAATTCTAAGTTTACAATTGTTTTTTTGAGAATAAGTATTTCTGCAGCGGATATGAATAATGAGATGTTTTGTGAATGGCTGTTGTGATTTCCAGCTGGGATTGTGCTTGACCAGATATGAGCTGAGAGGACATTGCTTTGAGGCCAACACCCTCTGGCTCCTCAGACATGTCGGATGTGTGTGGCAGCAGATCAGACACCCACACTCATGCATCCTTCAGCAGAGATGGGGATGAGGGCTATGGGGCTACGAGCTGGGGATAAGGGCTGGAGCTAAAGTTGATTCTGTTGGAAGTATCCTCTGCAGAGATGGCATGACATTTCCATTTCCAGGATGAAACGACATCAGTGTGCAGCTCCAATCTTCCAGTGACTCTATGGCACTCAGTGACCACCCACTCCAGTTTCAGAAGTAAATTTTACATACATTTTTCCCACAGATTTTTTGAAAAAATTAAATATTAATAATTCATTGACATCGTGGAGGCTAACCAGCTACATGGTAACCATATATGTATATAATATATATGCATATACGCAGATTTTTTTTGTCCAAAAAACACATTTAAAACAAACAACAAAAAAAAAAAAAGGAAAGTAAATTTGCTATTGTGTCCCTGATGCACTGGGGTTTGAATGTGTGGCATGTGTTGTATGTATTTGTTTTTCTTTTTACTTTATTATTTATAGATTGTGCAAGACCAGAGATGTGCGAACTAAATTGCCCTTTGGGATTAGTAAAGTTGTTGATTGATTGAAAATACTTTAACTAAGTGATTTATAAAGTTTGAGATTTTTTATAAAATTATGGGTCTTTTGGTCATTAGTCATCACAGAGCTGATTAGCCCTGAGCAAGCTTGCAAACTTTTAATATTATTTTTTGGAAAGTCTATGGAAAAAATGAATAAGAAATGTACTACTTTATTATTATTATCATCATTATTATTAACAACAACAACAACAAAAACAACTTAATGTATGCTTTTAATCACCTAGGAATCAGTATTTCACATTTTCTAACATAAAATTAAAAAAAAAATTAAAATTGAAAACGCAAGTTATAAACTACTCGTCCATTTCTAGTGATGTAGTTTGGTGTTAGAGCTCCCTCTGCTGTCAGCAACAGGAATTAACAGCTCTTTGGCAACATGAATGCTACGCTAATGGAGCCTTGCATTCGAGTGACTGGACTTTTTTACCTGTGACGTAACAATCTGGGCAAACAAGCGTGAATGAAGCAAAATACAACTGTAGGTATGTTTTTAAGGACAGCAATGCAAAAGTCAAATGTGCATAGTAGTCCCTTTTTAAAATGAACACAAACATTAGTAGTAAAAACAAAAGACAAAAATAAAAATAAAATAAAAAAACTAAGAAAATCGTTGTTCACCATAATGCATGCCTAAATCTAGCACCCATTTATCATTCAAATCTTCTCCACTTACAGCGACTTCTCATTGTAATTCAGCCATCCATCAAATTAACTGTTCCTCAATCTCAACGGATCATTTTTCTCCCATTTAACGCCCCTTTAAGCAGAAAATGGAACGCTCTGGAGGCTCCATTGTTGAATTTTATCAATACAGAAAATGACAACAAATTGCCCGCAGAATGATCCACACTCGGCCAGTCATTAATGCTAAAGTGGGCCGGTCAGCTGTCCAGGGGAAATGATGGACTTGTCACACTGGTGAAGGTCCAATCTAACAAGCTGTCTGAAAGCTCAAGTACTAGCCTCTGGGATTGACACGCAAACAAAAACCTGTTTCTCAGCAGGAACATGTACTTGGAAAACATTCATTGGAGGCTATAATGGGGGTTGGCAATAGGGTACAAAAAAAAAAAAAAAACTCATCCTCATCCCAAACATACCTGAAGGTGACTTATGTTTCATTCACATGTTTGAGTAATCCTGGTTTATTACTCTGTCTACATTGTCGAAGCTCAAAATTCCCTATTCCACCTTGTGATGTCATGAAGCGGTAGTTTTTAACTCAACAGCTACCACTTACCTTATGTTCACTAGAGATTGGGATTTATCCAAATGATTCCACTGACGATGTATGGAGTTTATAAACACAGTGGAGTCCTGTATTACCACATAACATCACAAGGTGGAGCAATGTTTTCTTTCTGTTTGAGAGAAGAACTCAGACTAAATGTGCAGGGTTTGTGTGTTAAACATGAAACAAATCACAACTCCAGGTATGTTTTTGATGAGGAAACAACATAACAGATCAGAAAATAATGTAATATAGTCCCTTTAAGTGGAACAAACACTAAATCCACTTTTTAAAACTGTAATCTTTTGGCAGCTTTAGTGCAAGTTTGGTAAATTTGCAGCTTTCTGTTTAAAAGAAAGTAAGTAGTTGGTGACATCACAAATGACTGCCTTGATTACAGGTGGGTGTTTCTGATTGCAAACTGCAAACCCTTGCCTGCAGAGGTGGGGTTTGACGTTTGGATACCCACCCATCCATCTTCTTCCGCTTACCTGGGGCCGGATCATCAGGACAGCAGCCTAAGCAGGGACTCCCAGACTTCCTTCACCCCAGACACAAGGCGTTCCCAGGTCAGCCGAGAGACATAGTCACTCCAGCGTGTCCTGGATCTTCCCTGGCGTGGATACCATTCGACCAATCACACAGTTCCTTATACCGCCCCTCCCCCCGTCACTCCAGGTACTCCCCAGTTTAGCAGTTACATGGTTGTGGGCAGAGTTTAGGTGTTTATGGTGCATTCTATTATCCATCCATCTTGGAGCTCCGATGACATTGCCTAGTGACACGCACTGACACACCCCTTTTCCTCGGACGGCGAACTTGCCGCTCAAAAGAACTCAGAGGAAACCTTGCAAGTATTCTCAGACAGAATCCAAAATGCCTGCGCTTAGTGTCATTTTTAAGTATGAACTGTTTTTATTGTTTGGACACTTTGGTGGTTTAAATGACAATTCCAGTCACTCGTATTACTGCATTACCTTTCTACATCCACATCACTGCCTCTGAATGTGGTAGTTGGTGTTGTGGTGAGGCCAATATTGAACAAAGACTTGTTTTAAACGGGTGTTGTTACACGTCCCTAGAGTCGCTAACAGAAGATAAACAACAAAAATACCAGCTTTCCAAGTGGCATCCATGTTTTTCACCAAACGGGACACTCAGAACATGATAAAACGCTTGAAGTGTGGATGTGACGTCAAATCCGAGATCTGAGTGGGTTTGCGGAGAATAATAGAATGCAGTATTAGTCCCACTTAAAGTCCATCCATATTCACCAGGTCCCAGAAAATTGCTGGATCCAAAATAGCAGAACACTCAACACCCCCATTGAACCATGCCCTCTGTTCACACTTAACTTGGCATTTTGCTCTCTGCACTCTCTGCCCTGCTGTATCATTAATGATAAAGGAGCTCAACAGTGATCACGAAGCCCTGGTCCAAGAAATACATTTGCCATTTATTTTTCAAACTATTATTATAAGTGTGAAGCTTGCTAAGGATTATTCAGCTCTGTGGTAACTAATAACCACAAGAACTGTAAATTACTTTAAAATCTGTTTCTGAAATTTTGCAAATCACTTAGTTATTAAAACATTTAGCCAAATCTTGAGCTTTAAATGCGCTTTTTGGACTTGAAACAATCGTCATATGGATATTATTTACCAAGCAGTTGATTAGCCAACATGATGCCTTTTATTTACTTATTGAATCGAAGCTTTCTTATTTTGTTAACACATCACCCTGTTCTGGCAAAATGCTGAGTAAAGCAAAGTCCTGGGTAAGGCTCCGTGTGTGAATATGAGTGTATAGTCTTTTATCAATTGATGTTTACAGAAAATCTTATCATTTATTTCAATGGAAAAAGCTCCCTTTATAGCAGGGGTGGGCAATTATTTTTTTTCCATGGGGCCAGATGAGAAATAGAAAATATTGTGGAGGGCCAGGCCAAAATGTGTAACTCAATTCTGCATAATATTAATTGTATTTTGTTATAAAAAGCAGTAAATAGCATTGTTTTGACAGGCTGGTCAGACTGGTAAGAGTATATGTTATGACTAAGCAATGAAAAATGTCATTTAAAAACACCTCTAAAATAAAAGCAATGCAGCATTGGTCCATGCATGAGGTAAAAATATAAAATATGTTTATTTTGTAGTTGCAATGAGCTAAAAAGAGCCAGTGTGAGATAGTATTTCGACTCCCATAGTATATTAACCCCCGGGGTCAACATACATACATAGTAAAGTGACCCCCCTATAGGATTTTGACTCCCCTTGTTTTTTTCTTTTATAGTTACTTATAGGATCATTATTTCTCATGTAATTTACTTTTATTATATATTGCTACATATTCACGATCTTTTAAGGTATTTTAAGGAATGTTTCGATGGATAATGACTTGGTATTTCGTGTAAATGTAACGTATTGTTAAAATTGCATATACATCGCAATCTTGTCACTTTTTATATTGTATTTTACATTGTTATGGTTTTTAACATAATAATTTAATTTAATTGTAATTTTTAACATTCAAAAGTTATAACTGACATAAAAAAATGCATCTGAGTTCTTCAAAAAAACACTTTTAAATATGTCAATATGTTTTAATTTGCAGATATAGTATTAATATTCAAAGTTTTTCTATAGATTTCAAGTTCTTTATTAATCAAATATCGATTTTCATAGAGGGGTCAATATTCTATGGGGGGTCAACATACCATAATAGGATTCTGACCGCAGGGTCAAAATACTATATGGTATGTTGACCCCGCAGTCACCTCACGGCAGGGTCAAAATCCTAGAGTCAATCAATGGGCTTTATGGGGCCCAGGAGCAATTTATACACATTTATTTATGACCAGCAGATGGTGCCAAAGTGCCTCTTACTCACATTTTCTTTCTTTACTCCTGTTTACTCTTTCAAGTTTTAAAGTTTTACCTATTTAACACAACACACTTTTGGTCAGATCTGATTGGTGTGATTTTATTGTTAATATATTTATTTACAAAATAGTTAAATACAAACTTTGAATCTTGATCAGTGTACAAAAACAAATAACAAAATAATATTGTGTCCTTCAAAACCCTTATAAACTTTAATTCTACGTTTAATGCTGTATTGTCAAGTTCAGGACTGAATGTGTTGTGCTTAGCCTTTGGCACACTCCAATTTCCACCTCCTCACCTCTCAGCCCGTACTCCATTTTATCCTTTGTTTTATTCACGCTCTGACCCCAGTCGAACAAATAATTTATAGCAAAAAGCCTGGGCGAATTAGATGTTAAAGTTAAATGGAAAGTACTGCGGCTCACATTGATCAAGTGTCTGTAGAGGTACTGTCACAGTGCGTGTTTGCAGCTGCGTTTATCATTGACTTCAAAATAAACAATGGGTCATGTACTTATGCTGTCTGGCTGTCTAGAAAAATAAATGTATGTACACCTATGTTGGTCAATGGGAATCAGATTATTGTGTTTGCATTGTCATATTAACTGTATCTTTTAAAAGTTTCTAAACAAATACATTCAAAATTTTGGAATAGAGGCAACATGAATGAAATTGGGATTAGTTTGAGAATATTATAACATGTGGAAAGTACAAACTAGGCCTATAAATTATTGTGATAAACGATAATATTGACATTTTGAGACCTTTTTCAACTAATATAATGACAATGGAATAAAAATGCAAATACACCCTTTTAAAGATCAATACACTTTCTAAAAAAAACATTTATCACAGGAACTGCAAAACAAGCAAAAACAACAGGCCTAAATTAAAATAGACTTGTTAACATAATAGAATAGCCTAATGACTCACAGCAAGGACTTGTTAACAAAAATGCAATGGAATAAATCATTGTTGAACCAAACACGACCAAAACAATAAATAAAATGGATTATTAAGTCTCTGTAACAAAATTGCCCTTAAAAGTGATTTTAGTCCTTGACTTACACTGGAATATTGTGTCTCCTCTCTCTGTGGCTGCTGCTGTGGCCTCATCATTTGTCTTGAAGTGTTCGTATTGACCTGCTCTACAGAATCCTATTTTGCTATGAGGGAGCCGCTGTCCTGTCTGGTATTGTGTCGGTGTCTTGTGGGATTTTGGGATTTCGGGCTCTCAGGGTCTAGGCTAGTTCTGTCGCTCGGGTGTATCTCGACTGCTGGAGTTGAGCCATTTCTTCTCGTCGTTTGCGCGCTCGTTGTATTTGATGCATGCGGCCGTTGAGACGTGCTGATTTGGCATCACGACTTGTTTTGTCACACGGAGATGAACTGTTTTGGTTCTGATTGCGGCACTAGCTTGTGTTGCGACTTCATGTAAACCTCTCAGACAGTGGCGCCTTCTGCACTCAGGCTGCGCAAGCATCCACTGTGTTGATAAACAAATACGCTGCATGGTCTACGCTGACACGTTCGTTCAAGCATCATTACGCACGGAAACGAGGAGTCAGTAGAAAGCGATAGACACCTTTTGAGAGAGCGAGAGAAACAAGCAAAACAAATAAGCATGCAAATAGAAATTATCGCAGCTAGAAAAGTTATCGGGCTTGTTAAAAGTTATCATATGATTAATTGATTTATTGATTATCGTTACAGGCCTTGTACAAACCTATCCTATCTCATTCATTTTAATGAGGCAGATAAAAAAAACCATTACATTTGCCAATGACTAATAAAAAGAGTGGTTAGAGCAGTGCAACTCAAAGGTCAGAGGGTCAGTTCCCACTGGGACCAAGTTCTGTCGTTCTGTCCTTACGCAAGACACTTCACCCACATTATCTAGTATGAATGTGTGTGAGTGTTGATCGCAGGGGATGCAGGTTGGCAGCCTCGCTTACACCAGACTACCCCAGGGCATTTGTGTCTACTATAGTAGCTTAACACCGAGTATGAAGTGAATGAATAATGACTGCAGTGTGCCACGTAACAGCCAACATTCTGACTCACATTAAACAACCACTTAAAGAGTTAAAACAGGTGGTCAGTTTGGATCATCTTCAGCGAGACATGTCTCCTCCTGCTCTTCTGCTCAGGTGCGCCTGGGTCTGTGTTAGTGTCGCTCAAAAATCTTTTTTCTGCTGTCACCAGCCCATGTAACCTTCACAGTGTATTTAGCCTCAGGTGGAAGACCAGCTTGTACAGCTCCAGTGAGCATGTGCTTGTTTGTTCATAGGGCTCTGTCCATGTTACTCGTGGTGTGTGTTTGGGGTGAATGATGAGCAGTGATGTAAACAAGGCCAACCCAAAAGTTAAGCAAACATAACTAAATTTAGTGTGCACTGGGAATGTGTGAAAAGAAAGTATTCTGTTTACAAACACTGGAAAACGAAATGTGTGTAGTGGTAGAAATAATCGCATTCATAGTAGATTCACATCTTTCTTGCACTGCTCTTGTGAGCATGTTGGAATTGAATAGATTTGTGGTGGAAATATTTGGGCATTAGTAGCTGTAGTACATCTGCAGTTGGAACAGTAATTGCAGTAGAAGTATAGTTTTACATCCATCAAATGCCTTACCCCTGAGTGCCCTCTCTGAGCTGCAGTTCAGACCATTTGCTGTGATGAGATTGAATACATCTCTCACTGCTACTTGCTCTTTGGCTCTGCTCTGGTCTTATTTTTGGTAAGGTGTCATCACACAGACTGAAGTGTTGAATTTGCATAGAGTGTGTTCCTTGTTCAGATGCCCTGTCATCACTACTGCCGCTGTAGTGCGAACATTACATGCAAAGTAACACTTCCAACAACAACAAAGATTTAAAATGTTCAGAACATTTGCATTGCTATTGGTGGCTTTCAGATTCTACCATGTGATGATTACATGCTGCTAGATGGGGGCAAAGGCGAAAGTGAGGACTGGGGCATGACGAGCATAATTTTACAAGGATTCACGTGTTTCAGAGGGTCAAAGCGGGGGGGCAGTTGTTGTCAAGGCGCCTGCCCTAACCATAAAGCGCTGTGGGAAACACTGTCACCCCAGTCACAGACAAGTTTCCTCGTGAATATTAAAGAGCTGAGCCTTCCATGCAGCTGCACATGTAGTGGTGGAATGTGAACACACACAAATTGATTGTATTGAAATGATTCGACACAAATACATGTACTGTTACTCCCCTAGTAAATAGTAAAGGCTGTTGTTTTTGAAGTACCATAATTTCCTCCAAAAACAACAAATTGTCCTGTCACATTTTGCATAAAATGTGAATGTTGTAGTAGTTTGTCAGTTCATATGTCAGTATTTTTGTCAATTCTTCAAGACGTGTTTAAAATGTGAAATTTGCACTGAATCCTATTATTAAAACATAAATAAAAATCGTTCATCAGCCATTCCTGATCATTTAGTGACTAGACTCAAGAACTATATTACAACAAAAATCTGTGTTTTAATAATTCATTTTAGCTGCTCCCCATCTGTCTTAAGCATTATTGGCCAACAGTGATGGAACTTAAAACCCAGCAATTTGGTGTAATGTAATTTTGTATCTATAAATCATAAATTACTCATTAGTTTGTTGATCTTGAGATAATTGTTATAGATTGGTATTATGCATTAATCTTTCACAGTGTTTTTCACCGGCTCAAAACTGCAACAGGTACCAGTGGAATCATTTGCAACTCTGCTTCACATAACTTTTAAAGGAACATTTACTAGTTTCATCTGAAATGGTTTGACAGCTGTCTGAAGTTATTCCTCACTTTTCTGATGAGTTCCTATCAATCAATCTTGTATTCCTAGCAACGTAAAATTTCACCGCAAGGATTCTATAAAAGCGTTTCACAAATTGCTAAAGCCAGAGGGGAGTTTTACAATCATAGTTATGCTAACAACAACCAGCATGCTAACAGTAGCCTTCCTGATTCACTGAGGACAAATTGCCTTGTAATTAACTGCACACAGTCGTCTCATTTCAATCTTAGGAGGTGCTCTTACAAAATATCTGTACTGTGGCAAGACCATTTTTATTACAAAAAAGATGTACAGCCTATTTAAATGTCTTTACTAATATGAGGCTGTAGTCTGTGTGGCCTTGTTTTCTGCTGTTGTCCAATTGTGCTTAGTGTGTGTAGCTAAGTAGTTTGTGTGTAGCTATACTACTCATTTCTAACAACCTGCAGGGGGTCTGCACTTGGAGATAAGATTTAGACTTTAATCTGGCAAATTTACATTTTGCCTTGAAATGTTGATTAATATGCATGGTTCAGCTTTTTATATAAATAAAGTAAACAATGGTTGTTGTGGTTCTGCTGTTCGGGCTGGAAAACATATCAGTGAGTTTGTAACTCTATTTGTATCTCCCTGTCTTACCTGACCAACCACACTTTGACAAAACTTTACAAGGATGAGTGAATCTGGAGTTTTATCCTCCTGTCTCCCTGATTTCAGAGGGCGTGACTGACAGGCAGATTAACCAATCAGAGATGCATGCTCCGTGTGTCAAAAACATGGCTGCTTACATGTTAAAATGGGAAAAAACAACATAAAAGACTGAAAAACAGTGCACATTTCTGCAGAATCGACAACTGAAGCACCAGTTATTTATCTCAGGTAAAATCTGTTTTATAAGTTCCAGTCCCTTCTGTATCCGAACAGAATGTAGAAGGGACTTACTGTTTTTCAAAATGAGGTCCAAAACATCTGACACAGCTCTCTGCAGCATAGGTGGTATTTATAAAAAAAAATAAAAAATTCGGAGTGAAACTTTGTGCACCTCCACCCAATGCAATACAGAGTAAGCGCACTTTTCAGAGACACCCTATGTGCTCTTTCAAGTTGAATTTTCTCTCTCTCCTTTTTGAATGAGGCTCCAGAACCGGGATAAAACCACTGACCTTAGAGTTAATTGGCAAACGCTCTGTCCCTGAGCCACTGCTGCCCTGAACGATGCCCTGTGGTGGCAACAATAGCTAATTCCGGATACATCAAATCAGAGCTCCTAGCTCTTAACTCCTAACTCCTCCTTTACCTTTGGAGCTACATCAGAGGGTCAAACATATGAGTATTAGGCAGAGAGAAGGAGCTTCAGCTGCGTTTGTAGAATCCAACCATCCTATCTAGTGGCAAGAACAACGGAGATGCCACGTGACCCTACAGCTGTTTAATAAAAAAACTACAATACCCACAAAACGGACCAATAAGGGCTCCTCATTCTCCTCTCTTGCTCTATTTGTACATTTCCTCATGACAGTGTACATAAATGACCGAGTGTTTGACCATGACAGATGATGATACTGTGGGTTTTTTCCGGAAGATTCAGTGCGTGTCCTAGAAAGAAGCACAAAAGATGGAAGGATCCGAGAAAGCAGGCCACTTTATTTCAGCATTTTCCATTGAGAGGGATTCAGTATTCATTACCAAGTACAACTGTCACCCCGGAACGACGCCTCTGCCCAACTCACAATGAGGGGTAGCTGTATACCACACATCTGACAAAACATTAACTTGTTGATTTAGCATATACAGCAAGAAAATGAACAATAATGCTGACCCGGTGCACTTTATCATGGGTGGGTACATGCCACGGGGTCCACATACATCAGTTTTCTGCTTCGTGGCATCTCAAAGTACAGAAAAACATGTCTTTTATAGAACTATAGATAGTCATACGTGTTTTTCACCCTGTTGTCATTCCAAGGTACAAGATATTGGGTGAATCAGCATGATCAACACGTAATATTTCCCACAGTACTGTTGAATAAAGTAGCTCTATATATTCTACACATATTCTAGTCAATATATTCTCCAGACTCACCATCAGCTGCAGCCTCTGCTCTGTTCTCTGCTCTGTCTTTTGTCCCAACAAATATTCCACCAAATCCTGTCCTTTGGTTCATTTGTGGCAAGAGCGTAGAGTGTGCACATCAGTAGACTTTATGCAAATGAGCCATGTGACTTTAAGTTTTGTTTCTATAAACATAAAAAATGTGTGCAGATCTCCTCTTATGTATTCTTAAACGCATGAAGCTGTGATGGCCCTAAAACCATTGTTATATAAAGTTGGGTTTATCGAGGTATTTATTTTGTACGATGGCAGAGACAATTAAACTTTTAACGCATTACAAACTCCCTTCGAGGAAAATGCACACTGGATTCCACGTTGTCTCAGCTCTGGAGGTTGCTCTGCTATAGGAGGTATGAAAAGAAGCATGCAGACTCCTTTTTCTAGCTCCTTAACTCAGCGGACTATTTGGACAGTCCTTATCATGACAGGTGTGACACACATCCGGTTTCGGCTTAAGGAGCCAGGAGCTTAGAGGTCATTTTGATGTATTCAGAACTACCCTCCTCCTCGGTTAAATTTAAGCCTCAGCGTCATAATCAAAAATTCTCTAAAACAAGTGTTCTGTAGTCGTAAATTATTACTATGATGGAGAATAGCACTGGCTGTGTTGATTCATGTGGAAAAAGAAATATTCTATCAACAAAAGCATAAGAGAACACCAGCATCAGTCGGCGAGATTGGCGCACAAAACGCCTATTGTTTCCCCTAATCATCCAGCCAGTCTGGTGTATTAGGCTGTGCTGTCTGCAGAGCTATCAGAAAGAATGGCGATTTCACATTGTTCTTGTCACAAATAGAAAATCACTTGAGAACATTAGTGTGGGAGAGAATGAGTGCGGTGTCTGATTTCCTCTGACTTGCATGTATCGGTGGAGAAGATGATAAAAATGGCATTTTATAGAACATAAGCAAAAGTTAGTGATGTTTTCCTGTGAAGAGAAATTAATGGTTAAAACTAGAGAGTGCCCCTATTAGGCTATTTTCTGATCTATTTTATAATGTTGCTTCCTCATCACAAACAGACCTGGAGTTGTGTTTTGTTTCATTCACATGTTTAACGCACAAACTCTGCATATTTCTTCTGAGTTCTTCTCTCAAACAGAAATAACAGAGGAAGCTCTAAAGTTCACCTTCACTTCACCTTAATTTGAATCTTTGATAATTTCAGACTTAGAATTGCCAATTTCTTCATGACATCAAAAGGTGGAACAGATTTTTGAGCTTTAGAAATGTAGTATAATGCAGGATTACTCAAACATGTGTGAATGAAACAAAACACAACAATAATTAATCTTGAACAATGTAAGACCTTTTTCTGATAAATATGGCTAATACTAAAAAGCTTAAACGCCAATTTATTTTATTTTAAGCACTAAATATGCTGTAATACTAACATAATTGCAGTCTCCTCATGGGTTTCAAGCATAAGAATTCCTTCTTGATTTGAAGGATTTGTGCAAAATGTTATATCTTTTGAATTAAGAAAATGTTTAAAATTAGGAAGGAATTACTTGCCTGAAACTAATAAACTAAACTAATATGATTTCTAGGGATGCACCGATACGATACTGTTATCAAATATCGGTGCTGACACTGAAAAATTGGCTGGCTCGCTTCCATAATATTGGTTAAGGCAATATTGTAATTGAGCTTTTAATTTGATGTATTTACATTGGAGTATTTACAGGCTTGAATTTGGTCCTAGAACACCTCATAATGTTTGAACTTTTATTCATACAAATCTGTTCTGTAGTTACTTGAAGGATAAATTGCAGTTTCAAACAATTGAACATGTTAATAACTGAACTGTGTTTTAAGTAGATGAGCGCAATTTTCCGTCCCTAAACTGGAATCGGTTAATATTGAGTATTGGCTGATACGTAACCCTTCTAGGCCTTTTTGACATATTTTCTTTGCCTGGATTTTTAACTTAATTTTGCTAGTAAAACACCCCTTTACTCCCTAATGAAGTGCGTCCTATTTTTCAATGCATGCTGTGGTTGTGTCATATGGTCGTAATAAAAGCTATGGAATCAGAAAAACTAATAAAAGAAAGAAAACTAAACAAAAAAGGAGAATAAATGTCACGCTCCTACTTTCACAATTCACATCTCTTTTTTTTTTTTTTTTTTACCTAGTTTGGGTCAATGAAAATGGATGGAGCGCACCATGTGGCCAAATATCCTTTTCACTACGTCATCACGTAGTTTGCATGTGACGTAGGATGATGCCGGAAATATGCTCAGAAAGCCGTAACTCTTTGTTTTTCGAAAAGTACGTTTCTATCTTTTATGGGTATATAAATATGCATGGTTATAAAACATATTCCCAAAACTACTACTAGATGCAGGGGTTCCCGAAGGTTAAAGTCAAAGCACCAATATCGGTATCGAACTGAAAAAGCTGGATCGGTGCATCCCTAATGATTTCCGGCTCTTCATATTGCAGTTATAATGTCCTCGGTCCCAATCATATCTGAAATTGGCACAACTACAGTTTTTGCTAAGGCATAATTTAAACTCATTACTCGTGGTGTGTGAGCCAGCGCTTGAATCAGCTATGCCACTGTCGCTCCACATAATTAGGTTATTGTTCGTGTGATGGTCTGTGTGAAGATGGGCATATGGCTTAGACAAATTCACAAATTCAATATTGGCATGATTTGAAAAATGACCCAACTGATCTGTGGTGAAATATGATATGTGGTGAAATGATTTTGAAATACTGTATGAAGGACTTCCAGCATGTTCCCACTTTCTTGGCACCTGTTGTGACAAATGACATGACCGAGGTGTCGGGGACATGCAGTTCTGGACAGCACATCCGTTAGAAGAGGTTTCGTTTCCATGTAAGCCTACAGCTACTACATACTTTTACCTTTCGAATTGATACTTTGCAGCCGATGGCCTCAATATTCCCTGGAGATGTGAAGCTAACTGAAAGCACTACTCTGTTAGAAGCTCAAGTTAATAACCTGAGCTTTATTTTAGTACAATCTGACCAGAAAGAGCAGATGTGTTTGGACCTTCAACACCTGCACACCTAAACAGGACCGTGAGCTCTCTGGATCACAGGCCCGAATGTGTTGTTTAATACTTTTTGTGTGTGTGTCTTCAGACTATCTTAAAACTTTTTTTTGCCAGTGTTTGCTAATGCGTCCAGTGTGCCATCATGGTAACTGCTACATGGATCTCTTATGGCGGAATGTGTAGAATACCCCCAGCATAATGTCACCGCAGTGTATCAATATAGAAAGGTTGGATGCTTTGCTCACCAGTGAAGTACTTCTTGTATAATCACATGACATCACAAGGTGGAACAGTGTTTTCTAGGGTGTAACAGTACATGTATTCGTGCCGAACTGTTTCAGTATGGGACATTCAGTTCGGTGCAGTGCTGTGCACGAGTGAATTAGCGCAATTTGTGTGTGTTTACATTCTGCCACTACATGTGCAGCTACACGGGGCTCGGCTCTTTAATATACGTGAGGGAACTCGTCTGTGATTGGGGTGACAGTGTTTCCCGCAGTGCTTTGCCGCCTTGACAACAATTGACTACCTTGACTACATCCCTCCGAACCACGTGAATCCTCACAAAACTGAGGTCGTCGCGCCATGGTCCGGAATGAAACAAACCATGACCTCAAAACTGAGGTGCGTACCGAACCCCTACTGTTTATTGACTGAGCGAAGAACTCAGCCTAAATCTTCAGGATTTCTATACTAAACATGTTTGAATGAACCAAATGTTGAGGAAACAACATTATAACATAGATCAGAAAATAGCGTAATATGGATCCTTTAAAGAATAAATCAAAAAGTAAACTGAGTTGCAATGTCCCAAGATGATTTTATAACTATTCACCATTTAGAAACATCCTAAAATTGATGAAAGATTATTGAAAGTTTTTCTTCCATACAGTAAGGCTTAAGGCGTTCTCAGTTTTTTAATCAGCAGTATGCATTTTATACTCTATGCTTGTGTGGGGGAAACACTTCAAATCCCTGCACAGAGAATTCCATTCTCCACAGTCAAAATGTTCTAAATTGTGTGCGATTGGCCCAGTTAAACCTCATATTTTTGGCCTTTTGATTTCAGCATCGCATGTGGTGCAGTGTTTCTCAAATGTAGTCTAGGTTTGAAATGTGTTTGACTTTAATCTAATGCCTGTTTGAAATCTTAGATTTTTTCAATTTAATCCTGATATAGACATGGTTTAGACTCTGTTATATTTAGGTTTAACTCAAAGCGAGGATTACTGTGTGTTCATATGTTTGCATTACCTTTTGTCATTTGGGTTCTGGAGGGGAGTTTAAAAGCCTATATCTGCTTTTATCGCCTCTGAAAGCTTTTGTCGTCTTTTTGCAGTGAGTCAGTTCGTCGTTGCCGTCGCCAACGTCTCACCGTCGACTCACTCATTCCGAGCTCACATGCAGCAGCTCTGTTTCCTTCTTCCACAGCCACATCAAATTGTCATTAACTTAAACGCTGCATCATTTTCATGTCTTCGTGTGTTTTCCATGAGGATGGTGTGTGTATGAAGCGTAAAAAAAACTGTTCAAAACACAATCAAATTAGAATTTTCCTCAGCTTGCCACCTCCGTCTCTCCCTGCGCTCTATCACGCATGTCTCCTGCAAGAGCTGCTGGTCTGTGTGGTATCATGTCAGTGTTATGCTCCAGATCCATGTGTCAGTGTCTTGTAGGATTTCAGCAGATTTCAGTCTCTCTCGGGGACAAGGTCAGTTGTATCGATCAGGTATGAGTGGATGTCCGGCTACTGAAGTTTGAGACGTTTCTTCTTGTCATTTACACACCCACCTACATTTAACGCATACGGGTAAGACGTATCACACTCACTATGTTAATTTAGGATCATAACTTATTTTATCACACGGCAATAAACTGTTTGAGTGCGTTGGCATCGCTAACAAACACTGCAACTTCTTTTTAACCCTAGATCCGTGTGTTAACTGCACAGACAGCGGCGTTTTCTGCTGCTCACATATCCGCTGTATTGCCAAAGCATAGACACCATATATATGAATGGATAATGTGATAATTAAATAATCCATCCATATATTCGCTGCATTATTGTATAAGACACGGGGTTCAAAGTGTGAGAAAAAAGTAGCGGCTTATAGTCCGAAAATTATGGTTCACAAAATTGACTCATGTTATAACATTGTAACATCCTTAAAAACATACCTGGAGTCTTTTGTTTCCTTCACACATGTTTGACTAACCCTTTATTATTAGCCCGTTTACATCTCCAAAGCTCAAAATGCTCTGTTCCACCTTGTGATGTCATGTAGTGGTAGTTTTCGAGTTATCAGCTACCTTTTACGTTTACTTCAGTTGAAATTGGCAATTCCAGGACTAACACTATCCAAATGATTCTAGTGAAGGTGTACAGGAGTTTAAAAACAAAGTGCTGCATTGCTTATATTACCACATGACATCACAAGGTGGAACTGAGTGTTTTTAGTTAGAGATAAGAATGCAAGAATGAAAGTAGGGAGGGTTTGTGAGTTTGAATGTTTGAATGAAACAAAACACAACTCCAGATATGTTTTTAATCCAAAAGAGTTGTAACCTTAGTTTTTATCTCTGGTACAGAGTTGTATTTTTGGATTCGGTGAGCCAGTAGAGCTTTCTGTGTTGACATGTGTTAGTCGTACACCTGCAGTTGGCTCCAGTATCGCTCTTTCCCTCTTTTCCACCTTTCATTATTTCAGAGCATCCATGTCACTCCTGTCTTCTCCTGTTCTCTTCTCCTCTTCCCTATGTGCATCAGGCATCTCACACATGTGCCTTCTAGCCCCACATCACATATTAATTCGCTTTATTTAACTTAACTGAGTTAATTATTTTGTCTGGAGAGAAAACAGAACACCACAGTGAATATGTTTAGTGTGCTGGGTCAGCTGTCAGTCATGTGTAGAGAGGGAGCAGCAAAAGTAGGACACACTCTAGGGGAAAAAATAAAAGTCTGTTTCAGTCTTCCTTCATCAGTTTCTTATATTTCCATAGTGAATGAGCTACATGAGAATGATCTTGGTAAATGGAGTCAAATTGGCAATAAAACACGACACTCTTTTTTTAACTCTGGACCAAGACTCAGTAATAAAAGTTTAATGATGATGATTTATGGATACAGTAGGTCAATCATAGGAGTTTTAAAACCTATGGTATATCGCAGACATTGTGCAACACAGTGTATTCACTCACAGGCTGTGTGTATGCGCGCGTGTGTGTGTATGTGTGTGGTGCAGCGTAGTGTTTCAGCTTACCGCTACAAGGAAAGGCAGAAGTTCAGTCCAGCTGTATCCACTCAAAAACAAACCCAATATGTAAATCCTATCATTGTAAAGCAGCCATAAGTCTCTTAATCATGCGATGTAACTGGATCCATTGTTTTTGTCCAAGTAAAAGTAAAAAACAGTGACCAATAAAGCGGTCCATAAAGCTTCACGAGTCTCATGGCACTAAACAAAGTAAATTGCTGTAAGTGCTGTATTTGATGTAACCTGCAGTCTGAAAGTGCACGCAGGAGAATTAGGCTATTTAACACTGAATCATAACAGGCCAATTCTCAAGACGTGGAGATGTGTCCCTGGGTGTTGCTGCATCGCCCTTTGCTCCTGACATGGCGCCCCTGTGCACTGAAGAATGGGTCAGATGCAGAGAACAGATTGCCCTGCAGCGACTATAAACTATACCTTAACCTTTATCAACACCTGGTTTAGTTTTGATTTACACCATGATGTGATCTGCTTTCACAGTTTAAAATTTCAGCCTGTGATTCTAGGCTCATTATGGTGCAGATTTCTTCCCTAAAAAAACAAAACATGGATCCACTTTGAAGGATTACCGTTGCTTGATAGCACTGGGTGGTTCAATTTTATATACAGGAGCAATGTAGGTCAATGCAATCGCTTTGCATATTTCTTTTATCTCGTTTTATAATGGTGAGTGCTTCTCATTTAGCATGCTCAGCACTCCAATCAAAGACTTGCAAGTGTTTTTTGTCTCCTTTAGGCCCTATTGGGTTTTACTGAGGGCAATCTTTGTGGAGGTTTTTTTTATTAGTAAGAACAAATAATTTGAACTGCTTATTACAGGTTAGATGAGTCACTAAAAATAATTATATTTAGAGGTCTCATATTATGCTATTTTCTGATCAGTGTTATGTTTCCTCATCACAAACGTACCATGAGTTGTGTTTTGTTTCATTCACACATGTTTAACACACAAATTCTGCATATTTATGTTGTGTACTTCTCTCAAAAACACACATTTGGATAATTTCAGCCCTGGTATTACCTGTCTCTGTTGAACAAAAGGTAAACCGTAGATGTAAGCTTGAAAACTACCACTACATGACAGCTTTGGAGATGTAGACAGACTAATAATAAAGGGTTACTGAAACATGTGTGAATGAAACAAAACACAACTCCGGATAAAAGGTATAAAATGCACATGAATCAGTACTGGAGCTTTAAAGATTTGACTAAAGTTGTTTCTAGTTGTTTCATTTTCCTAGTTTAGAATACACAATAGTTTTCATTAAAATAAAACATAAAGCAGCACTCTTTTATATATTATCTATATGAAGTGTCTCTCACTGAAAGCGATAAGGGCCTGAGTCACCGTGGAACATAATAGGCTGAAGTACGTCAGCCAGCATCTCCATGTTTGTTTTGTTTCACTTGGACGCTTGAACTTTGGCTTCACCCCAAACCGTAGCGCAGCTCTGTGATTGGTCCAGTCTCTGACCCACTGGCAGCCATTCCCAGTCGCACCAGCAGGACCCTAAAAGGACAGATTCTTGTGAGTTTGTGAGTTCAAACAACCAGAAAAAATTAGCTCTTTGTTCATAAATTGTCCCTGGAATTTTTGTTGTTGGTGACATAGGCTACCTTCAGACTGCAGGGCTTAATGCGCAATTCAGATTTATTTGAGAAATACGATTTTTTTGCGAGGTCATTCACATTTCTAATTAAATGTGACTTGTATGCGATCTCCAGTGTGAACTTTAAATGCCCCAAAAGACATGACGACGTCACACACAGCAAGTGTGCTCAGTGTTTACAGAAGTCACCTAAATGCCAGGCTTGTCTCCCAAAATACAGTCCAGTTCTTTGTAAAGTGGACAGGTTTGTTTGAGTCTTTAGCCTCCTTGTATTTGGCTCGCAGGCTCTTTTTCATTGACATTGGAGCCAAGATCTGCCATTTCTTTGGCAATCATTTCAAAAACCGCCCAATTCCGATAAGACTCCTCCAATTTGGCCTGAATACAGCGATCCCCCCCAAATATGAATGAACTCACTAACCTCGCTTTCCCTCCATTGACTAGACTCCGATCCTGAAGTGTAGGTGGGATGAATGTGACCTGGCCGCTCAGACTGAAGTCATAGTCAAAAGATCGGATATGTATCGGTTTTAGGAGCACATATCCAAGTGGCCTGGGTCACATTTGAAAAAATCTGATCTGTGTCATTCAGACTGTCATTAAAAGATCAGATACAAGTTGCATGGGGCAAAAAAATCAGATTTGGGTCACTTCAGGCTGCGGTCTGAACGTAGCCTTAGGTACATTTTACTTCCTGTGTTTTCGCACTTTTGTCTAAAGGTGCATTGTGTAACTTTTCTGGCGGAGGCTCAGTCAAATGCCTTTTTTCTGTGGAGATGTTGTTGTTTGTCTGGAATGTTTTACATTATGGTATTAAACACTTCAATCTTCATGGAGACTAAACCAAACCTAGTTACAGGTCAGATCTGTGGAGAGGCAACCTTGTTCACAGTCAGAATGCCTGGATTTTTAAGGTATTTTTGAGCTATAAAACCACATGTAATTTAATAAATGTAAGGTGGAGCTGTTTAATGTAGAACATTCCAGGCAGAGCAATGACATATCCTTAAAAACAAGCAGATGACAGACCCCCAAGCAAAAAGTTTTTCAACATCAAAAACGCTCATATGCACTTTAATATGAAAAACTTGAAAAAAGACTTTGACTTTGATAACAGCAATGTGGTTAACTGAGCTGTTTGCAAGATTGCTTTGGTAATGTTGCAGTTGTTGACGTCCTGACTGTACACTGGAAATTCTAAATTTGATTGACTTGCTGCTTTCTATTTACCATCACACTGATAATGAGGCGAGGGTTGGCCTTTGCCTTTGAAGGAAGTTCAAAGTGACTGTGAAATCTCCATCCTCACCCGGCCATGCTGTATCCAACCATAACATCATTGATGTATTACATTTGAATTGATTATAGTCTACACTGTAAAATTACATTCAACTCGCAGAACTCTGGCACATTGCTTAGACTTGTTTAAAGCTATGGACCTTTATTTTATTTGTTTGTTCCTCAGTGTGGACTTAAGGCATGAAAGTATAGATACTTTTAAAGTAGACTTACTATGCAAAATCGTTAAAAGTTTTTCAGAACTTTAAACCAAGCTATAGTCGTTTTCCCTTCGCATTTACCCTCGCGAAGTTGTTTCTGAAGTGATTTTAGCATCTTTAATCACTCATTATCAAGACGGCACTTTGCTGATCAACACCAGTTTTCACCGCCACCAGCATAGGCTCATTGCTCTCTACTTGTCCAATTTTATTTTCTTAGTGAAACACGCAGGATTCTGAAGAGTTGTGTAATCATTTTGGTTCAAATGGGGAACAAAAAAATCTGCTAATCCATGCAGGCTCTTTGTTCTGACAATGTTTACTGTGACATGTGCTCCCACTGGGCACTGCAGTTTTCTAACACAGAAACAGCAGACTTGTTTCCTTTATTAAGTTGTTTTAGAAGAATATTGTGAATTCAGAATATCCCAATGATAATATACTGACCCATTTGGAACCCATTTGTTCGGGTGGGGTGGGTCGGGTTGGATTTTATCTCGAGTCAGGCAGGATGGGTCATAAGAAAAAGCAGACCCACGCATCGCTACATACGCATGGCTCTGGTTCATTTGTTTGCACATTTGTCTTTAGTTATAACTGAATAGACGACATACCGTCACATAGCCTAGTAGATGTTTTAAAATAGGAATTAACATCATTGCGAGAGCGTGTGGTAGTGGAGGAGCGTGTGTTTATTTTCTATTAAGTTTAATATTCATCATAAGTTTACCTTTAGTTCAGTAGAGTTTGGCTGTTCCTGGGCAGAATTCATCCAAATGCCCTGACACCAGTGTTCATTTTGGCAGATAATTAATTTGTTATTTTGTTAGTTGTTTTAATAATTTCTGAAAAAAATAAAAATAAAAATTCTGAAAATCATTTCACAACTCCGCCACCCTCTCCCCGCGACCTCCACTTTGGGAGCCACTGTTGTAGATTATAAGTATTCAGTTGGCTCAAGCACAATAGTTGTTCTTTAACGCTCATGAATAGCATGGACAAGTGGACACTAAAAAATTATTCATATGTAAATCATTCATCATAAATTAAAGGGACAGTCTGGAATTTTGGACATAGGACCTCATTTCCTACTGAGCCAAAGTTTTGGAGACGTGTGGAGACACTTTTTTAACTATTCCATCCAGTCCTTGTATTTGCAGAGGTCACTGGTGCTAGGCTAGTGCATGTCAATGGTCATAGTTAACCTGCCACTAAAAACAATCTTACCCACTCCACAAAGCACCCAAAGCAAATCTTTTACACTGACAGTTTGTCGTAATAAATGTCTGTGTTGATAGAATAATGTTTGAAATAAAACTAACCTTGCATTGCATGAATCGTATCATGTTGAGGAACTATTTTCTCAGCAGCAGTGGAATTTTACTTTGCCGGAAAGATAGGTGCTAGGTGATATCAGTCCACCACAACTCACTGCCTCTGCTCAGACATAAATCCTTCAATCAAATGCAAGGTGGGTTTTACTTCTAAAATTATTCTATCGACACAGACATTCACATCGATAGTCTGGTGTAATAATAGATTTGCTTCGGGTGTTTTGTGGAGTGGGTAAGACTGTTTTTAGTGGCAGGATAACTATGACCATTGACATGCACTAGCCTAGCACCAGCGACCTCTGCAAATACAAGGACTGGATGGAATATTTTAAAAAAGTGTCTCCACATGTCTCCAACACTCTGGCTCACTAGAAAATGAGGCCCTAGGTCCAAAATTCTGAACTGTCCTTTTAAGGTTATGATTTGTAAACTGAACTTAAAACTCTTATTTGACTAAAATCTTTCCTAACACTAAAAATGGTCTGTTAATGAGACAAAACACTAGTGTCAGAGCATTTGGGGGAATTCTGCCGAAAACGTTACCGATGTAAAGGTAAAAGGAGCTGTTAACTTGAAACCTACCACTACGCGACGTCACAAGGTGGAACAGATCATTTTGAGCTTTGGAGATGCAGACAGACTAAAATAAAGGGATCCTCAAACAGGTGTGAATGAAACTAAACACAACTCCAGGTATGTTTTTGAGGAGGCAACAACATTCTAACATGCCTTGAAGCTCACAAGAGTCAATTCTGCATAATATAGGACCTTCAACTTGCAGTGTTTTTTTTGTTTTTTTTTTAAACTTGTATTGTTTTTGCACTTTAAACCATTGCAAACACTTTTATTTTCACAATCTTCAAATAATGCAACCCTCGTTTTGATTCACAGATACACCAATTTGTAGTTAAAAGTAGCTAAAGTGTAAGAAGTATTTGATTGTGTGGGATGCTGCTCTATGGGTCTGATCCACAAGGGAAATAATTTGGACACAGTAGCTCACACATCACAATTTATTATAATAACAGAGCAAAAAATATAAATGGCAGAAATATATTCTACATAAGTAGCAAGAGCGTGGTGTCAACGCGAGTGGGGTTGTTCAGAGGACTCGTTATAAAAGCCGTACGGTAAGGTCCTGTCAGCAGAATGAACAGCTCGTACATCTGTCACAAGCAATCTTTGTGTTGTCTCCTGGTGCTAGACAATGTACGCTAAGCACTTCTGAAACTGACAAGTCACTCACTGGACTATTTCAGACAGTGATGAAGACGATTAGGACTTTTTTTTCCTCAAATTTTTCAGATAAATCACGTCATAATATGTTTGGATTGAATATTTTTAACCTTGTTATAACTACAAAAGCATGATAACCATACACTGCTTTACAGACTTCACAAACCTGATCCGATGTGCAATGGTTTCAGCAGCGGCGTATTATGATAACGCTCTGAAGGAGGAGGAAATGGAGGGGATTACTTTACTAAATAAACATTTTAATTAACACGTTTTTATATTAAAATGATCATCATTATTATTACTATCTGCACTACTAATCTGCATAAATAAATTCAACTTTACGACATATAAACCGTAACGACTCTAGAGCCACATCAATCCGTTTGACATTATAATGTGTTTAATTCAGTTTTGCGCAACTCTCACAGAAACGAAACTTAAAACTGCATCGCTAATTTGCATCAACTCAGCGAAGATAAAACTACAGCTCTTGTGTCGCTGATGCAATCAATTTCTGTTGGATTAAAAGACATGACTCAGTGGAATACAGGTTAGTGTGACCAGATTTGCATTTGTCAAAACCAGGACACCGTACGGGAGGTGGGAGGTGGGGACTCGTCATCGACATTGCGCGAGTCTCACCTGGTAAAGCTTTTTCCCACTGGACGCCGAAACATGTTCCTGCTTTGTACACTGTGCACATGGACTCACACTTGTCCCGAACACAACGGAAAGCGTGGAATTTTTGTACAAATCATCGTTAAATACGCATTTGTGCTTCGGTACGCTACAGACTGACCGAGTGTGTTTGCTCGCTCCTTCTGAGTGCAGAGAGCTACATGTACAGACCCCTGTTTGGTCACACTACGCACAGCAACCTACATTCGGTTTGTCGATTAAAATGAACGTAATCGATGAAATTCTTAATGATCAATTATCGATTAATCGATTAATCATGCCCATCCCTAATTTTAATACTTTGTTTTCAGTGGCATTTTCAACATGATAAACATGATCAACATTATGATCTTATGTGTTATGTGTTAGCAGTAAATATCCCATAGAATACTCCCTCAATAATATTTATTAGATAGAGTTACCAAATTAGTTCACTTCAATTAAATTAGTTGGATGTTACTTCTGTCAATCAAAGTTGGGTAGTACTCAGTTACCTTTACTTACTTTTGCTTGAGTAACACTAGTAAAATTGTGCTTCTTGGAGTAATTTTTCGACATCATATTTTTACTCCTACTTGAGTAATATATTTGACAGTTTAACACTACTCTTACTCGAGTAAACATTTTGTTTAGTTATCAACAACGTGCTCCCCATATTTAATGATTTGAACATTTGAGTTTCTTGCACTGCACCTTCAGATAGTTTTTATTTTATTTTTGTGATCTATTTCTTTGAAAATACCAGATTTTGCACAGTTTTCAATGATTGTCCTTCTAATTACATTTATTTGAAATTTATTTTATAAAATCAGAGACCAGGAACAGACATTTCATCTTGAAAGTAAAGTTCTAGTAAAAACAATAGAACAGAGAGCAACAGTTCTTCAGATAATTATAACGTAAACAACAAGTTTACCAAGCTCTCCATTTCACTCCAAATCACTAAATCCATTGAATTCTTCATCCTCAGTGACACTTCTGAGCAACTCGACGATGTCTGGAGGTAAATGGAGCGCCGTTTTCTCTTCTGTGTAGCTGTCATCAGACTCAGCATCAGGTCCAGTTAGAATTATTCTAGCCTTTCTGAATCTCAACAGGATGGTTTCGGTGTCACTGAAGTTACTTAAATTTAAAATTTTTAGTGGTACAGAAGTTCAATCGACTGACATGATACAGACAGGACAGTGGCTCTTTGCACGAGACATGAGCAGTAGAGCGTGAAGAGCGCCCTCTAGCGGCTGTCAGTGTGAAAATTTTAATACAAAAGCCGCACGAATATAAGTCGCAGCACCGTCCAAACCATGAAAAAAGTGGGATTTATAGTCCAAAAAATACTGTATTCTTACAAGTACTTGAGTAGTAGTTTCCCTAAAGAGCTTTTAACCTAAATACATTTTCAAGCTATTCCAACTTCCTCTGGCACCAACACTGTGCTGAGAACCCATTTCCAAATGCAGTATTTAAAAATAGCAGTGCACCAAGGTTACAATGTGTAAAATCAAAAGCTGTTACCTCTGGGTCTCAGCCATTTTTATCTCTCCAGCATCTTTCCCTGGCTTTCTTGAGATACTGAGAGTTAAAATAATAGGATATAAAGCCAGTGGGCATGTTGTGAGAAAGATGATACAGATAGAGCCTTGGGCAAAAACTGTTTATAGAATAGTTAAATATTGTCTGTAAATTAAAAAAATGTAAATTGAACGGCCTCACAAGCTGCAATTACTTTAAGGTTAATGCGTGGGTGGGCAATAAATAATGGAGCCCCTGCACCCACATGACCAAATCCAGGTCGACAGTGGTGGATTAGCGGTAATGAATGGCACCAAGCTGCTTTTGTAGGTTTTTTGTCATTAAAAGGAATTCATAGACAATGATATATATTAAAACTAATTCGATTAAACATGTGTTACCTGGCAGGTGTGAATTTAAGTGTAGGTGGCAGAGATTTTGCCTTAATTCTGCAATTTCTGGACACAAAAGGTGCTTGGAGATGTGTGTGTGAAAAACAGACTGTATTATAAAACCCTGTACATATAACGTTATATATATACTGATACAGACAGTTTAAATGATGTGAAATTGATAAAATAGCAAAAGTATGATCTGCTCTGACTAATGTGCAGATGTTGTAGATACATAGCATGCTACATCACACAAAAATCATGAATTTACTGTAACTTAAGTTTGTGATTTTATTTTCTACAGCCCACATTTTAAAACAGTCAATTAACAATAAACATATGAACAGTGTTCAGCAAAAAGCATGTGGGATCATTTCTCTCTACCTCATTCATACAGTATTTAATCCTAATCGACAATAAACAAACTTACAGTTTTTGAATCGTTATGCCACTACGGTTGGATCATTCAAATAAAACCAAATAAAGAAAAACTAGCGATTGTAAACATACATTCATAGCTTAATTAAGGTCAGGTTCTATTTGCTGTTAGGCCGTTTAGCTGCAGAAATCCACTTCTACCGTCAATCTGGAGTTTTGTAAATCCAGAAAAAGGCTCAGGCTTTTCTCTCTTTGCTAATGTGTTCAGTCTGGTGTGCAACAATAATCCATAATCTCTGAAACTCCGATAAAGTTTGTTCTTTGAGGACCACTGCCAGGGTGGGATTTGGAGGTGCATGTCGGGACTGTGTGACGACAACTGCAGGAACTCTATAGTAATGAGACCTAACATGCATTCAGTGTGAATTTCAAGTATCACACAAAAAGTGAACTGATTTAAAAGATGCGTCTGGTTTATGTCTATTGAGACAATATTGCTTTGACTGGAATTGCCTGGGATTTTTACAGACTGCAGTCACCTGCATGGACTTTCTAATGTGTTTTGGTTAGAAACCTAATGGATTGCCATTCTGCAATATTCTTCCTCCTCTTTCTTCATCTTTTATATCATCATAGATAGTTGAAAGGAGACACAAATGACCCCATTATTAATTTTTATTTGCTCTGGTGGTATGTGTGTCAGTCTGTGGGCCATATTCACAAAGATTTATTCAGCATAACACTTCAAATAAACACAAATAAATGGCTTTGCCCTCCCACTGGGACTCTGGGTGATCTAAAGCTGCCTTGCTGCTCTCAGGTTCAATCTGATTACCCCGGCTGCAACTACCTGCTCTCGCTGGCAATCTTAAACACATTTGTAAATGCATTAGTCTTATATGGCACTCGAGTCGCCTTACAGTTTTGTGCATTATTCAGTTACTCACTCCACAAGTAAGGCTGCCACTTTCCAACATTTTGCCACTGGTCTCCCAACCAAGCATTGTATTACTATTATTGTGTTTATTGTTTTTTATTATTATTATTATTATTATTATTATTATTATTATTATTATTATTATTATTATTATTATTGTGTTATTGTTGTTGCCGAAAATGTGATTTCCTTCAGGATCAACAAAGTATCTATCTAACCAGGCCCAACCCTGCTGAGCTACTGAGAACAGGCTTTGACTAAGGCAAGGCAAGTTTATTTGTAGAGCACGATTTATACAGTAATTCAAAGTGCTATACAGAATAAGAAAAAATCACAATACAAACAAATCAAAAGATAAATAATCATCATACAATTAAAAAGGGAGAGAGAGAGTAAATGAGAGAGAAGAGTGCAGAGTGTTTGTTAAAAGAGTGTAGCATAACCTTGGTATCCAAATACTTTTGCTATTTTTTGCTATATTCTTTAAGGACACTACTAACTATTTCTCTTTTCAACACCTTTGAAAATTTGAACAAACCAGCTATTCTCTGGTAGTCGCAGTTAAAAACTCTTTTCCTTCAAGGCCATACGAGTTTGTTTTTGGCCATACCAGCTTGTCAAAGCCTGATCCCACCAGATCTCAGAAGCTAAGCAGGTTGGGTCTGGGTAGTACTTGGATGGGAGACTGCTAGGAATTCCAGGTGCCACAGTGGGGTGCCAGTGGCAAAAACTGTTGTTGTGTCCTTAGGCCAGACACTTCACCCACATTGCCTAGTATGAAAGTGGTGTGTATGTGAGTGATAGTGGTGATTGGCAGCCTCGCTTCTGTCAGTCTGCCCCAGGGCAGCTGTTGCTACAGTAGTAGTTTACCACCGTGGAGTGACTGAATAATGAACTGTAAAGTGCTTTGGGTATCTTGAAAGGCGCTATATAAATGCAATCAATATATAAGACTATAGAGGATTGTCTTACACTTAATGTAATGTGCTGTTGTGAACTTTTCAACTTTGACCTGAAATTGTCAAAATGCAGTGTGTGCATTCGACCTGTGGGGGTTTGGTCACTGTGAATGTTGTGTGTGTACTGATGTGTGTTAGCAAATAGATAAGTGGCAAGGAATTGGTCTCTTCTACATTTGTTTGAATCCAGAAGGGTCTGGAATTGGACTGTAGAGCATGAAGACATCATGTGGAAGACATCTCCTCTCGGAAAATTCTCATATAATCAGAACAAAATGTCAAAAAATTTTCAAAAATGTCAGTCACGCCCAACTCAAATCATTGAGATGGTGGAGGATACTGTTCCAGATGCAGACATCTTTGTAAAGTTTTGTCTAAGCCTGTGCTTTTGGATGGCCAGGTAAGAATTGGTCCAAGGTGCAATTTTGTATTGTATTGTGTGTGTTTAGATGACTTTACCTGGAATGTTGTTCTGTTAAACATTTTAATACATTGTTCTTGACAAATAGCATTTTCAATGATAATAGCACCTCAGGGTCCCCCCTGGAAGAGCTGGAGGAAGTGTCTGTGGTGAAGGAAGTCTGTGGAGTCCCTACTTAGACTGCTGCCCCCGCGACCCCGCCCCAGATAAGCAGAAGAAAATGATTGGATGGAATAATAAAACCTAACATAGTGATCTAAATATTAACTGTTATATGTAATGTCCCCTCTTTAAATTATTAATCATAACATGATCAATAATGTGTTCATTTTAAGAAATTATCTGATGACATACAAGTTAAGCTGTGTTCAGACTGCAGCATCAGAAAACCCACTGGGCACCTCTGGTTCGACTCCTTTGCATCTGAGTTCGGACACTCTCAACGCACATCTTGGACGCTGTGTTCAGAGCATCAGAGGAGGCGATCAGGCTCGGTGATTGTGGTGTATGTACAGTATATATTTATACTTTGCTAATGACATGGCATAGATTTTATATTTGTGGCTCCTGGATCTTTCTCTTTCTTCTCCTTATTCCGGATAATAACGTTGCAATGTCACTGGATAGTAGTCCCCGACTGGTTAATGCAGGGCACGTCCAGGGTGTTGACGCTTGAACACTTAAGACGTGACGCCCCGGTCTGAACGCAGTTTAACACTTACTAGTGCTAGTAAATGAATATTTATGGTGTTATAATTTATATTAAAATCATAGCACATAAAAAGATGTCTCTAATAAATAATCTAATGCCAAACTCTGAGAAAAGTCCCAGGACTCTGAACAGTTTTGTAAGCTCCATGTTGGGTGCAGATAGAACAGAACATGTGTGGGCCTTTGGAGATAAGCACAAATGGGTCTTTGTAGAGGCGCCTTTTACCACACTGACAGAGGCAGCATGTTTTAACTCAGAGCCAGTCTAACCTTTCATCTTTCTCATTGTATCTGACAGAGAAAAGATTCTGGTGCGTGCTGCTTTGTGTGTCACTTCAACGATGGACTAACAGAGTTAACCAAGGCAAACAGCAACAGTGACTTGCACCTGGGAACTGCTGCAGAAACAGCCTTTGGTTTAGACTTCAGCATGAGAAAACAGGTCTGTGTTTAAGAGTGTTTCACCCATATTACTGCGCTCTGTAGTTGCACTAGATTTAGTTCTATTTACAACTTTACTATTTGGTAAGATTAACACACCACCATGAAAGACGGGAGAGGCCATCAGCTAACCACCAACTAGGGATGGGCATTCAATGAAATTTTCTTAATCGATTGTCGGAAGAATTAACAATCGATTATCGATTAATCATTAACGTTTTTATATTAAAATGATCATCGTTATTATTACTATCTGCACTATTAATCTGCATAAATAAATTCAACTTTACGACATATAAACCGTAACCACTCTAGAGCCACATCAATCCGTTTGACATTATAATGTGTTTAATTCAGTTTTGCGCAACTCTCACAGAAACGAAACTTAAAACCGCATCGCTAATTTGCATAAACTCAGCGAAGATAAAACTACAGCTCTTGTGTCGCTGATGCAGTCAATTTCTGTCGAATTAAAAGACATGATTCAGTGGAATACAGGTTAGTGTGACCATATTTGCGTTTGTCAAAACCAGGACACCGTGGAAGGTGGGGACTCGTCATCGACATTGCGCGACTCTCACCTGGTAAATCTTTTTCCCACTGGACACCGAAACATATGTGCTGCTTTGTACACTGTGCACGTGGACTCACACTTGTCCCGAACGCAACGGAAAGCATGGAATTTCTTGTACAAGTCATCGTTAAATACACATTTGTGCTTCGGTACGCTGCAGACTGACCGACTGTTTGTGTTTGCTCGCTCCTTCTGAGTGCAGAGACACATGTACAGACCCCTGTTTGGTCACGCTATGGACAGCAACCTACATTCGGTTTGTCGATTAAAATTAACGTAATCGATGAAATTCTTAATGATCAATTATCGATTAATCGATTAATCATGCCCATCCCTACCACCAACCCATTTATTCTGTGTAACAGCATGTCTGTTCTGGTCTCATATAACAAGAACATAGCACATGTGATCTGCATGGTCTTCAGCACAACTTTTGACCAAGGTGCATGTGCACAGCAAGACCTGCAAACTGCCTGATTGGCTGTCAAAAGCGTTACAGAGCTTCCTGATTGGCTGTCAAATGCCATGCACATCTGCATGGATTTGGTGCTCAAGTATAAACCAGCCTTAACTCCCCTACCTTGTATGTCCTTTAAAAAGGACAAAAAGTTTGTTTGTTACAAGTTAGTGCATTTTCCTTCTCCAATTGAATGACCTGACATGAGACACCAGTGGAGGTGGCGAGGAAGGTGTTTTGTGTGACAGAAGAGCCTGAATACAGGCCAGATGAGATGATAAAAATCAAAGAAACTTGGAATCTGTAGCTTCAAAGGCAAGACAATATCCATGGTTTCAAAATGAGACACAGAAACTATTTTTGAATGGCAAAAAGTCCTTAAAAAATAGTTGTTTTGGACACATGCGCAATTAAAATTGACTTGCAGTCTCTTTTTATACCATAGAACTCTGACATGCTCTCCATCTCAATACTCAATACTTAATAGTAATAGTAATAGTGTATATTCAGTTCTTATACAACTCAATTTTGCTTCCATTTGCCTCGCACCATTCTGGCCTCTTTCCCACATTCTGTAATCAGAGCTGCATGTCCTCATTAGCTAGGCCTTCATCTTCTTTTGCATCTCAGAACACCAACATTTCAGCCCAGACCAGTGCAACCATCTCAGGGTGTTTGAAGTCCAGGAGAGGGGAGTGGTCTATGACATTGGTCCCTGCTCTGTTGGGTCCACTATAGAGCCTTTGATCGTAAAGCCAGTGCCCATGCTTTGTGCTGGAGGAAACTTTACATAGTACCTTATGCATAACCATATGGGTGAAGACTGTTGAAAAGAGATGGAAAGAAAGTTTGAAAAGAGAGTGGTGGACAGTAGCAAGTTTAACATGAGGAAGGTACTGACATTACTTGTGATGTGTTATTAAATTGCAAAAAATTATATAACTTTGGTTAAAATTTAGTAGTTTTGACTACGTTAGATCACTTATGAGATAGAATAATTAATGTGTTTAACAGGATTTGTGAAGGGAGCATAGATCTACCGAAAAGACAAGTGCAAATCCCCTTTACCTCATGTGCAAATACTTTATTTACAAGGAAGATTACTATGTGAATTCATTTGTCATATAGTGAAGTGAAGTTTGTTTGGCCTCAATGCAAATGAAACCCGAGTTTTATTCTCGACTGTGAAAGCTGGTGTGCTGTTGCAATGCAAATTGTAAAAGGCGGCGTGACACCCAAACATCTGAAAGTTGTTCACTGCTGTAAATTCATTGAAGGGAATAATTAATCCATTCTTAACTTTAATTAAAGGTTAAGAATGCATTCGGAAAGTGAGGAATAAGTTTGGACGACTGCAAAGTAGTGACAGTAAAAAGCAGGTAAAGGTCATTTAACTAATACCTTATTTGTATTTTTATGCAGAAATCTATGTTTAATAAACTGTTTAGTCTTCTGTACAGAAATCTAATACTGATTTTTTTTTTTTTTTTTTTACATCAAAGTCACAGATTGGTAGAATTCATACAAATAAGAAAATCTAAGAAAAAAAAAAAAAAATAAATAAATATACACACTACAAGTCCAGAAGTTTAGGCATTTAGGCAAGTGATAAGAGGTGTAAGTATCAGACCAATATAGAAGTGGGCCTACTCTAAAATGACACGCACAGTTTGTTCCAATTAATAACTGTAAAAGTTAAAAATGATCATAGTATTATATATAAATCAATATATATTGCCCACCTTTTAAATGTATTACTATTTACACTTACACATTTTATCCAAGAGACTAGTTTCCATCTGTGGTCTTTTGCCAGACCGGAGGTAAGAAATATTAGAAACAGACATAAGACAAATCATATATTATTTACAGACACTGATTAAAAGGATTTACAAAGGAGAGCAGACCCAAGAAGCACATGCACAATTAACCACAGCAGAGCAGCAGCAGGGGATTTTGTACAGGATGATTACAAACAAACAATCCTTATATTGTCAGTTTCCTTTTCTTGAGCAGTACATTCATAAAGCGCATTACACATGTCCCCTGCTGATAGGCTGATGTGTATAGGGGCTCAATGTAGCACGCTTTTCTTGAGTTGCCTCAGTCCACCTTCACGCATACACAGCTGCTCCGTATGTGGTATGAACAAATCTATGAAACCTGACATGCATTTAAAACAAGGCTAAAAAAAAAAGAAAAAAAGTAGATTGCGGCAAATAAAAAGGCAATAGGAATAAAAGGGAATTCATGTTTGAATTATAATGCATATTTAAGTGATCTCAATAGACGTACAATAGACGTACGTTGCTGTACTCTTATGCTGCTTTATGCTGCTTTGCTGTAATAAAAGCATGAGTAGTGCTCATTTAGAGGAAGGTAAGCTTTGATTTGAGTTAAGAGTCTCAATTGGAAATAGCTTCCCCTCACATCAGTTCCAATTTGAAATTTGAAGAAAGATTCAGAAATCACATCAAAGTTTTTTTTACATGGTGACTGCAATAAGGTGTAAGCGGCCCAATAACACTATCCTTATTTGTGTTAGCCAGGGGGGTTTGGCTGCCAAAGACCAATTTCAGATTTGTTTTTATTCACTAACAACAATGTGTTTTCTTCCAAGACTGTGTGTCACTCAGACAAAGTTTTTCATGACCATGCTGTTGTCAAGTAGCTTGACTCATCAGAAAGTTTCACTTCGAAGAAATTGTCTGACCTCACAGTGTAAGAATTCGTTTGCTCGTTGGTAGACGGGTACTTTTTATCATTTAATCAATCACTGCTATTTAGTAGTCACGTATGTAATGCACCACTAATGGTCCTAACTGGTATATTAAGCTTTTCCCAGATCCCGTAGGAAGAATGGCAAAAACGTCTTTCCCCTTGATGAAATTTACCAAACATTCTCTTTGTTCCGGCTTTAAATACTCGGGAATTGTTGCCAACACTGAATGTATGGCTTTTCGCTAATTGGCTGGCACCTGAACTCGCACCGAGGTTTTTGCAAACCATCTAGTGTAGTTTGATTCCTGACCTAGTTGCTGGAGAGAAATGAAATTGAGTGGGGGCACTAGGTGGCGCCTGCCTGGCTAGTTGTCAAGGGTTGTTGGTAAATAATCTACATCATCTGCAAAGTCGACATTTTTAACAGTTAGTTAAAATGAATCCCAATGGTAAAATATATATAGAAAAAAAGGATTGGACCAAGAGTGGACCCCTGGCGGACCCTCCCGCTTAAAGAAGCTACAGTGGAGCACTGGCCCATCTGCACAGAGAAGGTTCTACCTGTAAGATACGAGTGGAACCACAAAAGGACTGTGCCTCTGATTCCCACACGTTTTTAGAACTGATTAAAGAATGTCATTGTTGAAAGTATTGAACGCTGCCGTGAGGTCTAACGTCACAAGAAATATAGTTTTACCATAAACGGCTTAAAGCAGGTCATTAAACTTTTAAAAAGCTCAGTTTCAGGGCTATGTCACAGTTTAAAACCAGATAGAAATGTTTAAAGGCATCTTAGAGCCAGTGATCAAAGAAGAGTATTTTGGCAGTGAAGGGTCCAGTTGATTCAAAGACTTCTTCAAAGAGATGAGGTGGATTTTTTTTCCAGAGGACAGGATTGGCGCAACGTAAAGCAGTCATACACTAGAAACGTTTGTTTGCGATTAATCTAGGCTTGATTAGTGGAAGTGTCAAATCCAAAATCCACAACACGGGGTACTGAAACTGCTTAACCAAGGGATGGTGTGGCCACGCCTCCAGCGGCTGACAACACCCGCTCCCCACCTGAGCAACAAGTGGAATCCACTGGAGTTTAGATGGTCTCTCCATCACAAGACATCCAGGGTTGATGAGATGTGGATTATACCCATAAAAAGTCTTCAGCCTTACCAATATGTCTTCCCTCTTTCCACACTTTCTGTTGTGCTTTTTTCGCATTGGCACAGGTAAGGTGGGACTGTGGCTAGTTGAGGTGGGAAGTTACTCTCAAAACTGTTAAATCCATAATTCCTGTGACATTTTTATATCCAAAAGTGCTTAACGATCATAGACGATGATTCCAAAGGCATTTTATAATGCCATATAATGCATTGCAAAAGCACCATGGATCTAAGTAGAGCTGGCAAACGACAGCCTTCACACGCTGGCACCATCTTTCAGTTAATCATTAGAAACCATGGAGATGTAAACATTTTTACCTCAGAACATTGAACACAGTCAGTTCTTTTTCTTGATTTCCTGGAATTGCACCACCAGCTATTGAGAAGCAGCTGTTAGGTCTATTGTGTGTCATGGCGCGGTATATTTAATTCATTTTGACATCAGTAATAGACGTTAATGGGGTGCTCGCTGGAATCTCCAATAGCGAGTGTTAATTATAGATGATAGCTCCAACATAATGCAAGCCGCGTGGGATTTGAAGACGGCTGTGCCTAATAGAAGTTGTAAAGTAAGAAGCTAGAATTAGCATTAAAATGTACTTATTTCAGTTATATTTTTGAATGGACTCTAAATGCTCTTGGTTATAAAATTGATTAACATATCCTTTTTCTTTTCTTAAGCTTTCTACAGTTTTGTGTTTTACTTGCACTACTTTTGACTGTATCTTGCAAAAAACAGTAATATGTGTAGTAGAGCCCGACCGATATATCGGCTGGCCGATATTATCGGCCAATATGGGCACCTGGAGACATATCGGCTATCGGCCGATATGCTTGCTGATATGGGCCGATATTTCACGTGGGCATGTTATACCTCGTTATAAAGCTTAGACTCTCTACATTATGTTCATTTAATCCAATTTACAGACAGATAAATGTCCTCATATGTGGCTCCGCACCAGTATTTATCTATGGTGTAATTTGTCTGTGTGTGTGTCCGTACTGTCCCTGAACACACCACAGAGTCACGTCACTTCACTCGCGTGTGTTTGTTTACACCCGCAGTGGTGCGCAACACTGAGATTATTTTCTTTTTACGGACAATCTGAGTTTGGATTAAAAGGACATTTATTAGTGCAGACTTGTGATGTGAGGAGGAGCCTGTGTGAGCGGTGAGTGTTGGAAATACATCGACTTTGAAGCTAGTTTAGGTTTTGTTAGCGATTAGCTGCTGTAGCTCCCACACATAAACAGACTGTTTTCTATTGGTCTATTGTAAAGTGACTATATTGGCCGTATATTTGTTACTGGACCTGCATTGATATGTAAATGAGCTGTGAATAGACGTGTGAATGATCCACATTTATGCATATAATTAATTACCGCGGCGCGCTCGTTTTTACGGCTAAAGGCTAATAGCGGTAGTTTATTTACTAGCTAGGAGTTATGGGTCGGTCACGATCGAAGCGGCTCTTAGATCCGGCTCTTTGAAGCGAACAACGGGAGCATGTTTCTTATTGGGAACTGTGTTTTCTCTTTTCTCACTTTTTCTCTTCAAGCCGCATGTAGACCCGTAGTTTGACAGCAGCAGCGGCTGAAAACGAAACTTTCAGAAATCTGCGTGTGCACAGGATTTTTTAAAAAGTGCATATTTGGCTGCAGTTCAGCATAAAATGAATAAACCAGGACTAATCTTGGGCTTGAGAGAGAAATAGAAACGGAGTCCCGACACTCAGACCTGGTTCAGTTCTGGTTTAGTCCTGTTTCACACATGGTTTAAATCTGTTTTAGTCCTGGTTTAGTCCTTTTTCAGTCCTGGTTCAGTTCTGGTTTAGTCCTGCTTGCAACAAAACAATCTCAAGAGTCGCTTGGGAGCCGAAAGAGCCAGCTGCTTTAGTGAGCCGAGCCAAAAGAGCCGGTTTTCCAAAAAAAAAAACTGGAATACCCATCACTAGTAGCTAGAATGTGATGCAAAAATGCCATTAGGCCAAACTACTGTATGTAAATATGATGTAAGGAGGCAGAACAACAATAAATGTTGCCTAAATAAACCCAATTTAGAATCCACTAGAGCCAAACCTAAGTTTTTTAAACAATTCAAGATTTACAGTGAATTTTTACATCACTAAATATATCGGCGAATATATCGGCTATCGGCAGCTCCAACTCCCATTATATCCGTTTCATATCGGCCACAACAAAATCCATATCGGTCGGGCTCTAATGTGTAGTTTAATATAGGAAGTGTTAAGTTTGAGTCCAGACTCACTCAAACACACTGCTCTCTGAGTGAATGCTCTTTTACGTCACCTAAACCAGTGACTGTGTGAAAAAGAGCTAAAATTAAAATATTTCCTTTTCATTATGGATGTGTTTATTGCACTGAAAAAAAACAACAAAACACACACACACATTCAAAAAACTTGTGTCTTTACTGTAAGAGGTCTTATATTGCCACAAACCTGACTCATATTTTGTTATGAAGGACAACTGGCAGACCCAAATCTGCAGTCAAACAGTATTTATTTAACAAGGAACTGGGTCCCAGGGGAGCTTGACGGGTCCATGTCGGCAGCAGGTAAGTAGTGGCTTGGAATGACTAGAGGCTGACAGAACTGGAGGCAATGGAGATGAAGCTGGCTCCACCCAAAGGCACTGAATGATGGACAAGAAAAGGCAGGTAAGTCTGCAGAATCTTCAAAAACTCTCAAAAACATAGAATTAGCCTGAGCATAAGTTCACCACTTGAACGACAGACGACTTGGCACTGGAGAAGAGGTCAGCAGGACTTTGACAATCATCAGTGGAGCTCAGCAGGCGAGTATAATTAGAATCCACCCAGGAAACACCAAAGAAGGTAATAACATAGAGGGGGAAAGGGAGCAGACGAGGAGGGGTAGCAGCAGCAAGAGGAATCCTCACATATTTGGCCTGGAGGAGATGTGCCTTTAGCTGTAATATTCCACAGTACGGCATAAAACTGGTCTATCTCCATGGAGAATGCTCTGAAGTATGGTTTTAACTTTCTATTTCCATGGAATCATGCAGGTGAATTTTTACCACGAGAAAGTTACATACATATATGGATGACTTTCATACAACAAATCATCACGCTCTGTTTTCCAGACTATAACAACTAAAACCTTACTTCAAAGTGTCTGATCCCAGTACAGATCTGTTGTATGTGCTCTTAAGATAAATATGAGACTGCTGTGTTGTGTGTGCACCTAATTATAATGTTTTATGATGTGAGATCAATTGTTTAGTTCCTTGATTAAGGGAAAGATGGACTGCCGTGGGCACAGTTGCAAAAAAGAGGGAGTCACTGTCTGTGTGAATGTTCATGCATGTTAGAGTTTTTAGTACAAACAATGCTTTTCGAACAAAGATTACTTTCAAGTACAAGGTCTGACTCAAGGACATAATTAAAATGCCCACCCAGTGTCCATTGCAACGATACATACCCGCAGGGCCCTTTGTGAAGTGCAAAGTAATGACTTGAAAATAAACCAATACATTTTGTTCCATGCTAACCACTTAATGTTTTATTTATGCGTGTGTGATAGCAATTAAACCCCTGCCTGTTGTAATTAAAAATATTCAACGTAATGTTATTTGGCCTGCGTGAGAGTCCAGTAGTGCTCTGGCAATTTGATTAATGCATTAGGAGAAGAGGGCAATCGAAGCTGTGCACAATGTTACTGTTTACAAAGTGTACATTAGAGTTGATTTGTGAAGATCATTTCTGTGTGTAGAGCCTTCTCTGGCTCTGATTCATTTGTTGACAAATGGATGGAAGAACGTACTTGACTTGACTCTGTACCCTGTGTTCTTACTGTTTAAAAAAAGAACTACAATCACAACTGAACCTGTGTAGCCAATGTCTTCACCTTAAGTTTTTCCCATTTTCAGTATATGGACAGGCCATGCCTCATGTGAAAGCGTAGAACCTCCAGAATTCCCTCACTCATCTGCAGGGGCTGCACTAGCACTGACTCATGATTTGGTTTAGGGAGTGACCATTCAGATCAGAGTGTTTTTTTTTTTTTTTTAAGTCAGTTGGAATTCAGCATTGAACTTACAACCCAAATGAGAGATGTATGTGTAGGGCTTGGTGCTCTTAGATTTTTTTCAATACCAATACTTTAACGATCGCTGCTTTTAATACCGGTCCCTGACACAGTTCTTTTTTCTGCACCTGTATTTTTTGTAAATTAATGACCACTATTATTAAGAAAATATTCTCATACAGAGTAGAATACTGTATGATGTTCAACTCCAAACAAATGCACATACAAATGAAATGAGTGCACAGCTGATCCTCATGTGAACTGACACATGCTTAAGTTTCACTTTTATTTATTTCATACTTTGCACTTTATATCAAAGGCAGCACACCAAGCACATCTGGAATGAACTGCCTCCTCACCTACGCTCTCTCTATGGATGCTTTTAAAAAGCAACTAAAAATGTTCCTCTTTGAACAAGAGTTCCCACCCCCTTAGGCTTAGGGCTGCTGTAACTGATGTTGTTATGAATGTATCTTAAGCAGTTTTTTTTTTTTTTTTATCTTTGTGTGTGATGCATTTTGTGACCCATGTCTGTGAAAAGTGCTATATAAATAAACTTTACTTCTAGTTTTCAAGAACGGTGTCCACTATTTCTGGCTGATTTGAGTTGTGGAGGCTCAAAAATGTGGATCATAGACGTCACCAGCTGTTTTCAGGCCGGTCAGAATGGTGCCAGTGTTGGTAACTGCATCAGTTACACAGTGCTCACCGGTGAACGATCCACATTCACACCATTTAAGTGAACCCATGATGTGTCATTGACAGAGGGTGTGGATTTGTTACCAAATAAAAACAAGCCCATACGAAAGCGGATGTCATAGCAAGGAAAATAACAATCATGGATAGCATCATCGACACCAGTGAGTATTTTTACTCATACAAATCATTATTTATCTGTGCCAAGCTTTGCTCCAACCTCTGCTGTGGAGAAGGCAGCAGCAACGCCCAATCCAAAGATAGAACCTCACCAGGCGAACACGGATATAGCAAATATTTGGTCAAGTTTCAATATGACTAAAGGCGAGCTGTGACTGACATCAAGCAGTGCCTGATATTTTTGAATTTTAGTTGCAGAGTGAATGCTCCTGTCTCTTTCTCTACATCAGTCTTTGTCTAATGTAAATACAATAAGTCTGAGTGCTTTGTCAAAGTAACGTCAAAGACACGATGCCATGACTGAATGAACCATTTGCTGTCTTCCCATTTCCAATTCCTCACATCTTCGAGGTGTGATGTCCATAAATCTTTTAGAAAATTTGAATTTGAGGTAAATTTACTTCTGGAACAAGACTGGACTTTGAAGTGGGTGGGATCCAGTAGTACATCCATCCTCCAGGTCCACACAGCTTCAGCAGATCAGAGTCACTCAGCCCTACTAATAAACAAAAACTATGTCTGCCCCTGACGCTGAAGTTTATTTCAGAGTGAAGGCCACACAAGATACAAACTCAGGAAATAGCGAAAATAATGAGAAGACTTTATTTCTCACCTCTCTAATGAAGGTGAAGAATTTATCCTCCACAAATAATGACACCCAGTCCACAAAACAGTGCTATTAATCCAGTTTGAAGTGTGAAAGTAAAAGGTGAAAGTAGCTCCTCTCGTTTGTGATTGAGACTCTACTGTGTACTTTATCACCAATATGCATTAAAAAGCAAAGTATTAGCCTGATTCATCAGCCAGTTTCACGTTGTAGAAACCATCTGACCTTGCTGTGTTAGAATTCGTTTGCTCAACAGTAGGTGGGTACTTTTTTTCACTTTACCAATCGCTCCTATTTGGTCATGACGTCTGTAATGCGCTGCTAACGGGACTAACTGGTATATTAAGCTTTTCCCAAATCCCATAGGAAGAAGGGAAATAACGTCTTTCCCCTTGATGAAATTCACCAAACATTCTGTTTATTCTGACTTTAAATCCTCGATCTTTGGAATCATTGACAACACTGAATATATGTCTCTTCGCTGATTGGCTGGTGTTCGAACTTGCACTTCCAGGGTTTTTGTGAACCATCTATTGTGTTTTGATTCCTGACCTAGTGGACCTGCTGGAGAGAAATTAAATTGAGTTGAGGCAGTAGGTGGCACCAGATTTCACAAATAATAACAGTTTTGGCTTGCATCTAAACTAGAAGTGCACAACCCTGAACTTTTGAATGCTTAGGAGTCTCAAAGTGAATTGTTTTACTCTTCGGTGATCGGAAATATAAAAAAAATCACAAGATTCTCCTCGTGTCTGTGGTGTCCACTTTTTGTTTGCAAATTGTTTAAGCCTGAAAAATCCAGTAGTGTGTGATGGCCTTTAGTTTTATGCCTAATTTAAAACGTGTGATCATCTGCATTGATTCAGTTTCCAATAAAGTTTAATTCTGTCAATTGGACAAAAGTTTTGGAGTGAAGACGTTCACCACTCATCCAAATGGACTACGAGTGGTGAAATGTCTTCTCTCCAAAACTTTTATTAACAGAATCAACTTTTTTTTTTTTTTTTTAACACTAATTTGAAATTCTTCGTTTGATGTGCATAGATGATTATGCCTTTTGGTCAAGTTTTGAGCGGAAATGCAAGAAAGCTGCTTTTTGGAAACTAATCATAATGCCAAAGAAAGTTGAGAACTGAGTCTGGTCTATCATAATAAATGAAGATGAAGAAGTTAGTGTGAAAATGTGTGTGAAAACATTTTTTGGAGGACGTCGGATACTGTTGGAATATGGAGTTGTTTGTGTGGAGCGGTTCCTGGCAGAGGATACAGGTTTTATCAAAGTGGTTCTTGGAGACTTCTTCAAATACCGCATCACGCTCACCATTGAAGTCACTTTTTCACTGTCAAGGGAGCTGATGATTTCATGTGTCGAAGTTGGGTTACTTTAGGGCAAAAAGCAATGACCTCTCCCTTTTTGTTGTCAGATATGATCTCTGACAGTTTGGATGATGATGATGATTTACTTTTAAGATACACTGCGTAACTCTTCAGGTAAAGGGTTTTCTTTTTAGCTTTAGGGAATGTTCTGCAGTAGAGCTTTAAAGGTGACATCTGTGGAAAAGCAAGTGAGAACAGTTTGCACAGTAAAATGCAAGATATTTTTTAAAGGGCCCATAGTACACTATTTTCAGATCTATGTTATGATGTTTCCTTTTCCTTCCCAGAGTTGTGTTTCATTTCATTCAAACAAAAGTAACACACAAACACTGCATATTTAGGCATTTTTTGTGGTACTACAGGAAGTGCTCCACTGTGTTTTTACACTCCATACACCTTCACTTAAATCATTTGGATGATTTCAGTCCTGGAATTTCCAATCTTTACTGAAAAAAGGTAAAAAAAAGTAGCTGTTCACTTCAAAACTACTGCTTTTGCTATTTCATTACATGTATGTTTTATTTCTCTCAGAAACCATGCATTCTTATTGTGCACGGGCTTGCCTCTCCACAGACATGTTACTTGCCTGACATCACCAGTTTTGTCTCTATGGAGATAGTCATACTTAATGCCATACTGTAAGTCATTCAAGGCAAATAAATCTAAGTTCTGTCATTTTTTCTCTCATTTTCACAGGTTTTATTATTTAACTTCTTTCACTTTTGATGACGGCGCTGACAAAAACAGGATAATCGCCGTAATATACTAACCACTCTGCCATACCACTTTTATTTTCACACTTCACACTGGCCCACGTCTTCAAGTGTCACATATGTAAATCTACGGGCCCTTAGCCAGTGCATCTAATCCTCTGGCTTTACAACATGTTTTACAGTCTAATTAAAATTCTGAACATCTCATGGCATTATACACTTTTGTCTTTATCAACAGAGATTTGATAGTCTAATACACTGCAGCAGACGGACTGATAGTAATCTTACATTTCTGTTACAAACATTGCATCAGCTTGGCCCATTGCAGGTTTTCATATTTCACATGACATGGTTACACTGTATAACCTGGTGTAAAAAGCTCAAATAAAATGACGTGAATTGAAGTGGAGCTAAACGCTAAATCTGCTTTTTCGGTACTAAACTGTGCACATGAAGGTATATTTACTAAGAATGTGCTAAATCACGAGTGCAAACTATGTGGTATGTATATTATAGGCGTGTTGCACCTGATTTTCCATTTGAAACTACACCTCTTTTTCCTCCCGCAATTCTAAAATGTAAATGAGAGTTTAGCATTTGAAGAAAAGGCCTGTGCTGTGTCTGCTCTGGGCGTACACGCAGCCTACGTCACATGATAAATTTGCTCACTGATATGCCCTTATATCCGAGCAATTTTAATCATTTAGCCTAATGCAATTAAAGGCAGCTTAAATGTTCTTTCTTTAAATCATCAGCTTTACACCGTGCTCATTGCCAGGAGACTCGGACCTTTTTCCTCATGTGAGCTACTTTTACAAAATGAAAATTCACACACGGCAACCCTGTTTACAGTGTTTCTAATCACAAACACTTGCAGCAGGGGCGGAGTTGGAAGTGTGGACCCCCTGTTAGCCCAATCACGCTGTTCCTTATACGTCCAGACCCCACCCCTCCTCCTCTGCCGACTCTTTTCATTAATCCCTGAGGTGCTGCCTGGTTTAGCAGCTCTATTTGAAATGTGGTTGTGAGGACTTAAGGTGTTTAGTCCTTCTGTAAAATAAGAAAAGATGTCTTGGAGTAAAAACACACACACACACACAAAGACAACAACAGCTAAATCTTACTTCAGTTGCATTTGGGCCCGGTCAAGCAGAAGTATACAGCAAGGCCAAAAATCCAAGTTAATGCATCTTATATAAAAATGTATTCAACAGATACATATGTACTCTAGTTTCTGAAACTGTTTACCTTTTTTCTCTACCATTTTTGGTTCTAAAGTTACATACATTTTAAACAGACCATGTATGCAACATGGAACAAAAATTATTTCCCAAATTTCAAAGACCTACAAATCATGTAAATAAATTGATGTATTTCATCATATCTTGTGTTATTCGATCTTTGAACTGTTGATGAAGGAACATGATTTTTTTTTTTTTATGTATTTAAAATTATAAAAATTTGCTTGGAAGGACTGACATATTTTATAGAAATAGTTACCTTTCATTTTGAAGTAATATTAAAGTATTCGGAAGAAAAAAGCTGACAAATGATGCAAAATCATGCACCTTCTACTTGCTTGCACAATTTTCCCTCTGTTACTTTTCCCATGACCTTTCTTAATAAAAAATCTCATTACTCAAAAAGTAAGAGGTTTTTCAACCTAATCTTGTACCATATGGTAGAAAACTGTATGAAGCAAATATTCAAACCAGTTTGTTAAGGATATGTAAGTGAGAACCAAGAGTTATCACTGTTTGTATTTATTGCCCAAAAAGTGCTGTATATTTCATTCCCTCCGTTACCGACATGAGTTTTTAAATTTTTTGTCAACAACTTGAAAGAATATCACAGGGTTAACATTACCCTGTTGGAGTGTTAACTCTTTCCTACATTCTGATACTTTACTTATTTCAATAGGCCCTCTAGTTTCTGAATAAGAGACATTTGAATGTAAAAAATCTGCCCGTTTCCCTCCGTTACCACTTGACCTGACCCATTTGTAGATTATTTTACTTAAGTTATGTTTGCTCAAATCAATAAAAATGTTCTTAATTTGAGTCATTTTATCAAGAGTTTACCTAAATATTACTTTTTGTGGTGTACTATTTAACTGAGATGGTTACAATCTAAATGAAACAAGGGATCACGTTTACTTTGTAGATTTTCATACTAAAACTGAACTATGTTATAGTTGTTTCCCTTTCCGATTTACTCTTTCAAAGCTGTATTTGGAGTGATTCGTGCCTGTCTTACCTTTAATAATTTATTTTCAAAACTCCATATTGCTGATCAAAACCTGTTTTTTCAGTATACCCACTGCTGTCCATTCTTCATTCAATTGTGATACGTGTAGGTTTCGACAGCTGCTCTTGTATAGTTATGTAGTTAATTGCCAGATGCATGTGTGAGGTAGGCTTGTGGACTAGTCTTGGGTAGGATTGTATGCTAATTGTAAGGAGGGTTAAAATAGGGGCCAGGTGAGCTCACAAGATTACTCAAACATGCATAAATAACAGATAAAACCACTTCAGGTATAGTTTTGATGAGGGAACAATGTTATAACATGATAGAAAGCTGCAGAAAATACATTTTTGTCTAACTGGGTCTAGAAATGTAGCCAGGCTGGTGCCACTTTGTGCGTCCGCTCAATTTAATTTCTGTCCAGCGACTAGGTTAGGAATTGAAATACACTAGACGGTTCGCAAAAACCCCGGAAATGTGAATCCAGGCACCAGCCAATCAGCGAAGAGCCATATATTCTGTGTTTTCTGAATTTTATCAAGGGGAAAGGCGGTATTGCCCTTCTTCCTACGGGATTTGGGAAAAGATTAATATATCAGTTAACCCCGTTAGTGGCGCATTACATACGTCACGACCTAAGCAGCGATTGGTTAAATAAAAAAAAGTAAGTAAGTCTCTATTTATGTAGCGCTTTCACAGACATTTTCTGTCCCCAAAGACACTTTACACAGCGTTATTCATTCACTCTATACCCTGGTGATGGTAAGATACTATTGTAGCCACAGCTGCCCTGGGGCACACTGACAGAGGCACGGCTGCCATGCCACTCAGTGCCATCGGTCCCTCCCACCACCATCACTCACACACACCACTTTCATACTAGGCAATGTGGGAGAAGTGTCTTGCTTAAGGACACAATGACTGAATTGATTTTATTTAACTCACCATGACTATCAACTGTTTTATGGAGACCTGTAGCATGTTTTGGGTTGATGTGGGAAACCGGAGCACCCGGAGGAAACATGCAAACTCCACACAGAAAGGCCCGGGTGACCTGGGGATCGAACCTAGAACCTTCTTGCTGTGAGGCATGAGTGCTAGCCACTCAGCCACCGTGTTGCCGCACAAGTACCTGCCTACTATCGAGTAAATGAATTCTAATGCTGCAAGGTCAGACGATTTCTATGAAGTGGAATGAAGCTGATGAATCAGGCTACTGGAAATTCACCCAATAATCTTAAATCTGAAGTACCTGATTTAATCTTCTTTTCTCTCTTGCTGTCGGTGTCTTAGTGTAAAACATTTTATTGATTGAAAGCCCAAAAGAAAAGAGTCTAATACATTGTAGTTTATGATGAGGCTATAGGGCAGTCCATCTTCATTAGAGCCAGGAACAAAATAGTTGCTTTTACAGTTACCTATGTTTAGCTCTCGCTTTAATGTGCCATTTTGTACAGCTGTATAGCATGAGCAACCTCAAAAATCCTTTTTTCTCCAGCCAGGCTCAAATGCAGCTGTAGAAATTAAGTGCAATCATATTTATTTCAGTGCTGCATCTGACACAAAGGAAATGTTTTTCTGTAGAAATTTGTCATGTTCTTTCAGTTTCCTGTGATATTTTTTTCCTTTTCTTGGTTTCCTGTTGGGTCGGTTTTTGTTCACATGCACCGCACAACAGTTACCTCAAACCCCGCAACATGAGCTAAGTGAGAGCATGGTCTTTTCCTCTGAATTTACAGTTTACATGTAAATAAAATAATTTTAGAGCTTCAGAATTGGAGGTAGTCACTAATACTTTTCTCTTGTGAGTTCCTCCAGGTTGAAATAAGATTTGGTGTGCATGTAAACGTATCTATTGATTTTAAAGTGTGAAAACAACCTCAAATCTATTGGACTAAAGTTCTGGATAACAGGCAACCGTAATTACACAGCCAGGTCAAAACAGATACTATTAATAGCAGAATACAGGCTTCTGTCCTCCGGTGTGAGAGGGGAGGTTAGTCTAGAATTGAAAAACAACCATTCCTTCAGGGGTCATTGACCTGGCACCCTGTGGGACTTTCTCAGCTGCCTATGTAGACATTTTTCAAAAACAGAACCACTCATCCAGAGCTTCTTGCCTCACCAAAATCCAAAAAGCTTTTTATTTGAGGTCTAGACATGTCAAGGACATAGCCAGCCCCATGTCACTTTTTATTTTGAAAATGTTGTTAGCTGTGCAAACGCTCCACTGTACTGTAGCCTTTATTAATGTTCAAGCAGATTCCAATTAGACCTTTCGTTCTCTCTTGTCCACTCATGTTGCATAAGTCCACATCATGTTAACAAGCTGTGGGAAAACTTGGAGCGCTGGCTTGTCCAGTGCTCCCTGAAGTACCCGTCTTTCTTAATCAGTGATACACGTAGGTTTTGGCAGCTGCTCTTGTATAGTTGTGTAATTAATTGCCGTGTAGAAGCTTGTGGGAGGTAGGCTTGTCGGCTGGCCTTGGACAGGATTGTAATGTTAACTGTAAGGAAGGTTTGAATAGGGACCAGAGAAAGAGAAATCTTGCAGGGCTGACCTGTCCAGCGCTCCCTGAAGTACCCATCAACTGCTTTCCTCTGCGCACACATATATATGAAGATTACTATATAGGAGGACACAGACAGGCGCTGTGCTGTATTGTAACAACTACCAGTATTTCTGCTGGGCATCAATACATTCTTATTCCCATTGTTTTTTGGCCAATAAATGGAAAATGAATCTGTGAAGTCTAGCTCCTCCTGCCTATTACATTCAAATAGTTGTATATGATTTCAATACAAGTGCACTTCTTACTCCACTTGCAGATACACCGACTTAAAGTGCCTATAGTACAATACACTCTGATCTCTGTTATGTTGTTTACTCATCACAAACATACCTGAAGTTGTTTTGTCTCATTCACACATATTAAACGCACAAACCCTCCATATTTAGGCTGAGTTCTTCTCTGAAACAGGAAAACACCTTGTGATGTCATGTGGTAATACAGCAAGTGCTCTGTGCTCCACACACTTTCACTAGAATCATTTGGATGATTTCAGCCCTAGTCTTGCCAATCTCTACTAAAGAAAAGTTAAACAACTGATAACTTAAAAACTGCCACTGCATCACAAGGTGGAACTGAGCATTTTGATCTAGACTAGGCTGAGTATATTTATTATTACTCTGTCTTGATGTGCAAACGTGTGAATGAAACAGATCACAACTTCAGGTATGTTTTTGAGAAGTTAACAGCATTGTAACATGACAAATGTCACCTTTAAAGTTTGTGGCAGTTTATAGACGTTATTTGAGATATTCGGTTATGAAGCCTATTACAGTTATGTGTATTACTTCTTAGTAGTGATGGGCAGATGAAGCTTCATGAAGCATTGAAGCTTTTCGCTCCAGCACAAAGCTTCTTGAAGCTTGATTTGCTCTAGAAGGACATCTACTGGATGCAAAAATATCAATTGGCATGAATTTGAAGTGTGTGGCATTTTGCAGCCTTTGAATAAAACTGTCAGCAAAATAAAGAAGTATGCAAAACATGTATGGGAGTATACTGTGTATATACTCCCGGCAGTATGGAAAATGATTATTTGGAAATGATGAAAATGGAAATCGCGGCAAAATCCGAACCACTTCCTGAATCAGTCACGTGGTACAGCCAGGCAGCAGGGCTTTGGACGTCATCATTTTTAGCTCCTCCCCCAAATGAAGCAAGCCACGATACACGCATTGCGGAATTTGTGTTGCTATTGTGGTTTATACTGATATGACGTGTTTAAAATCCAAAGCAAGATCCCATAACTGCTAGAACCAGGTGTTTGGAGCAAAACTAGATTTATCTGAACAGAAATAAACTCAAAATAAATTTAGTGACATTTTGTGTTTAAATCACACTCATATTTTAATAAATGTAAATGTTCAACTGTGGCTAAAATAAACCTGACCTGTGAGCATTGAGCAGTAAGAGTGAGAGATCACACATTTTTGTTTTGTGCTGGACTTTTGGCAAAAGAACAAACAGGAAGAGGAACAAACAAGCAGTTCCTTAAAGTTTGGACTTTGCTGCCTGGACATGATTTGTACATGTAATACTTGGTTAAAACTAAATGTTTACATGCTGAAAAAAGAGAAACTGCAGGAAAAAAACAAAACATGTGTCTCTCTCACATTGGTACATTTATCTTTACCTGAGCAGGACAGCATTACAGTGAGTAAAACTGATTAAATTACATTAGGATGATTATGGGCTGGTTGTATGTGGTGTGAAGTAGAACAGGCTGTGCTGGGCAACATGGATGTGTTAGGTTCATGTGGTTACAAATGTGATCAGCAGTGACACACATGACATAAGGACAGTGTAGTCAGACTGATTAAGATCAACAGGCTTAAATGCAGTTTTCTAATGCGGAAGTCAGCAGATTTGTTTCATTTATTAAGTTATTGTAGACGAATATTACAATTTAAAATATCCAAATTATAACAAAATGATCCTCGGGTGTCATAAATTACAACTATAGCAGACACAACCACAATAGGTCTTCTTTAATAGCTATTAAACAAAGACTGACTTATTTAATTTGGGATCTGCCCTTTTGACCATTACCAAAAAAGTGGGGACATTATTTTCATTGCATGTGCAGGTAGTGAGCCAGAGTGCTGACGCTGTCCTCCTAAGCAGAGGCCCTGAATGCAGCGTGTTATTATGTTTTGTGCTATCATGTATCCCTTCATCACATGGTTCCAGGAGTTATATTGGTGTGGGTGGCAAAGGCTGACAGGCTATCAAGATTATGCTTTTCTTGAGAAACAACAAAAACAAAACTCAGCAAGCCCTTCCAAAATGACTTTCCCGCAGCTATGCAAGACCCCAAAAATTTATGTTAAGTTATAATGTAGTTCACAAATGAACTTTCTGCTTCTGTAATTTTTGGATTTAAAACAACTGCATTATGGATATTAGTTAGCACATAGATGATAACCCTCTGCGATGTCTTAATATTTGAATATTTCGAAAAATCTGGAAAATTTACTTTGGGAACTAGAGTAGACGGACTGTTACAGGGCTGCAAACTAGAGTATAGTGAAAAAAGTGACAGTCTAAGCGCCCATCCGCAGTGTATAATGAGTTGTCCACTGTGCTCAAAATTCTGGGTCTTTATTACAATTGCATCTTACAACAACTTTGCCTGAAAAGTGTGAATTTGATTAAAACACAATAAAACAATAAAACAAATACAGATTCACCCACTTGAATCTGTACTAACACACAAGCATCAATATGAGTCTCATATCAAATCTAGGTTTGGGGGAAATTTTGAACAAAATCAATGCTATTCTCTGCATTTTTTTTTAGCATTTTATAGGTACACAGCTGGTCAATAGTTTTAGAACACCCTAATTTTTCCAGTTATTTATTGCAATTCAAGTCGTGCAAGTCCAGTGAAGAGCTTGAAATGGTACAAAGGTAAGAACTGAACATCCAGAGGTTAAAAAAAAAGATAAAAAATAAAAAACACAAGTCCAAGCTTTGCCAAAACTACCTCAGGAAAAAAGAACAAGATGGTAAAGCTTGAAAACATGGAGTGTCCAGCACAGTGTGGAGACTTAAACCCCATCGAGCTGGTTTTGGGATGAACTGGACAGAAGAGTGAAAGTCAAGCAACCTACAAGTGCCACACATTTATAGGAACTTCTGCTACAGACTTGGGAAGAACTTTCTGAAGAATATTTGATTTCTATTGTAAAAAGAACGAGCCACGAGTGTGTTGAGCTGTTATATCTGCCAAAGGTGGACACTTTCATGAATCAAAAGTTTAGAAAAGGTTTTGGTCAACAGTACAGTAGTGTACATTAACTTTGTAGTTTGAACATGATTATCTTTTTACTTCCCTGTAAATAAAAAAAATGAAACTTCTAAGAGTAATCAGTTCTTCACAAGAGAATCACACAGGGCTGGGATCACCAGACTGTGCACCATGTCAGTACCTCACTTCCATCAAGCAGAACGTCCATGTCACTATGTTCCAGTCAGGTCTGTGTTACAGGTGACATACTGTACATCAGAAAAAATTAAAAATAAAAACATTGTACAATAACAAAGATTTATTATGACTAAGATCTCTTGAATTGGCTAAAACATTCTGAGCAGCCCATTACGTCCATTGGCACATATGACTTAACGCGCGCCTCTTTGCCTTGTTCATTATAATCTTGCTGTCTGAAATATTGCAGTACTTTATAGTGCTCTCACAAGAGTTCCTGTGGGACCTGCGCAGCATTACTTCCTTTTGACTTAACTTACAGAGATTCTGCACCCTGTAAGGGGGAAACGACTGTACTTTGAATGGACATGGACTCTTTTTTTGAACTTTTCTGAACCCAGTGTTTTCTTTCTTTTTTTTTCTTTTTTTTTTTCTGTTGTATTTGTGTCTTAGTGTGGAGGGGTAGGTTATATATAATAATAATAATAAAAAAAATCTGTATAGCTAGATAACATTTGTGATTATGAAAATACAACTGCCATTATTTTTATAGTCAACGAGTCACGATAAGTAGATTCCACTGACCACCCAGCCCTAAAACATGCATAATGACATTTTGTTCTGTTCTTTCCCAGGGGACAACAATGGATGGCCCCATTTATTCGACAAGTACTTCGGGATGCCAAGCAGCAACGTGGGCACCAGATCCAGTGTGTGCTGTAAGTAATGACTGTCCTCACTAACCCCCATGCAGTGGAACAGCCATTTGTGGCCATACTAGCTTGTTAAAGCCTGATCCCGTCAGATCAGAAGCTAAGCAAGACCTGGTTAGTACTTGGATGGGAGACCGCTGTGAAAATCAGGTGCTATAGTGGGGTGCCAGTTGTTATGTCCTTAGGCAAGGCACTTCACCTTGTATGCCTTGTATGAAAGCGGTGTGTGCGTGAGTGATGGTGGTGGTCGGAGGAGCTGATGGCGCAGATGGGCAGCCACCAAGTGTAGAGTGAATGAATAATGCTCTGTAAAGCATCTTTGAGTATCCAAAAAAGCGCTATATAAAACTAATATGTTATTATTATTATTATTATTATTATTCCAGCCTTGGTCTGATTTGATATGCCGCACTATACCTATGCATGTATTATTTTGAACTGTTTATGTAGAATAAGACTCAAGATTCCAATTAAACTATCGTGTAGGACAGGGGTGTCCAAATTTTTTTCATCAAGGGCCACATCTAAAAAGACTGGAGCTCAATACAGTGAATAACTGAAATATGTGCATGTTTAATACGTTATAATGAGCCATCAGTCTTTTTTCATGCTAAGATCCTTAAAAACCACACACTAAATATTAAATATTTGCTTTATCAAGGTAGATTTTCAAAAAAACTTGCAGTAAAATGCTCATTTTTAATTGATACAAGGTAATTCGGGCCAATTCACCTGGAAGCCTGAGGGCCAAGAAAAATTCATCTGAGGGCCGCATTTGGCCCCCGGGCCATAGATTGGACATGCCTGGTGTAGGAGGCCTGGCTGGTTTCAAGGATGCTAGAGGTATTTGCACAGACTGACTTCATGGCTTGGGAAGAAAACAAGATAGAAAATGATAGTGGATGACAACCAATCTGCTGTTTTTAATTTTATTCAAATATGTTCGAAAGGTTAAAATATCTTGAGTTTATGTGGTGGTTGCTATGCATCTTTATAGTGACTGGGTTTAATCATGAAACAAAATGTTCACTGTCCTCAAGTTCAGTGTATTTTTTTGTCAGCACAGACAAAGTCATTTCTTTCCCACAAACATTTCATGAAGCGGCATCGTCTGAACACCGAGTCAGTTGAAAGAACATTAAAATGAGGGATATTATACAAAATTCCCTTAAAACATTGGTGTTCCTTCATTGTTGGTTTGCTCACAGTTGTATTTACTGTTTCATGCACATTTGTGTTGTTGGGGCTGGTTGTGAGAGATGGATCAGGTTATGTTGTTGGGGCTGGTTGTGAGAGGTGGATCAGGTTGTGTTGTTGGGGCTGGTTGTGAGAGTGGATCAGGTTGTGTTGTTGGGGCTGGTTGTGAGAGATGGATCAGGTTGTGTTGTTGGGGCTGGTTGTGAGAGGTGGATGGTTGTGTTTTGTTGGGGCTGGTTGTGAGCGCTGGATCAGGTTGTGTTGTTGGAGCTGGTTGTGAGAGGTGGATCAGGTTGTGTTGTTGGGCTGGTTGTGAGAGTGGATCAGGTTGTGTTGTTGGGGCTGGTTGTGAGCGGGATCAGGTATGTTGTTTGGGGCTGGTTGTGAGAGTGGATCAGGTTGTGTTGTTGGGCTGGTTGTGAGAGATGGATCAGGTTGTGTTGTTGGGGCTGGTTGTGAGAGGTGGATCAGGTTGTGTTGTTGGGGCTGGTTGTGAGAGGTGGATCAGGTTGTGTTGTTGGGGCTGGTTGTGAGAGGTGGATCAGGTTGTGTTGTTGGGCTGGTTGTGAGAGATGGATCAGGTTGTGTTTGTTGGGGCTGGTTGTGAGCGCTGGATCAGGTTGTGTTGTTGGGCTGGTTGTGGAGAGATGGATCAGGTTGTGTTGTTGGGGCTGGTTGTGAGAGGTGGATCAAGGTTGTGTTGTTGGGGCTGGTTGTGAGAGATGGATCAGGTTGTGTTGTTGGGGCTGGTTGTGAGAGATGGATCAGGTTGTGTTGTTGGGGCTGGTTGTGAGAGGTGGATCAGGTTGTGTTGTTGGGGCTGGTTGTGAGCGCTGGATCAGGTTGTGTTGTTGGGGCTGGTTGTGAGAGGTGGATCAGGTTGTGTTGTTGGGGCTGGTTGTGAGAGATGGATCAGGTTGTGTTGTTGGGCTGGTTGTGAGAGATGGATCAGGTTGTGTTGTGTTGGGGCTGGTTGTGAGAGATGGATCAGTTGTGTTGTTGGGGCTGGTTGTGAGAGATGGATCAGGTTGTGTTGTTGGGGCTGGTTGTGAGAGGTGGATCAGGTTGTGTTGTTGGGGCTGGTTGTGAGAGGTGGATCAGGTTGTGTTGTTGGGGCTGGTTGTGAGCGCTGGATCAGGTTGTGTTGTTGGGGCTGGTTGTGAGAGGTGGATCAGGTTGTGTTGTTGGGGCTGGTTGTGAGAGGTGGATCAGGTTGTGTTGTTGGGGCTGGTTGTGAGAGGGGATCAGGTTGTGTTGTTGGGGCTGGTTGTGAGAGGTGGATCAGGTTGTGTTGTTGGGGCTGGTTGTGAGAGATGGATCAGGTTGTGTTGTTGGGGCTGGTTGTGAGAGGTGGATCAGGTTGTGTTGTTGGGGCTGGTTGTGAGAGGTGGATCAGGTTGTGTTGTTGGGGCTGGTTGTGAGAGATGGATCAGGTTGTGTTGTTGGGGCTGGTTGTGAGAGATGGATCAGGTTGTGTTGTTGGGGCTGGTTGTGAGAGATGGATCAGGTTGTGTTGTTGGGGCTGGTTGTGAGAGGTGGATCAGGTTGTGTTGTTGGGCTGGTTGTGAGAGGTGGATCAGGTTGTGTTGTTGGGGCTGGTTGTGAGAGGTGGATCAGGTTGTGTTGTTGGGGCTGGTTGTGAGAGGTGGATCAGGTTGTGTTGTTGGAGCTGGTTGTGAGAGGTGGATCAGGTTGTGTTGTTGGGGCTGGTTGTGAGAGATGGATCAGGTTGTGTTGTTGGGGCTGGTTGTGAGAGATGGATCAGGTTGTGTTGTTGGGCTGGTTGTGAGAGGTGGATCAGGTTGTGTTGTTGGGGCTGGTTGTGAGCGCTGGATCAGGTTGTGTTGTTGGGGCTGGTTGTGAGAGTGGATCAGGTTTGTGTGGTTGTGAGAGGTGGATCAGGTTGTGTTGTTGGGGCTGGTTGTGAGAGATGGATCAGGTTGTGTTGTTGGGGCTGGTTGTGAGAGGTGGATCAGGTTGTGTTGTTGGGGCTGGTTGTGAGAGGTGGATCAGGTTGTGTTGTTGGGGCTGGTTGTGAGATGGATCAGGTTGTGTTGTTGGGGCTGGTTGTGAGAGATGGATCAGGTTGTGTTGTTGGGGCTGGTTGTGAGAGGTGGATCAGGTTGTGTTGTTGGGGCTGGTTGTGAGAGGTGGATCAGGTTGTGTTGTTGGGGCTGGTTGTGAGGTGGATCAGGTTGTGTTGTTGGGGCTGGTTGTGAGCGCTGGATCAGGTTGTGTTGTTGGGGCTGGTTGTGAGTGGTTGTGTTGAGAGTGGATCAGGTTGTGTTGTTGGGGCTGGTTGTGAGAGGTGGATCAGGTTGTGTTGTTGGAGCTGGTTGTTGTTGCTGTTGCCTGTTTCATTCCTACGTTTGTGTAACCCTTTTAGTCTGTCTACATGTCCATGGTGTGT